>NC_060128.1:181677573-181985528 GCF_021461395.2 Schistocerca americana | reverse complement strand
CAGTGAGGAAGTTGCTGGTAATAAGTAATGGAATTAATAGGAAGTAATGAAAACGTTCAAGATTTTCTGAATAGAATACGGGATGTAGATAGATGGCAAAGAAATTGTTCATTTAATGAAAACAGGGATTCTGAGTGGTACCATGAGAACAGCGATCAGACAAACAAATGAATCAAATAAATGTGAGAGGCAGAGGAGGAAGAAGTCGAATGAATTCAGATGTAATAATAGAGGTCCATTACAGGGGGTTCAAAAAAGGCTCTGAGCTCTATGGAACTTAACTGCTGTGGTCATCAGTCCCCTAGAACTTAGAACTACTTAAACCTAACTAACCTAAGGACATCACAAACATCCATGCCCAAAGCAGGATTCGAACCTGCGGCTGTAGTGATCGTGCAGTTCCACACTTCAGCGTCTAGAACCGCTCGGCCACTCCGGCTGACCATTACAGAGGGATAGAGTCCCAGGCGGTCAGGGCCGTTGCTGGGGTGAGTCAAATTTTTGGGCCTCCAAATGTTGCAAATTGGCATGCTGAAACAGAAAGTTTTGTAGTTTATAGTGATAGTAATCCTAGTTATAGTAATAGGATATATCAAAGTCACAACCTGCTGACTGAAGAAATTGTATCTGAAGTTAATCATGGAAGTGATGTGTAACGAGTGAGGTTTTGTATGCAATGGTAGGTAGGTAGGTAGTTAGTGTTTAACGTCCCGTCGACAACGAGGTCATTAGAGACGGAGCGCAAGCTCGGGTGAGGGAAGGATGGGGAAGGAAATCGGCCGTGCCCTTTCAAAGGAACCATCCCGGCATTTGCCTGAAACGATTTAGGGAAATCACGGAAAACTTAAATCAGGATGGTTGGAGATGGGATTGAACCGTCGTCCTCCCGAATGCGAGTCCAGTGTGCTAACCACTGCGCCACCTCGCTCGGTGTATGCAATGTTTTCCGAGGTTATGACGAAGCGAAACAGTACAAGGAGATGGCAGAAAGGAAAGGGATGTGTTGCAAAATGAAAGGGATAGTAGAGACAAAGATATTAGTGACAGCAATAGTCGTGAAGGGGAAGATGAAAGGATGCAAGGAGATGCATTTCTTTTACACAATTGTTTTTAGAAAGGACACGGGGAAAAAGAAGGACCATTTACTGAATTTTACTGAGAAGAAAATTACTGCAGACGTTTTGAATCATGAAATGCCTGTAGCAATAAGGAGAAAGTTAATGTTTGCATTATTAGTAAAAATTAGTAGGAAATGCTCTTTTGGACACTCGTAGTGAAATTAGTGTGGCTTCTGAGAGCTTTTTTTAATGATATCAAGGAACAATGACGTAATACTTATGGCAGTAATGGGACTAGAAATAGCGGGTGTTATGGGTAAATCAAGAGACTTTGTTGAAAGATAAATATTTTTGGAATCTGAATTTAGTGCACAGTTTTTTGTGGAAACTACTCTGAGTGAAGATACCATTTTGGGTATTAAAGAATTAGGAACCAAATCAATAAGGTTGAAGGACTGAATGAGTAACAGAAACCTCTTTCTGTTACTCATTCAGTCCTTCAACTGAGAGAAGTTTTAATGGTAGAGAGAGATGTGTTCCATGACAGATCAGTTAAGAACTTTGAATGTAAGCTACATATGAAACTGCATGGGGTTTTTCAAGAAAACCTGTCACTATACCAGTTGAAATGAGAGAAGCTGAGTACAAAGAGATACCAATAACCTAGAAAATATGGATAGAGCATTGCAAAGTATTACAACATGAATTAGATTAGCACTCTTGACTTAAGATTGGGTACTGTCAAGTCCCACTTACAAAAGGGTATCGAAAGTATATAGCCTTTCTGATGAGTGGGAAGTGTTGTCAATATACTGCTGAATATTAGTGTTTCATTATTCATGTGAGCAATAGATCAAATCTTAGGACTAGAGTTGAGTTTCACAATAGCAATAAATGTGGATGACCTGTTGATAACAGCTGAATCATGAGAGAAACGTTGTAACCTGTTGAACGATGTATTTCAAGCTTTAAGAATAGGGAGCATGATCCTTAGGATTAAAAAAAGCGAGTTTATTAGAAAATAGATCCTGTTCACTACTCGTATTAGAGCTGATCCACAAAAGATAACAGCAAGTGAGGAATGTCCATCTCCAGAACATTAGGAACAACTGAAATCTTTTTAGGTTTGCGTAAGTTGTATTGTCTGAATAAGCCTTCAACGACCCATATTTGAATAACTTATTAAGTCCTAAGGTAGCTTTTGTTTAGACAAATGAGTGTCAAGAAGTTTTGATGAATGTAAGTACGCTTTGATGGAGGCTTTTACACCATCCTGGCCTCAGTCACCCATTTTGTTTAGGAACTAATTCAAGTGGATATGGCATTCGAGTGGAATTGTTCCAGAATTTTTGGAGATGAAAAAGAAGATTTAGAACAATAGCTTTTGCAAGCAGATCATTAACTAGGTACAAAAAGTTATAGTGTCACCGAACAGGAAGGACTGGCGATAGTTTGAGGCTTCCCAAATTTAGTAGGTTACGTATGGGGAAATAAAACCGTCATTTACACTGACCACAGAGCCCTTATATTTTTAAAAGAAATTATACTGATGCATTCACGATTAACAGGGTGAACACTGCTTTTGTAACAATCTCAGTTTGAGATAAAAAATATAAAGGGTATACAGAACAAGGTATCAGATGCTTATCCAGACTGCCAGGTAGATGATATGGAGGAGGATCATATTAAACTGCTTCATATAAAGGGAATTAAAGAGGGGAAGAAAATTGAAAGCATCTGTAAAAATCTGAGAAATATCAAAATCAGAATAAGGTAGAGATGCCAAAAAGGGACTTCAACAAGAAAGTTAGGGGAAGAATGGAAAGTGTGTTGTTCCAGTGGATATATAAAGTAATCGATTACATCCATTTGAGTAGCGACATGTAGGTGCCTAGAAAGCAAAGGAGGAGACAATATCTGTTCCTCCTAGAAATGAGCTATGCCAGCATGGGGAAAGAAGAGAGTGAGAGAATTGGCGCAGAGGAAACTGTAAGAGGGGAAAAAATGAGATGACGATAAAATGAAAGGTGTCAATATTAAGATCAGGGATCTGTGTTAGTAAAGCTATAATGAGAAAAGAAAAATAAATAAAAAATTAAATATCAAAGCTTTTTGATTTGTACAGAGACGCATTTGCAGGAGGCAGCATACTTCACACAAATGCATTCCGTCTGGTTCTTGCCAATTGAAGAAGACATTTGCTCCAAAGAATGGAGTTGATTTGAAGCCATACAAAGCAAGCACGTCACTAGAAAAAACTATGACTCTAATGAGTACGATGAAATATTAGTGTGAAACTTGCGATCCAGGAGGTGAAACGGAGGTGTGAGGAGTCTATTATTTTGTCTTGAAATATAAAATGAAAGTTTTATTTCTTTGAGTTTGCAAGGACATTTAAGGCAGGGGATATTTCATAGTGTGGTATCAATGTATTAATTGTTCAATGTTCTATTTATCGTCTAAATTTATCTACAACATGCGAATGAAGAAATAACAGAAGCAAAAGAAGTAGTTGAAAGAGTTACATCATGTTGAAAATGGAATTTGATTTGTAAGAGTCTGAAATTTTATGGCTATTTTTAAGTCGCCATTAGCCATCCAAAATATTAAAAATGCCCCACACCCCTAGTTCTAACCCCCCTCCCCTTACAAACTATCGTATGGGTACCCCCTAGGTATGACCAGAATTTTCTATGGGTTTGAGCAAGACTTTTCATTGAGGCGTGACGACAGAACTTGTTGTATGCTTTCCGCATTGATCTTCTTATTGAAACACGAATTTCCACAACCTATTTTCTGTCATCATTTGTGCACTCTTTTTTGAACCAAGAGTGCAACAGCCTCTGTTTCCTTAGGATTTTATGAATTTGATTATTAAACCAAAGGGGTTCCCTTCCATCCCTGATGCAGTTACCTTTTTTCACATTAACCCTCTCCTGGCCTTCTTGATGGATTTATTAACTTGAGCAACCATCGTGACTGTGATGACATCACGATCACTAATCCCTGTTCTGAAGATATACATACAGATTAGATTTTTTCCTCTTTCATGTACTTTCTTTTTCCCTTTTCTACTTTATTGTTGTGATACACTGTTAGAATTACTGTAGGACAAGTTTTGTAAATCTATTTCTTTGTACAAGTACCTTTTTGTTTACATCATGCATTGGTCATGAATATAGTTGCTATTCTCATTTTTATGCTATATGTTTTCTCGTTTATTAACATGTTTTTTAGACTCATCCTCCTTGAACAGTTTAATGTGATGTAGTAATTTTGTATGAAACTGTAAATCGACCTATTTGGAATTTTTGAAAATGTAATATAAAGCGAAGTGGGTTGAGCAGTGTAGAAACATATCGATAGATTGACGAGAAATTTGGGAGTGAGAACGAGAAGGTTACTCCGTGCCCTTGTGGGTGCTAGTGTGCAATGTTGCTAAATCAGCTTTTTTAGAGCTAACTCTGACTTTTTATTAATATCATTTAGCTGCCAAATGAGTGATTTAGCTGGGGTCTGGAAGTATGGCTTCTTTCACAATCATTTGGCTTCCTTTTTAAACTTTTTTAGGGTAGAAAACCACAAAAATTCGTGTTGGGTAAGGGAAAATTATTTGCATAAACATAAAATTTCACAACATACTTCAGTATTCCATGAAACTACGTTATTAGATTGAATTAAGAAGTACGACAAAGCGAACTAGACTGTGTTGGTGTGTGTTTCGGGCAGATACACAAGACCAAAAAAACTACAAAACATAAACAGTTGGGTGTCTTACTGGAAACACTGTTGAAGCATTTCCGACATCAGAAAGCTTCACAACTACACAATAACGAAAGAAGCTGTCCTGAAAAAAGCCGACTTCGATTTATGCAGGACTAATCAGAAGTCAGTCGTTTCAGACTTGCAATGAATGGGCCAGCCACTGAACTGAGGAAATGAACATCGAATTTCTATTCAGCGCAGTAGTTTGCTAAATGTAAGGGATATGTAATATTACAGTGCAGATATAGTGAAGTTTGCCCCATAAATACCTAGGAGAAGCATTATTTATATTTTTGGTGTGAGAAAAAGGAAGTTATTCGGAAGAAACTGTCATGCAGGTGTTGATGTAAGTACATGTTTGCATCAAAATATCAAAGATTAAAAATATGCTGATATTTCATATGCATATCATCAGTGACGGCTCGTGGCTATACATTCTGGGTGTTCAAAAATTTGTAGATGCAGATAAAAATGAGAATGTGAAATTAACAGCATCTGCTGTATAACAGTTATGCTTGTTGTTGTTGTTGTGGTCTTCAGTCCTGAGACTGGTTTGATACAGCTCTCCATGCTACTCTATCCTGTGCAAGCTTTTTCATCTCCCAGTACCTACTGCAACCTACATCCTTCTGAATCTGCTTAGTGTATTCATCTCTTGGTCTCCCTCTACGATTTTTACCCTCCACGCTGCCCTCCAATACTAAATTGGTGATCCCTTGATGCCTCAAAACATGTCCTACCAACCGATCCCTTCTTCTGGTCAAGTTGTGCCACAAACTTCTCTTCTCCCCAATCCTATTCAATACTTCCTCATTAGTTATGTGATCTACCCATCTAATCTTCAGCATTCTTCTGTAGCACCACATTTCGAAAGCTTCTATTCTCTTCTTGTCCAAACTATTTATCGTCCATGTTTCACTTCCATACATGGCTACACTCCATACGAATACTTTCAGAAATGACTTCCTGACACTTAAATCAATACTGGATGTTAACAAATTTCTCTTCTTCAGAAACCCTTTCCTTGCCATTGCCAGCCTACATTTTATATCCTCTCTACTTCGACCATCATCAGTTATTTTGCTCCCCAAATAGCAAAACTCCTTTACTACTTTAAGTGCCTCATTTCCTAATCTAATTCCCTCAGCATCACCCGACTTAATTAGACTACATTCCATTATCCTTGTTTTGCTTTTGTTGATGTTCATCTTATACCCTCCTTTCAAGACACTGTCCATTCCATTCAACTGCTCTTCCAAGTCCTTTGCTGTCTCTGACAGAATTACAATGTCATCGGCGAACCTCAAAGTTTTTATTTCTCCTCCATGAATTTTAATACCTACCCCGAATTTTTCTTTTGTTTCCTTTACTGCTTGCTCAATATACAGATTGAACAACATCGGGGAGAGGCTACAACCCTGTCTTACTCCCTTCCCAACCACTGCTTCCCTTTCATGTCCCTCGACTCTTATAACTGCCATCTGGTTTCTGTACAAATTGTAAATAGCCTTTCGCTCCCTGTATTTTACCCCTGCCACCTTTAGAATTTGAAAGAGAGTATTCCAGTCAACATTGTCAAAAGCTTTCTCTAAGTCTACAAATGCTAGAAACGTAGGTTTGCCTTTCCTTAATCTTTCTTCTAAGATAAGTCGTGAGGTCAGTATTGCTTCACGTGTTCCAGTGTTTCTACGGAATCCAAACTGATCTTCCCCGAGGTTGGCTTCTACTATTTTTTCCATTCGTCTGTAAAGAATTCGTGTTAGTATTTTGCAGCTGTGACTTATTAAGCTGATAGTTCGGTAATTTTCACATCTGTCAACACCTGCTTTCTTTGGGATTGGAATTATTATATTCTTCTTGAAGTCTGAGGGTATTTCGCCTGTTTCATACATCTTGCTCACCAGATGGTAGAGTTTTGTCAGGACTGGCTCTCCCACGGCCGTCAGTAGTTCCAATGGAATATGCTTATCAACATGTTTATACAACTACAGCCACTGCCAATAATAATATCAGTAACAACAATAATAATAATAATAATAATAATAGTAGTAGTAGTAGTAGTAGTAGTAGTAGTAGTAATGATATGCGTAAGTTGTCTGAAAAAAGAAAGAATTTTCTGTAGAATTTTGTTGGAACAACGCTTAATCTTTCGTTACTCTTTGTTTCGCATTTATGTGTGAGAGTTTTCATACTTTTTTTATTTTTTCGGATATAAGATCCCTCAAATGTGTTAGTTAACGAACTAACTTCCTGGCTTAAAATCAGGTATTCTTACTACGCACCAACACAACAACTTAAGCTTATTACACACTTCTTTGTTCGCTTGCAGTCACTCATTTCATTTCGTCACTCTCTCAGTCAATGGATCTGGTCTGGGAGGCCCTAGTTCCTTTGGGGCTAACTTTTCCTTCTAGTTTTCTTTTCTGTTAGCACAGATTCAACAGACTTCACGTTGACACTTCACACGAAAGCGGATTCCTGCACAGTAAACGACCAACTGCAAACACAAACTGCTGTTTGTGGAGATGATTAAATTCAAGTTGTACTGTCTACCAACATGATCACTTGACTAGAATAGAAATGGAACACCGAAAACCACAAGGGTCAAAAGCACACCGACAGCTTTTCGTGAATATTCATATACACAATGTGGGCCTACAGCACAGATAAAGCTGACCCACCATAAGACAACAAATATCAGAAGCATGAAGACATGCAATATTCTCACAATCAACGATGATGTACAGGGTTATTACAAATGATTGAAGCGATTTCACAGCTCTACAATAACTTTATTATTTGAGATATTTTCACAATGCTTTGCACACACATACAAAAACTCAAAAAGTTTTTTTAGGCATTCACAAATGTTCGATATGTGCCCCTTTAGTGATTCGGCAGACATCAAGCCGATAATCAAGTTCCTCCCACACTCGGCGCAGCATGTCCCCATCGATAAGTTCGAAAGCATCGTTGATGCGAGCTCGCAGTTCTGGCACGTTTCTTGGTAGAGGAGGTTTAAACACTGAATCTTTCACATAGCCCCACAGAAAGAAATCGCATGGGGTTAAGTCGGGAGAGCGTGGAGGCCACGACATGAATTGCTGATCATGATCTCCACCACGACCGATCCATCGGTTTTCCATTCTCCTGTTTAAGAAATACCGAACATCATGATGGAAGTGCGGTGGAGCACCATCCTGTTGAAAGACGAAGTCGGCGCTGCCGGTCTCCAGTTGTGGCATGAGCCAATTTTCCAGCATGTCCAGATACACGTGTCCTGGAACGTTTTTTTCGCAGAAGAAAAAGGGGCCGTAAACTTTAAACCGTGAGATTGCACAAAACACGTTAACTTTTGGTGAACTGCGAATTTGCTGCACGAATGAGGATCCTCTACTGCCCAGATTCGCACATTGTGTCTGTTCACTTCACCATTAAGAAAAAATGTTGCTTCATCACTGAAAACAAGTTTCGCACTGAACGCATCCTCTTCCATGAGCTGTTGCGACCGCGCCAAAAATTCAAAGCGTTTGACTTTGTCGTCGGGTGTCACGGCTTTTAGCAATTGTAAACGGTAAGGCTTCTGCTTTAGCCTTTTCCGTAAGATTTTCCAAACCGTCGGCTGTGGTACGTTTAGCTCCCTGCTTGCTTTATTCGTCGACTTCCGCGGGCTACGCGTGAAACTTGCCCACACGCGTTCAACCGTTTCTTCGCTCACTGCAGGCCGACCCATTGATTTCCCCTTACAGAGGCATCCAGAAGCTTTAAACTGCGCATACCATCGCCGAATGGAGTTAGCAGTTGGTGCATCTTTGTTGAACTTCGTCCTGAAGTGTCGTTGCACTGTTATGACTGACTGATGTGAGTGCATTTCAAGCACGACATACGCTTTATCGGCTCCTGTCGCCATTTTGTCTCACTGCGCTCTCGAGCGCTCTGGCGGCAGAAACCTGAAGTGCGGCTTCAGCCGAACAAAACTTTATGAGTTTTTCTACGTATCTGTAGTGTGTCGTGACCATATGACAATGAATGGAGCTACAGTGAATTTATGAAATCGCTTCAATCATTTGTAATAGCCCTGTACTTTACAGTTCTTACACTTAGGGCCTCAAATAGATTATTGTATGATAAAATCCAAAACTTAATGTACTATATCTGATTCAGAATCCCACAAAATAGGTTTTTCTGTCACTGCAACATATATTGATGTCCGAACTAATTGTACTACGTGGTGAGTGAAATGGCATATCTGACAAGTGCGCGAACGTCTTGTGGGGTTTATAGCTAGCGAACGTCGATAAAGGTCTGCTGCAATGTACTACCACGCGGGGGCATCGACGTAAACCTGTAGTGATCCGTGCACATGATTTATCATATCCATATGTATTTGGTCTGTAAGGCAATTACGTCACACTATTTACGCACGTGGGGAAGCTCCTTAAAATGTGCACAACTGAAGGTGTGCTCACGACCCTGATGCCGAGTTTCACAGAATCAGTAGCGGTGTAACATAGTGCGGTAGATTCAGTGCTCTGTATTTCAGATTACCGCAGTTGCATTACGTTTATCAGAATCCAAAGAGAAATAACCAACTAATCCGAAAGCTGTCAAAAGTTAGGATGTTCATGCGCTCTTGTGCTCTCACACAACAGCTGCCGCTGCATGTCATAGAAATAAAATCTCGAACTGTTATACCTGCATTTGAAGTATAAGTGCATCTAGAAATCTTTTCTCTAGTGAGATGCAAAAGGCATGCGTCTAAATATTTATCTTTTAGTGGTTTGTGCAAGCTTTCAATTTTTTAATATCTCTACATTTTCTCACCAGCTATTAAAGCTTTTGAAATAAAATAACGTGCACGCATTTAAAGATATGATGTAAAAGTCTGTGAAATAATTATTTCCTGAATTTGTTTTAAACCGATTTACGTACCTGGCTTGAGAAAATCTGAGTAAATTATTTTTCAACAACTTGAATCAAAAGTAAAAAAAAGAAGAGAAATAAATGAAAATAATATCAGTGTTCATTGCATTTTCTAACAATATGTACGTTATTGTATTTTTGTGTACATCCATCCTCTTCTTAAATACCTTACACAGTACAATTACTGCGAAAGTAAAACTGCACAGCAATGCACTATGTTTTATTTCAGCTCTTTTCCGGCTTTTTTTTTTGTAGATACATTTATTTCGTTTTGGAGAGTTGACAACATTGCTAGCGTGTACTGTGACCTTGGCCGATATAGTAAATATGTTTGAGCGGTGATACGTTTTGTGATTTTGGAGTGTACTGCGGTCAAAGGAATGCTTATTAGATGGAACTGTTATTCGGCGCATTAGGCTTCAAAACTATGATGTGCTGACAGCTAAGTTTCGTGCTGTTATAAGTGCACTGTTTTGATTGTAAACGGCACAGACTATTTATTGTGTACCGTGGACTGTAAAATTAACAAGAAATACGGTAACGCATTTTCTTGTCGTGAACTGATATCAGTGTCTTTGATCTTGAGTGTACAATGTGCCGACCACCACGCAACTGAAATGACTACGGTGAGGGTAAAAATCGTAGAGGGAGACCAAGAGATGAATACACTAAGCAGATTCAGAAGAATGTAGGCTGCAGTACGCACTGGGAGATGAAGCAGCTTGCACAGGATAGAGTTGCATGGAGAGCTGCATCAAACCAGTCTCTGGACTGAAGACCACCACACACACGGTGACTATTGTGCAAGGCACAGATTGTTTGATGTATAGGGTGTACCAAAAAGAATCATTCGATTTGGCACATCTGTATTTCAGAAACTAACAAACTCTTGGTCTCCCTCTACGATTTTTACCCTCACCGTAGTCATTTCAGTTGCATGGTGGTCGGCAAATTGTACACTCAAGATCAAAGACACTGATATCAGTTCACGACAAGAAAATGCGTTACCGTATTTCTTGTTAATTTTACAGTCCACGGTGCACAATAAATAGTCTGTCATGTTTACAATCAAAACAGTGCACTTATAGCGGCACGAAACTTAGCTGTCAGCACATCATAGTTTTCAAGAAGGGACGTCGAGCAGATGTGCAGAACTATGGACCTATATCTCTAACGTCGATCAGTTGTAGAATTTTGGAACACGTATTGTGTTCGAGTATAATGACTTTTCTGGAGACAAGAAATCTACTCTGTAGGAATCAGCATGGGTTTCGAAAAAGACGGTCATGTGAAACCCAGCTCGCGCTATTCGTCCACGAGACTCAGAGGGCCATAGACACGGGTTCACAGGTAGAAGCCGTGTTTCTTGACTTCCGCAAGGCGTTCGATACAGTTCCCCACAGTCGTTTAATGAACAAAGTAAGAGCATATGGACTATCAGACCAATTGTGTGATTGGATTGAGGAGTTCCTAGATAACAGGACGCAGCATGTCATTCTCAATGGAGAGAAGTCTTCCGAAGTAAGAGTGGTTTCAGGTGTGCCGCAGGGGAGTGTCATAGGACCGTTGCTATTCACAATATACATAAATGACCTTGTGGATGACATCGGAAGTTCACTGAGGCTTTTTGCGGATGATGCTGTGGTGTATCGAGAGGTTGTAACAATGGAAAATTGTTCTGAAATGCAGGAGGATCTGCAGCGAATTGACGCATGGTGCAGGGAATGGCAATTGAATCTCAATGTAGACAAGTGTAATGTGCTGCGAATACACAGAAAGATAGATCCTTTATCATTTAGCTACAAAATAGCAGGTCAGCAACTGGAAGCAGTTAATACCATAAATTATCTGGGAGTATGCATTAGGAGTGATTTAAAATGGAATGATCATATAATGTTGATCGTCTGTAAAGCAGATGCCAGACTGAGATTCATTGGAAGAATCCTAAGGAAATGCAATCCAAAAACAAAGGAAGTAGGTTACAGTACGCTTGTTCGCCCACTGCTTGAATACTGCTCAGCAGTGTGGGATCCGTACCAGATAGGGTTGATAGAAGATATAGAGAAGATCCAACGGAGAGCAGCGCGCTTCGTTACAGGATCATTTAGTAATCGCGAAAGCGTTACGGAGATGATAGATAAACTCCAGTGGAAGACTCTGCAGGAGAGACGCTCAGTAGCTCGGTACAGGCTTTTGTCGAAGTTTCGAGAACATACCTTCACCGAAGAGTCAAGCAGTATATTGCTCCCTCCTACGTATATCTCGCGAAGAGACCATGAGGATAAAATCAGAGAGATTAGAGCCCACACAGAAGCATACCGACAATCCTTCTTTCCACGAACAATACGAGACTGGAATAGAAGGGAGAACCGATAGAGGTACTCAAGGTACCCTCCGCCACACACCGTCAGGTGGCTTGCGGAGTATGGATGTAGATGTAGATGTAGATGTAGAAACTTATACAATGAATTTTGTTTTTTGATGAAAGGGGGAATTCAAAAAGTTTTTTTCGTACCTTGTCATAGTGTTTAATATGCCCCCCCCCCAACCCCCCCCCCCCCCCCCCCCTTGAGATGCAAGGGATATGTTTCTACACTGCAGCGAGCATGTCTTCAGTTACAGCTGCTGTTATGCGATGTCTCAGTTCATTTATTGTTGCTGGTAATGGTGCCATGTATGTCAGTTCTTTGTAAGCCCATTATCTTCCGACACAGTCCACGTTATCGCAAATAAATGCTATTATTACTAACAAGACCAAAGATATTCAGTCTTTACTTTTCATTCATCTCGTAATTGCTTATGCATATTTATTTGTGTTGTTTGCTGATATTATTTTCTATTTGCACTTCTTTTGTTTTTGCACCAATTCCCGAATGGATTACCGTGTGTTGAGGCAACTGTTTGTTGGCCAGCATTACACTTTAAGCCTTGCTTGCGCGGGTGGATCTGGTATACAGTTAGGTGTGTGGAAAGTTAAATATTTTTAGTTTCAGTTACTGTAAGACTTATGCATAGGGGGATACATATGAGGTTTCTCCACTTTTAGTAGATGAACACAGTCATTCATAGCTAGATTAACATTCTTCGAGGTTCCCTATCGTCACTGTCAATAACGTCACTCCTGTTCGTAAGTATAAGGTGTGAAATATTTCCATTTTATGTGGATTGTCTAACTGGTTGTTCAAGGCAGTTTTCGGGAAACGTGTGCAGAAGTATTTCACAAAACTGTCTGCCCGTACCATCTGCAGTAAATCCGAAGACGTCCTAATCTATACTCGGTAGGTTAAAGTCGCTTCCAGTTAATACTGCATGATATGGGTACTTCCGCGCTACTGACTATAGAATTTCTTTGAATGACTCTAGAACTGTCACAGCAAAATAGGGTAGTCGGTAAAAACATCCAACAGTTAGCTTGATTTCATCTAGATCTGTTATACGCATCCAGATAACCTCACCATAACACCCAAATTCGTCCTCAGTAGAGACAATATTTTTGTCAACTGGAATGAGCACTCCCCCTCCTGTGTGTGTGGTGGTCTTCAGTCCTGAGACTGGTTTGATGCAGCTCTCCATGCTACTCTATCCTGTGCAAGCTGCTTCACCTCCCAGTACCTACTGCAACCTACATCCTTCTGAATCTGCTTAGTGTATTCATCTCTTGGTCTCCCTCTACGATTTTTACCCTCCACGCTCCCCTCCAATACTAAATTGGTGATCCCTTCATGCCTCAGAACATGTCATACAAACCGATCCCTTCTTCTAGTCAAGTAGTGCCACAAACTCCTCTTCTCCCCAATTCTATTCAATACGGCGTCCATGTTTCACTTCCATACATGGCTACACTCTTAAAAATACTCTCAGAAATGACTTCCTGACTCTTAAATCTATACTCCATGTTAACAAATTTCTCTTCTTCAGAAACGCTTTCCTTGCATTGCCAGTCAACATTTTATATCCTCTCTACTTCGACCATCATCAGTTATTTTGCTCCCCAAATAGCAAAACTCCTTTACTACTTTAAGTGTCTCATTTCCTAATGTAATTCCCTCAGCATCACTCGACTACATTCCATTATCCTCGTTTTGCTTTTGTTGATGTTCATCTTATATCCTCCTTTCAAGACACTGTCCATTCCGTTCAGCTGCTCTTCCAAGTCCTTTGCTGTCTCTGACAGAATTACAATGTCATCGGCGAACCTCAAACTTTTAATTTCTTCTCCATGGATTTTAATTCCTACCCAGAATTTTTCTTTGGTTTCCTTTACTGCTTGCTTAATATACAGATTGAATAACATCGGGGAGAGGTTACAGCCCTGTCTCACTCCCTTCCCAACCACTGCTTCCCTTTCATGTCCCTCGACTCTTACAACTGCCATCTGCTTTCTGTACAAATTGTAAATAGCCTTTCGCTCCCTGTATTTGACCCCTTCCACCTTCAGAATTAGAAAGAGAGTATTCCAGTCAACATTCTCAAAAGCTTTCTCTAAGTATACAAATGATAGAAAAGTAGGTTTGCCTTTCCTTAATTTATTTTCTAAGATAAGTCGTAGGGTCAGTATTGCCTCACGTGTTCCAACATTTCTTCGGAATGCAAACTGACCTTCCCCGAGTTCGGCTTCTACCAGGTTTTCCAATCGTCTGTAATGAATTCATGTTAATATTTTGCAGCCGTGGCTTATTAAACTGTGTCAACACCTGCTTTCTTTGGGATTGGGATTATTCAAAAATGGCTCTGGGCACTATGGGACTTAACATCTGTGGTCATCAGTCCCCCAGAACTTAGAGCTACTTAAACCTAACTAACCTAAGGACATCACACACATCCACGCCCGAGGCAGGATTCGAACCTGCGACCGTAGCAGTCGCGCGGCTCCGGACTGAGCGCCTAGAACTGCGAGACCACCGCGGCCAGCTTGGAATTATTATATTCTTCTTGAAGTCTGAGGGTATTTCGCCTGTCTCATAGATCTTGCTCACCAGATGTAGAGTTTTTGTTGTGGGTTGGCAGGAGAGCCAACCTGGTATACTAGAGGAAGCCGAAAGGCACGCGTTTTAGCTCACGCAGGCTGGCGTGAGGTCTGGAACAGAACAAGGAAATTAGACTTTAGCAAAAAACGTACGTAGCTGCTGGAATACTTAACTTTAATCCATAAATGGTGAACATCGCTCTTGACGGTACATTATTCATAATCGCAATAGTAACTGGAAATGGCGCCTTGCTAGGTCGTAGCAAATGACGTAGCTGAAGGCTATGCTAACTATCGTTTCGGCAAATGAGAGCGTATTTTGTCAGTGAACCATCGCTAGCAAAGTCGGCTGTACAACTGGGGCGAGTGCTAGGAAATCTCTCTAGACCTGCCTTGTGGCGGTGCTCGGTCTGCAATCACTGATAGTGGCGACACGTGGGTCCGACGTATACTAACGGACCGCGGCCGATTTAAAGGCTGCCACCTAGCAAGTGTGGTGTCTGGTGGTGACACCACATTCCTCCCCCGCAAGTCGGCGTACGGTTGTGGCATAAGGGTTCCACCCGCCGCGGGGAGGACCCCATGTTGACGTATGCGACGAGGTGGGGAGCCTAACAACAGGCGAGGCTGTGCCACCCGCACCCTGCCATTCGGACTGAGGGGAGCTAGGAAACGCCTGAAAACCTGCTCCAGGGTGCACACCAACATGCGGTGTATTCGCCCGTAGGGAGACAGGAGGGGCCGAGGGGTCGACCTCCATCGGACCTGGGCACCCGACGCGCGAAGACGACATATGGTCCGGAGCGGGCAAGAGTTCCATGGCGGAGGACAGCTGGTCACGGGAAGCGATCGGCGGCGCGAGACCCAGGGAGGCGCCCGGCGGTTGCAGCGACGCGTCCACTTCGGGCGTCGCCGGCGGGAGAACAGGCGGCGGCGGCGGCGCGTCGCCATGGGTCAAAATGGAAAGCAGCGTCGGTAACACCTGGGGATGAGGCGAGCCAGTAGATGGGTCCCCAGGGCGCTGACCGGACGGCCCCTTCGCTGAAAGCAGACGGGGAGCGGCAGAACCCGTGCGACGACAGAGGCGCAGCTGATTGAGATGCCGACGCACCTCACCAGAGGCCCCCAAAACCAGATACATAGCGCGGCCGACGGAGCGAAGAATGCGCCCTTCGAGCCAACGCCGTGAACCTCGATAGTTGCGGTAGTAGACAACGTCGCCTGGGGCAAAAGCAGGTGTCTGCCGCTGCACAGGAACCTGATGCGGCGGATGTAGCAAAGACATCAAGGTGCGATGAGGGCGACCGTGCAGCAACTCAGCCGGCGAGCGACCATCTCGGGGCTGAGAGCGATACGAGGACAAAAAGAGCAATAACGCGTCCTCCCGAGAATGCGACGCTTTCAACTTCAACATCTGTGACTTGAAAGTCCTGACCAAACGTTCAGCGGCACCATTGGACTGTGGCGAAAACGGCGCGGACGTCAGATGTTGAATACCATTGGCCTTGCAGAATGACTGAAATTCTGCGGACACGAATTGTGGGCCATTGTCGGAAACAATAGTCTGTGGAAGACCTCCAAAGCAAAAGATAGCAGATAACGCTTGGATGGTGGCAGATGACGTCGTGGAAGACATCCGGACAACAAAAGGAAAATTACTGAATGAATCTACCACAATCAACCATCGAGCATTCCAGAATGGACCAGCAAAATCGATGTGTAAGCGTTGCCAAGGGGAAGTGGCTTTTGGCCATGCAAAAAATTTCCGCGGTGGTGCTGTTTGTTGTTCGGCACACACCATGCAAGAAGAGCACATATTCGTAATCGCGGCATCGATTCCGAACCAAGTACAGTGCTGACGAGCAAGTTGTTTCGTTCGCACTATACCCCAATGTCCTTGGTGGAGAAGCCGTAAGACAGAGGACTGTAACGAACGTGGGACCACGACCCTGGACTGATCATTATCAGAACGCAACAACAAAACACCACGTCGTACAAAAAGTCTCTCCTTGTGAGCAAAAAATCGGCGAACCAACGGATCCCCGATGCGTGACTTTGACAAGGGCCATTGCGTAGCAACAAAACGCAGAACGGTATCAAGGACAGGGCCGGCAGCTGTGGCTGTAGCTACACGACGAAAATCAATCGGAAACGATTCGACTACGTCATCGGTTTCCGAATCAATGAACATGCAAGCAAGTTCGGAGGAATCGAATGCTCTATCCTCAGCAACAGGCAAACGGGACAACGCATCGGCGTTTCCGTGCTTAGCAGTGGACCGATACAAGATATCGTAGCGGTACTGCGCGAGGAAAATAGACCAGCGAATGAATTTCTGCGCTGTACGTGGAGGTACAGGCTTGGTCGGATGAAAAAGCGATGTCAAAGGTTTGTGCTCTGTGATGATGGTAAAGTGACGACCATACAAGAAATCATGAAACTTAGTAACACCAAAGACGAGAGCCAATGCTTCTTTCTCGATCTGTAAATAATTTCTTTGCGCAGACGAGAGCAATTTTGACGCAAAGGCAATAGGGCGATCGTGCGAACCATCTTTGTGCGCAAGCACAGCACCGATCCCGAAATCCGATGCATCCACCATCAACAAAAGGGGCTTCCGGGGATCGAATGGCGTAAGGCAAGTATTGGAAATCAACGCCGATTTCAACTGGCGAAAGGCGCGTTCACATTCCGTCGTCCAGACGAACGCAACACCTTTACGGCGTAAGCGATGAAGCGGAGCTGAAATGGAAGAGACGTGTGGGATATAACGGTTATAATAATTAATTTTTCCCAGCACACTCTGTAGCTGCTTCAAATTCTGCGGCGAAGGTAAGTATTCTATGGCACGGAGGTGCGTTGGACTGGAATGTATGCCTTGGGCATTGAATACATGTCCCAGATAGGGTACGTCACGAGCAAAGAACACACATTTGTCCTTCCGCAAACGAAGACCATTTTGTCGCAAGACCTGAAATAATGTTCGGAGATTGGCGAAATGGTCTTCTTCCGTCTTTCCAGAGATCACAATATCGTCCAGATGGTTTGCTGCAGTAGGGACCGACGCACAAACAGTTTTTAGATATTGCTGAAACAATGCAGGGGCGGATGCACACCCGAATGGCAGTCGTTTGAACCTATACAAACCAAGATGCGTGTTAACCACCAAAACGCGCTGGGATTCATCGTTCACCGGTATTTGCAAGTACGCATCTGCTAGGTCCAACCTCGAAAAATATTTACCCGGGCACAGTTTGTCAAAAATATCTTCAGGGCGGGGTAAAGGAAAAGTTGCAGTCACTAGTTGTGGATTCACTGTTGCCTTGAAGTCCACACAAAGTCTCAATTTTCCGGAAGGTTTTTGCAAAATTACTAAGGGTGATGCCCAGAGAAAAGCCTGCACACGTTCAGTTACACTTTGTGATTCCAAATCGTGTAATGTTTTTGCGACCTCATCACGCAATGCGTGGGGAACATTGCGCGCTCTGAAAAATTTCGGTTGCGCGTTTACTTTCAGTTCCAAATGTGCTTTATAGTTCTTAGCGCAACTGAGGCCCGGTGCAAAAATGTCTGCAAATTCTTCACATAGACGAGAAACACTGTCGGAAGGCACAGTCTGGCTCACTGATAGGACCTGATTTACTATAGACAAGTTAAACAACTGAAATAAATCGAAAGCAAACAAGTTCACTGCAGAAGAAGACCAAAGGGCATAAAATGATACAAGTTGTGTTTGTCCCTTGTATGTTGCAAGAAGGCTGCACTGTCCTAACACAGGGATCTGGTGAGCCGAATAGCTAGTTAACTTAACAGTTGCGGCACGCAACGGAGGTGTGCCCAGCAGTTTGTAAGTGTCTTGATTGATCAGTGAAACTGTAGCTCCGGTATCGAGCTGGAATGGGATCACTTTGCCATTAATGTCCAAGTCCACAAAAAGTTTATGGTCCTGCTGACGACAAGAGCGATTGTCTCATGCATTGTGAAGTGACAATGGTACAGAATCACTTGCGACTTGACGGGAGTGCCAGCGATGTCGACGCACACTATTTGTGGGATGAACACAGTCACTGTTAGAGAGAGTGGCACTGGGCGGAGTGGCATGAACTATATGAATTTCCATGGGCGACGTGTCGCGAGCCTGAGTATCCTTGGTCCGATTCCGATTCCGGCGCGAAGCAAAGGGCCTGGAATGACTTTGAGTTTCCAATCTGAACTTTTTCTGGCAGAAACTTTGATCATGTCATTTTTTATTACAGTAAAAGCAAATAGCTTGGCGTGACAGGCAATTCTCACGCGAATGTCTAGTAGCACACTGCGGGCATGATTTTAGCACTGCATGTGCTTGCCGACGCGGTACACGTGGCTGAGAGCCAGGCGGCTTTGGCGTGGCCGGGCGCGAGGGCTGTTTACTCTTCCGTGCAGCTCGCCCGGCGGGCCAGTTAACCTGACACACGGGTGGCGAAGTTTCAAATGATTCCTGAGCAAAGTCAAGTGTGTCCTGCCGATCCAATATGTCCATCACTTGTTGAAGGGAGGGATTGACTAGTTTCAAAATCTGTTCCCGTATACGAACATCAGAAACGTTCTGTGCAATTGCATCATGTACCATAGTATCTGAATAAGGGAGTCCACATTGACACTCAAAAGCACAATCCCTAGTAAGGCCTTGCAAGGTTGAAACCCACTCCCTATTAGTCTGACGTGCCGTACGTTTTGTACGAAAGAAGGTATACCTTTTCGCAACTACATTGACTGATTCTTATAAATAGGCATCTAATGCAGACAAAATTTCGTCGTAGGACAGAGTTGCTACGTCGTGTCGGGGAAATAATTTGACTATCACATGGTACGTGGTCACCCCGACGGAAGATAATAAAAAAGGCTGCCGCTCGTTACCTTGAATTCTGTAGGCGGCGAGATGGAATCCAAATTGGCGTGACCACTCCATCCAGCTTTCCAGTGCAGCATCAAAAGGACGAAAAGTTTGTGCAACTGCGTGTTGTGGCTGCGTTAGCGGTGGAGTGGCGGCTGCCGCATCGCTTTGCATCACACGTTGACCCTGGACGAGCTGTCCAAGGGCATCCAGTAAGGCCTGCATCTGGTGATTCTATAAGCGATAAAATTCGGACAGTACATCTGGAGATGGGGGCGAAGCCATTTCACAAGTAAATCAGGGCACTATAGTTACGAACGCGGTGTGGCCTCGTCGCCAAATTGTTGTGGATTGGCAGGAGAGCCAACCCGGTATACTAGAAGAAGCCGAAAGGCACGCGTTTTAGCTCATGCAGGCTGGCGTGAGGTCTGGAACAGGACAAGAAAATTAGACTTTAGCAAAAAACGTACGTAGCTGCTGGAATACTTAACTTTAATCCACAAATGGTGAACATCGTTCTTGACGGTACATTATTCATAATCTCAATAGTAATGAGTAATGGCGCCTTGCTAGGTCGTAGCAAATGACGTAGCTGAAGGCTATGCTAACTATCGTCTCGGCAAATGAGAGCGTATTTTGTCAGTGAACCATCGCTAGCAAAGACGGCTGTACAACTGGGGCGAGTGCTAGAAAGTCTCTCTGGACCTGCCGTGTGGCGGCGCTCGGTCTGCAATCACTGATAGTGGCGACACGTGGGTCCGACGTATACTAACGGACCGCGGGCGATTTAAAGGCTACCACCTAGCAAGTGTGGTGTCTAGCGGTGACACAACAGTTTTGTTATGCCTGGCTCTCCCAAGACTGTCAGTAGTTCTAATGGAATGTTGTCTACTCCGGGGGCCTTGTTTCGACTCAGGTCTTTCAGTGCTCTGTCAAACTCTTCATGCAGTATCATATCTCCCATTTCATCTTCATCTACATCCTCTTCCGTTTCCATAATATTGTCCTCTAGAACATCGCCCTTGTATAGACCCTCTATATACGCCTTCCACCTTTCTACTTTCCCTTCTTTGCTTAGAACTGGGTTTCCATCTGAGCTCTTGATATTTATGCAAGTGGTTCTCTTTTCTCCAAAGGTCTCTTTAATTTTCCTGTAGGCAGTATCTATCTTACCCCTAGTGATATACGTCTCTACATCCTTACATTTGTCCTCTAGCCATCCCTGCTTAGCCATTTTGCACTTCCTGTCGATCACATTTTAGAGACGTTTGTTTTCTTTTTTGCCTGCTTCATTTACAGCATTTTTATATTTTCTCCTTTCATCAATTAAATTCAGTATCTCTTCTGTTACCCAAGGATTTCTACTAGCCCTCGTCTTTTTAGCTACTTGATCTTATGCTGCCTTCACTATTTCATTCCTCAAAGCTACCCACTCTTCTCCTACCGTATTTATTTCCCCCATTCTTGTCAATCGTTCCCTAATGCTCTCCCGGAAACTCTGTACAACCTCTGGTTTAGTCAGTTTATTCAGGTCCCATTTCCTTAAATTCCCACCTTTTTGCAGTTTCTTTAGTTTTAATTTACAGTTCATTACCAATAGATTGTGGTCAGAGTCCACATCTGCCCCTGGAAATGTCTTACAATTTAAAACCTGGTTACCATTATATAATCTATCTGAAACCTGTCAGTATCTCCAGGATTTTTCCAGGTATAGAACCTTCTTTTATGATTCCTGAACCAAGTGTTAGCTATGATTAAGTTACGCTCTGTGCAAATTTCTACAAGGCGGCTTCCTCTTTCATTTCTTCCCCCAATCCATATTCACTACTATGTTTCCTTCTCTCCCTTTTCCTACTGACGAATTCCAGTCACCCATGACTATTAAATTTTCGTTTCCCTTCACTACCTAAATAATTTCTTTTATCTTGTCATATATTTAACCAATTTCTTTATCATCTGCAGAGCTAGTTGGCATATAAACTTGTACTACTGTAGTAGGCATGGGCTTTGTGTCTATCTTGGCCACAATAATGCGTTCACTATGCTGTTTGTAGTAGCTTACCCGCATTCCTATTTTTTTATTCATTATTAAACCTACTCCTGCATTACCCCTATTTGACTTTGTATTTATAACCCTGTATTCACCTGACCAGAAGTCTTGTCCCTCCTACCACCAAACTTCACTAATTCCCACTATATCTAATTTTAACCTATCCATTTCCCTTTTTAAATTTTCTAACCTACCTGCCCGATTAAGGGAGCTGACATTCCACGCTCCGACCCGTAGAATGCCTGTTTTCTTTCTCCTGATAACAACGTCCTCCTGAGTAGTCCCCGCCCGGAGATCCGAATGGGGGACTATTTTACCTCCGGAATATTTTACCCAAGGGGACGCCATCATCATTTACCCGTAGAGTAAAGCTGCATGCCCTCGGGAAAAATTACGGCTGTAGTTTCCCCTTGCTTTCAGCCGTTCACAGTACCAGCACAGCAAGGCCGTTTTGGTTAGTGTTACAAGGCCAGATCAGTCAATCATCCAGACTGTTGCCCCTGCAACTACTGAAAAGGCTGCTGCCCCTCTTCAGGAACCACACGTTTGTCTGGCCTCTCAACAGATACCCCTCCGTTGTGGTTGCACCAAAGACCTTGTAAAAAAGTAACTAGACTTACTGATGGCGCTGCAGTCGTGGGATAATTTGAACGTTTGCCTGGACGCCATTATAGTGGTTGTAGTCTGATGTGTTGTGTAGTATTGTTGTTTATGAAGACCCTGATTCAACGTTGTATATTTGTTACTCGTAATTCTACTGTCTGTACGTTCCAATCAAAAGAAGTACAATGGTGAAGAGTTGTGCAGCGATTAATTGTACAAATAAATTCGAGAAAGGAACGAATATTACATTTCACAGGTATGTGGATATTTTAAGTTGTTTTGTATGTCAGTGCACTTGCTTAATAAATGCCTTTGTAACACGGTATTATCATAATGTCTGTGCATGTATTTGCAGGTTTCCTTTCTCAAAACCACAGCTGTTACAAAAATGGTTACACGCTGTCAGGAGGCAAGATTTCCGACCGACAGAATACCATTTTATATGTTCTGATCATTTTGAAGAAAGTTGGCTGATCGGTTGTGTTTTCATGATCTAGGTTAGGTTGAAACTGGATAATTTGGTCGTGAGTTGCCAAAGCACTTATATAACGCACTTCTCGTCGTAAAATCTAAGGCAAGGTAGAGTCAGAAAATATCTATTAATATAGTGGGCAAATCTTCGAGTATTTTGATGCATTTTGCGTACATCTATAGTAAATGAACTACGAAAAATGCTAGGGGTCCGGTACATAACTTTTAGCTATGGCAGATCCATGTAGTACGTAAGATAAATTCATAAACAGTGACTAGTTATTGTTTGTTCATAAATTAAAAAGAATATTGTAGTAACGTATTTAAATGAGGCATTATCTTTGTGACCTAACGCAAGGGAAGGCATTTTATAACCAAAAGCGATGTATAAACATTCGAACTCCACGCGTCAGTTTACCACTCTAATGGCCGCCGGCCAGCTATTCATTTTGCCCGCTCTTCACAGTCGACCACTCATGCGGTTGTGGGGGCCTGGGTTGAACCTACGGTACGGCTATCTGTATCGTTGAGGCTCGCAAACCTCCCCTCCAACGGCAAGGGCCATGGTTCATGGGGGTACTGACTGTTAAAACCGCTCAAAATAAGCGGTTTCTGAAATAACCGATTTTCAGGTTATTATTTACACTACTGGCCATTAAAATTGCTACACCACGAAGATGACGTGCTACACACGCGAAATTTAACCGACAGGAAAAGGATCCTGTGATATGCAAATGATTAGCATTTCAGAGCATTCACACAAGGCTGGCGCCGGTGGCGACACCTACAACGTGCTGACACGAGGAAAGTTTCCAACCGATTCCTCATACACAAACAGCAGTTGACCGGCGTTGCCTGGTGAATCGTTGTTGTGATGCCTCGTGTAAGAAGGAGAAATGCATACCATCACGTTTCCGACTTTGATAAAGGTCGGATTGTAGCCTATCGCGGTTGCGGTTTATCGTATCGCGACATTGTTCCTCGCGTTGGTCGAGATCCAATGACTGTTATCAGAATATGGAATCGGTGGGTCCAGGAGGGTAATACGGAATGCCGTGCTGGATCCCAACGGCCTCGTATCACTAGCAGTCGAGATGACAGGCATCTTATCCGCATGGCTGTAACGGATCGTGCAGCCACGTCTCGGTCCCTGAGTCAACGGATGGGGACGTTTGCAAGACAACAACCATCTGAACGAACAGTTCGACGACGTTTGCAGCAGCACGGACTATCAGCTCGGAGACCATGCCTGCGGTTACCCTTGACGCTGCTTCACAGACAGGAGCGAGTGCGATGGTGTACTCAACGACGAACCTGGGTGCACGAATTGCAAAACGTCATTTTCTCGGATGAATCCAGGTTCTGTTTACAACATCATGATGGTCGCATCCGTGTTTGGCGACATCGCGGTGAAAGCACATTGGAAGCGTGTATTCGTCATCGCCATACTGGCGTATCACCCGGCATGATGGTATGGGGTACCATTGGTTACACGTCTCGGTCACCTCTCGTTCACATTGACGGCACTTTGAACAATGGACGTTACATTTCAGATGTGTTACGACCCGTGGCTCTACCCTTCATTCGACCCCTGCGATACCCTACATTTCAGCAGGATAATGCGCGACCACATGTTGCAGGTCCTGTACGGGCCTTTCTGGGTTCAAAAAATGTTCGACTGTTGCCCTGGCCAGCACATTCTCCAGATCTCTCACCAATTGAAAACGTATGGTCAATGGTGGCCGAGCAAATGGCTCGTCACAATACGCCAGTCACTACTCTTGATGAGCTGTGGTATCGTGTTGAAGCTGCATGGGCAGCTGTACCTGTACACGCCATCCAAGCTCTGTTTGACTCAATGCCCAGGCGTACCAAGGCCGTTATTACGGCCAGAGGTGGTTGTTCTGGGTACTGATTTCTCAGGATCTATGCACCGAAATTGCGTGATAATGTAATCACATGTCAGTTCTAGTATAATATATTTGTCCAATGAATACCCGTTTATCATCTGCATTTCTTCCCTGTGTAGCAATTTTAATGGCCAGTAGTGTATGTACAAACGCCGCTGCTCCCAGTCGTTAAGTGAAGGCAGTCAGCTACTGCATTGTCTGTGGTGAGATGTTAGTGTCCTCGGCACACTCTTGACACTGTGGATCGCTAAATATTGAATTCCCTAACGATTTCCGAAATGGAATGCCCCATGCACATAGCTCCCACCGTCATTCCGCGTTCCAAGCCTGTTAATTTTTGTTATGTGGTCATATTCCTGCTGGATACCTTTTCACATAAATCCCCTGAGTACAGAAGACAGCTCTGCCAACACAATGCCCTGTTGTACCTTGTGTACGCGATACTAGTGCCATCTTGAACGTACATATCGCTAACCCATGACTTTTGCCACCTTAGTGTAGAACCTAACAGACCCTAACCTCCTTGACCCCACTAAAAACTGACGAAGGAGATCCTATGAACCGTGACCAAGCCGTTGGCTGATGTTATCGGGCGATCTCTGGCGACGACATCTGACGATCATTGGGGTATCACTCTCAACACATCCTAGAGAGCCTCAGCACACGAATAAGCCTGTCATAGCGCTGTTCACAAATCCAGGACTCGCCTGTAAAGACAAAAGTTCTTATTAGGCAGTTCACAAAACGAAAAAAAAAATTCTTCTCTATGGTTAATACGCCAGTGAGTCGCAGATGGAATCTACACCGAAGCCCCAAAGAAACTGGTATAGGCATGTGTATTCAAATACAGAGATATGTAAACAGGCGGAATACGGTGCTGTAGTCGGCAACGCTTATATAAGACAACAAGTGTCTGGCGCAGTTGTTAGATCGGTTACTGCTGCTACAATGGCATGTTATCAAGATTTAAGTGAGTTTGAACGTTGTGTTATAGTTGGCGCAAAAGCGATGGGACAAAGCATATCCGAGATAGCGATAAAGTGGGGATTTTCCCCAACGACCATTTCATGAGTGTACGGTTAATATCAGGAACCAGGTAGAACATCAAATCTCCGACATCACTGCAGCCGAAAAAAGGTCTGGTAAGAACGAGACCAACGACGACTGAAGAGACTCGTTCAACGTGACAGAAAAGGACCCTTGCCCAAATTGCTACGGGTTTCATTGTTCGGCCATCAACAAGAGTCAGTTTGCGAACCATACAACGAAACATCATCGATATAGGCTTTCGGAACCGAAGGCTCACTTGTTAACGCTTTATCACTGCACAACAGCTTTACCTTTCGCCTGTGCCGTCAACACAACACCGATATTGGTTCAAATGGTTCAAATGGCTCTGAGCACCATGGGACTTAACTTCTGAGTTCATCAGTCCCCTAGAACTTAGAACTACTTAAACCTAACTAACCTAAGGACATCACACACATCCATGCGCGAGGCAGGTTTCGAACCTGCGACCATAGCGGTCGGGCGGTTCCAGACTGTAGAGCCTAGAACCACTCAGCCACTCCGGCCAGCCGACATTGGTCTGTTGATGATTGGAAACATGTTGCCTGGTAGGACGAGTCTCGTTTCAAATTGCATCGAACAGATGGACATGTATGGGTATGGAGACAACCTCATGAATCCATAGACCCTGCATGTCAGTAAGGGAATGTTCAAGCTGGTGGAGACTCTCTAATGGTGTGGAGCGTGTGCAATTGCAGTGATACGGGACCCCTGATGCGTCTAGATATGACTCTGACAGGTGACACGTACGTAAGCATCCTGTCTGATCACCTGGATCCATTCATGTCCATTGTACATTCCGTCGGACTTGGGCAATTCCAGCACGACAACGCGACACCCCACACGTACATTGCTACCGAGTGGCTCTAGGAACACTCTTCTAAGTTTAAACGCTTTCGATGGCCATCAGACTCCCCAGGTATGAACATTATTGAGCTTATCTGGAATACCTTGCAACGTGCTGTTCAGAAGAGATCTCCACCCCCTCGTACTCTTACGGATATATGGACAGCCGTACAGGATTCATGGTGTCAGTTCCCTCCAGCACTACTTCAGACATTAGTTGAGTCCATGCCACGTTATTTTGCGGCACTTATGCGTGCTCGTGGGGGCCCTACACGATATCAGGCAGGCGTACCAGTTTCTTTGGCTCTTCAGTGTATATGCATATACAAGTAACTGGTTGTAACAATTTGTATGGATAAGAAATGGAATGACCACAAAGACTCAAAATTTGTCGTAAGTAAACCAGGTGGAGCAGTTGACTTCATTGGTGGGATACTGAAAAAATGAAATCAGGTTACACAGAAGATTGCTCTCATGCTACGCTTCCTACAATATTTCTCAAGCATGTGGCACCCATACCAATTACAACTAACAAGGCAAATGAAAATATACGAAGAAGAGCAATGCAAATGGTTTCAGCTGTGCTTGAGAGAGTTTGATGGAGGTGTTGAATAACCTCAAATGGAACATGCTGTGAGGCATATCCCAAGAAAGACTACTGACAGTATGTCAAGAACCAGTGATGAGTTATCTAGGAGCATACGAGGCGTGTGAGAAAAGTAATGAGATCGACCACTGTAGTGTTGGCAGAAAAGCCAACACTGTTTTTCTAGAGGAGGCCGAAATGCACGCGTTTAATTACACACTGACTGGCGTGAGGTCTGGAACAGGACAATATCTTGAGAATTGCAAATAAAGTACGTAGTTGATATAATACTTAACTTTAATCCACAATTGTAGAACATCTCTCGTTACGGTACATGCTTCATAATATTAATTATCAATTGAATACGGCGCCTTGCTAGGTCGTAGCAAATGTAGCTGAAGGCTATGCTAACTATCGTCTCGGCAAATGAGAGCGTAGTTGTCAATGAACCTTTCCTAGCAAAGTCGGCTGTACAACTGGGACGAGTGATAGTAAGTCTCTCTAGACCTGCCGTGTGGTGGCGCTCGGTCTGCTATCACCGACAGTGGCGACACGCGGGTCCGGCGTATACTAATGGACCGCGGCCGATTTAAAGGCTACCACCTAGCAAGTGTGGTGTCTGGCGGTGACACCACAACCACACTGCAAGCGATCTGGCAACGCTGTGTTGTTCCACTTGTGTAGACCGGTGTGTTCATCTATTCCAGATGTTCAGTCCGATTTTCAGCTCCGTGAATCTATGACGTGATTTTTTAGAGCGCAGTTAATGAACTTGTGTGTTTGTTGTGTGTAGCGAAAATGGGACAGCGGAATTTAGGGCACTGTTTTGCCAGAAAGTTTTTTGTTAGACTTGGGGAATCCGCTAGTGTGACCTTTAAAGTAGAAACAGGCCCACGGACAACATTTTTTATGAAAAGCACGAGTTTTTCCATGGCACAAATCAGTTTTAGGAGGCTGAGGTCACGTTGAAGATGAACCTTGCTTAGGGAGACCTTCAGCTTCAAAATGCGACGAAAACGTCGAAAGAGTTTGTTCTTCCAGGACAAACTGTCAGCAAAATGTTTTACACAGATGTCCTTGAAAGGCGCAGGGAAAGGGTGAATTGAATGAGACCGGACATTGCAGACAAGTGGCTGCTTCATCATGACAATGCCCCATGTCACACGGCCACTTCCATCAACGATTTTTCGATCTCAAAAGACATTCCTGTTGTTACACAGTCCTCCTGTTCATTTGATCTGAGTCCTTGCGCCTTTTGTTTTTTCGCGACACTGAAAAATGTTTTAAAAGGGCATCGTTCTGTGACTCTGGAGAAATACAATAACGTGACCCTTATGTTAGAGGCCCTGCCAGTTAAAGCCTTTCAGTGGTGCTAACAAGACAGGGAACGACTCCAGCAGTGTATAGCTGCCGAGGGGCACTCATTGTAGGGAACAATAAAAACTTTGATAGATAAAAAATCACTATGATTACTTTTCTCACCTTGTCCATATCGCTCCTGTAGGGATCGTGAAGACAGGACTGGATTGTTTACCTCGCCCACGGAGGCATTTAAACAAGCATTCTTCCCGCGATCCATACGGGGATAGGTCGGAAACAAACTCTAATAATTGCAGTGGTGGTAAGTAGACTCCACCATACACCACACAGTAGTTGTAGAATATAGATGCAGATGAATAGGAATTTTAAGATGGGATGCTAAAGTTACCATAGAAACTGGTGTGCAGATGAGTAGGAATTTTAAGATCAGCTGCTCAAGGTTACCATAGAAACTGGTCAACAACTTCACTGTTTTGTGGGCGTTAGCAATGATGTAGTGCTGCGTCATTCACTCGTCGGTTCACGAAATTGCTCACCCGTTCCGCAACAAAGAATCGCCTGTGACTGATGTCTGACATACGTTTCTTATCGTCTCGACAATCTACTAGTAGCGACAATATCTCGAGGTAGGTCAGTTTCCAATATTCCCTACATTTTGGCTGACAGTATTCCGTCATAGTCATAGGCTATCCACGTGGATTAAACGTCCTTATCCTTCCGTAAATCCTATATGTTTCAGTACTTTTTAAAGCAGTGACGATTTGTAGTACAACATCGCTATGAAACTAAATCTAGGGAACGGGCAGTGTTTACGTTTCATTAGTAAACGGCCAATGTTTACAATGCAACCAACTGATCGTAGTTTCACAGAAGGGCTGTGTTAATTATACGCTATTCTTTTAACAGTTAATGAGATAAAATATATTTGCATGTTGCAGGAAATAATTAAATTCCATGGCATTTGCGTCGACATTGCTACCAAGATCGTATCGATCAGACATTTATTCACCTCCATGCTTTTAGTTTCCTTTGAGCCTTAGTGTAAACGCTATGTACCTCATACAGGAATAATATCTATGGGGTGAAGCGTAACTTACTTCCTTTGTCGCCAAAACCAAACTGGAACTCTTGTGTGACTTCAGTATAGCTCTGTATATTTACATTTTGTGCTAGGACTAGAACTATAATATCACACCTATTCGTAATTTCCAAGAATGTTTGCCTATCGAAGTTGCTAGTTCCGAACGACAGATATCGAACGTGTGATTATAAATCGATCACACGACTATAGTGGCGGGGTTTACAATAAATTATTTGTGAGTTGCTACGATTTGTGAGTTGCTACGGAAACCCATAAGATTTGTGTCGGTAGTGAGTTGAGTGTCTGATGCAATAGACGTTTCTTCGGCCGATTGCCTGACGTGGAAGAATCTAATTCCACGCTTATGTAATGTAGTTTGAATTTCTGTCGGAAATATGGAGTAATACCGGATGACGAAAGGAGAGATTGCGGTGGGGTGAAGTCAATAAAAGTTCGTACGAAGAGTTGTGATAGTGAAATATCTTTACAATTTCATTGTGGAAACTGTGGTAAAGCGACTATCAGGAATAATACTTTCAGTATCTTTATTTTCATAACTTGCCGTTACGAGGAAAAGTTCCTATGCTTGGTAAATGAATTTAACTGGTAATTTGTGTTACTTGCAGCAATTCAAGCTGTGCTATTAGGTACCAATCTAACCACAGCCTCGGAAATCGCGTCATGATAGGGAAAGAATGATTTAACTGAAAGTAAGAAATAAAATAGATTAGAGAATCATTTGACGTGCCTTTGAACGAGAAATTGTGCACAGAATATGAGGCAAGGCTGTTGTTTCTCTAATCTGTTTTACGTCTTACTTTTAGACAAATCATTACTCAAAACCGTTCTTTTATTTTTTCAACTTTTTTTAAATTTTCTAGTTCCGTTTGGAAAGCATGAAATATAATATACCGTATCTAAATATTGATAGGTATTTTAGTATTGTTAAAATCAAGAGAAAGCAAAGAAGTTTCAATTTATACTGTAATTGTGCACAGCATATGAGGCAAGGCTGTTGTTTCTCTAATCTGTTTTACGTCTTACTTTTAGACAAATCATTACTCAAAACCGTTCTTTTATTTTTTCAACTTTTTTTTTAATTTTCTAGTTCCGTTCGGAAAGCATGAAATATGGTATACCGTATCTAAATATTGATAGGTTTTTTAATATTGTTAAAATCAAGAGAAAGCAAAGAAGTTTCAATTTATACTGTAATCTGATATTAAATTCAGTTTTTCAACATGAAAGGGTGAATTCCACAATTCCGGTCCCAATGTAATTTTGTATGAACAAAATAGCTTCGCCTTGAAGAGGTGAACTTTTCAATACATGATTTACAGTGCTAGTAGCCGCTGCTCGTGAAAGATTTCAATTTTGCCGCAAATCTCTAATTAAGTTTTACTTAATTATCGATCTAGACCAGCATAGTTCATGTATCTTGATGGGTTAGTGAGTACACCCTGCAAGCAAGAGCATCAGAAAGTGACTTTAATAATGTAATAGTGACGAATGAAAGTGTACCGATCGGTGGACCAAATGAAGTTGTTGAAGTGGACGAGTCGCACGTAGTGGGAAAAACCAGAGAGGACGACCTTCAGAGAATGAAATCGAACACAATTGGGTTATCGGTGGCACAGAATGCGAGTCCCGGAAGTGCTTTATTGTAAGAGTATTCTCTAGAGACAAGGTAACTTTAGTCCGTTTAATAAAGCACTTCATACTGCACAATGGCAGAGTGATTACAGAAGGCTTTACATCCTGCAAGACACTAAAAGCAGAAGGATTCAACCGCGAGTACGTGAACCATTGTGTAGAGTTCCGTGTCTTCCCATGATTCCAGCGTCCACATGCAAAACATCGAGAGACTGTGGAAATCAGTGAAATTTTCCATTGAAAGGGTGTCCAGGAGAAAGAGACCAACTCTAACAGTTTCAGTATCTTTATTTCCATAACTTGCGGTCGCAAGGAGAGTTGACGCATGTGACACTTTATCATACCTTTGCGTGACATAGGCAGAGTCTGCGCAGGTTATGGCAAAAAGGGAATGCTTCGCGTAGCATGAACATCAAATGGACTTTATCAAGACGTCAACGTCGATGACGAATGAGGTAAGTCATTCCCTTTACAATTATAAGAATTTTAGTCCACGTTCTTCTTTTGTCGTTGCTGTAGTGACCATTGTAAACACTGCTCGTAACTCCCGCCACCACAGTCGCAGTGAAGTGGTCGATTTGGAATCACGCCTTCGATATCTATCGTTTCGGGCCCGCGGCTTCGATAGGCAAATATTCTTGGAAATTACCCACTAATTTACTCCACGTTTACCCAGTGATCTATTAGTAACACCAATGGCGAAAAATTGTTGCTGCTGCAGATGCAAATCGAAATATCTCTTTCTTGGCTAAGAACCACAAAGATCTGAATATGGTTTCATACTAGTAAGAGATTAAAAAAATACCGCAACTGTATGCTTGATAAACACGCATGATCAAGCAGTTTGCTCAAGCGTGCACAAATTCTTTACGCCTCCAGCGACCCAACAATGATTGTACAAGCGTCAGTTTGCACCCGAAATATGTCGAACTCTTTATGTTTGGTCCAATATAGCGAATGATTTTGATTTTCCCCATTGTCCTGTCTGCGTTGATGGAAAACGTGCAGAGATACTTCCCTCAGCTGTAAGTTGCTTATTTTATTTACAAAAATTCTCTTAGTGGTATTCTATTTGCCACAGAAGATGAAAATTGTATATACACTCCTGGAAATGGAAAAAAGAACACATTGACACCGGTGTGTCAGACCCACCATACTTGCTCCGGACACTGCGAGAGGGCTGTACAAGCAATGATCACACGCACGGCACAGCGGACACACCAGGAACCGCGGTGTTGGCCGTCGAATGGCGCTAGCTGCGCAGCATTTGTGCACCGCCGCCGTCAGTGTCAGCCAGTTTGCCGTGGCATACGGAGCTCCATCGCAGTCTTTAACACTGGTAGCATGCCGCGACAGCGTGGACGTGAACCGTATGTGCAGTTGACGGACTTTGAGCGAGGGCGTATAGTGGGCATGCGGGAGGCCGGGTGGACGTACCGCCGAATTGCTCAACACGTGGGGCGTGAGGTCTCCACAGTACATCGATGTTGTCGCCAGTGGTCGGCGGAAGGTGCACGTGCCCGTCGACCTGGGACCAGACCGCAGCGACGCACGGATGCACGCCTAGACCGTAGGATCCTACGCAGTGCCGTAGGGGACCGCACCGCCACTTCCCAGCAAATTAGGGACACTGTTGCTCCTGGGGCATCGGCGAGGACCATTCGCAACCGTCTCCATGAAGCTGGGCTACGGTCCCGCACACCGTTAGGCCGTCTTCCGCTCACGCCCCAACATCGTGCAGCCCGCCTCCAGTGGTGTCGCGACAGGCGTGAATGGAGGGACGAATGGAGACGTGTCGTCTTCAGCGATGAGAGTCGCTTCTGCCTTGGTGCCAGTGATGGTCGTATGCGTGTTTGGCGCCGTGCAGGTGAGCGCCACAATCAGGACTGCATACGACCGAGGCACACAGGGCCAACACCCGGCATCTTGGTGTGGGGAGCGATCTCCTACACTGGCCGTACACCACTGGTGATCGTCGAGGGGACACTGAATAGTGCACGGTACATCCAAACTGTCATCGAACCCATCGTTCTACCATTCCTAGACCGGCAAGGGAACTTGCTGTTCCAACAGGACAATGCACGTCCGCATGTATCCCGTGCCACCCAACGTGCTCTAGAAGGTGTAAGTCAACTACCCTGGCCAGCAAGATCTCCGGATCTGTCCCCCATTGAGCATGTTTGGGACTGGATGAAGCGTCGTCTCACGCGGTCTGCACGTCCAGCACGAACGCTGGTCCAACTGAGGCGCCAGGTGGAAATGGCATGGCAAGCCGTTCCACAGGACTACATCCAGCATCTCTACGATCGTCCCCATGGGAGAATAGCAGCCTGCATTGCTGCGAAAGGTGGATATACACTGTACTAGTGCCGACATTGTGCATGCTCTGTTGCCTGTGTCTATGTGCCTGTGGTTCTGTCAGTGTGATCATGTGATGTATCTGACCCCAGGAATGTGTCAATAAAGTTTCCCCTTCCTGGGACAATGAATTCACGGTGTTCTTATTTCAATTTCCAGGAGTGTATATTGTGTTCGATATCGGTTCAAATGTCAGGATATCGATTAAAAGTTACCCTTTGCATTTTTCGTAGTACGATCTGTGTATACAATATGAGGCAAAATACTCGTCGGAGACTCGTTCATTATATAGTGTACGTTTTCCGAGTTGGCCTTGCTGTGTTAACTTTTAGGATGGAAAGTGCTTTAAATATGGCGCTGACGTATTTAAAAAGACTGTTGTCACAGCCTTTGTTTGGAAGGCACATTCGTTTGCATCGCCAACAACGATCATCTTATCGCCTTTCAACCTAACCTAGACCTAGGGCTATGCTACAGATCAATCTGTCACGAAAAAAACAAGATTTTAGGAGGAGTCCAATAACACTCATTAGCTGAATATTGGCTGTAGGTGTGATTAAGGATAAAGAATCTTTTAGAAGAGTTTTGCAAATTATTGCAGCAATTTAAGATGTGCTATTAGGCACCAATCTAACCACAGCCTCGGAAATCGCGACATGATGAGGAAAGAATATTTTTAAAGAACTGGTTAAATTTTTTGTGAAATTATTTATCAGAAAGTAAGAAATAAAATAGATTAGAGAATCATTTGGCGTGCCTTTGAATGATACTCGAAATTGTGCACAGCACATGAGGCAAGGCTGTTGTTTCTCTAATCTGTTTTACATCTTACTTTCGGACAAATCATTATTCAGAACCGTTCTTTTATTTTTTCAACTTTTTTTTACTTTCAAGTTCCGTTCGGAAAGCATGAAATATAATATACCGTATCTCAATATCGATAGGTATTTTAGTATTGTTAAAATCAAGAGAAAGCAAAAAAGTTTCAATTTATACTGTAATCTGATATTTAATTCAGTTTTTCATCATGAAAGGGAGAATTCCACAATTCCTACCCCAATGTAACTTCTTATGAACAAAATAGCTTCGCCCTGAAGAGATGAACTTTTCAATATATGATTTACATTGCTAGTAGCCGTTGCTCGTGAAATATTTCAATTTTGCCGCAAATCTCTAAGTTTTACTTTATTACTCTGCTCACCTCCAGGCAATTAAATATCTTTTAATAAAACTAGAGCCCGTGGTAGTCAGTTTGGTACTCTGTTTCTTTATTTCCTACTTTTCATATGGCTCTGAAAATTCGGGCAGCAATTTTTCCTCAAATCACCAGTTACATTTTTGTTAATTACCCTGATTACTTTCAATCAAATATAGCCATTTTTGTAAAACAAGGCCTCACTCTGATCAATTTGATACCCTATTGCTCTATTTCCCACTTTCGTATAGATGTGAAAATTTGGCCTTATTTTCTGGACAGTTTGTATATACAGGGTGTTTCAAAAATGACCGGTATATTTGAAACGGCAATAAAAACTAAACGAGCAGCGATAGAAATACACCGTTTGTTGCAATATGCTTGGGACAACAGTACATTTTCAGGCAGACAAACTTTCGAAATTACAGTAGTTACAATTTTCAACAACAGATGGCGCTGCGGTCTGGGAAACTCTATAGTACGATATTTTCCACATATCCACCATGCGTAGCAATAATATGGCGTAGTCTCTGAATGAAATTACCCGAAACCTTTGCCAACGTGTCTGGCGGAATGGCTTCACATGCAGATGAGATGTACTGCTTCAGCTGTTCAATTGTTTCTGGATTCTGGCGGTAAACCTGGTCTTTCAAGTGTCCCCACAGAAAGAAGTCACAGGGGTTCATGTCTGGCGAATAGGGAGGCCAATCCACGCCGCCTCCTGCATGTTTCGGATAGCCCAAAGCAATCACACGATCATCGAAATATTCATTCAGGAAATTAAAGACGTCGGCCGTGCGATGTGGCCGGGCACCATCTTGCATAAACCACGAGGTGTTCGCAGTGTCGTCTAAGGCAGTTTGTACCGCCACAAATTCACGAAGAATGTCCAGATAGCGTGATGCAGTAATCGTTTCGGATCTGAAAAATGGGCCACTGATTCCTTTGGAAGAAATGGCGGCCCAGACCAGTACTTTTTGAGGATGCAGGGACGATGGGACTGCAACATGGGGCTTTTCAGTTCCCCGTATGCGCCAGTTCTGTTTATTGACGAAGCCGTCCAGGTAAAAATAAGCTTCGTCAGTAAACCAAATGCTGCCCACATGCATATCGCCGTCATCAATCCTGTGCACTATATTGTTAGCGAATGTCTCTCGTGCAGCAATGGTAGTGGCGCTGAGGGGTTGCCGCGTTTGAATTTTGTATGGATAGAGGTGTAAACTCTGGCGCATGAGACGATACGTGGACGTTGGCGTCATTTGGACCGCAGCTGCAACACGGCGAACGGAAACCCGAGGCCGCTGTTGGATCACCTGCTGCACTAGCTGCGCGTTGCCCTCTGTGGTTGCCGTACGCGGTCGCCCTACCTTTCCAGCACGTTCATCCGTCACGTTCCCAGTCCGTTGAAATGTTTCAAACAGATCCTTTATTGTATCGCTTTTCGGTCCTTTGGTTACATTAAACCTCCGTTGAAAACTTCGTCTTGTTGCAACAACACTGTGTTCTAGGCGGTGGAATTCCAACACCAGAAAAATCCTCTGTTCTAAGGAATAAACCATGTTGTCTACAGCACACTTGCACGTTGTGAACAGCACACGCTTACAGCAGAAAGACGACGTACAGAATGGCGCACCCACAGACTGCGTTGTCTTCTATATCTTTCACATCACTTGCAGCGCCATCTGTTGTTGAAAATTGTAACTACTGTAATTTCGAAAGTTTGTCCGCCTGAAAATGTACTGTTGTCCCAAGCATATTGCAACAAACGGTGTATTTCTATCACTGCTCGTTTAGTTTTTATTGCCGTTTCAAATATACCGGTCATTTTTGAAACACCCTGTAAAAGCTCAGTAGCGTTGGGGACTGCTAACAACTGGCTAATCAATGGACTACTGTTTCGATTCTCGCTATGGGCTGTTTCATACACCATATAAATATAAAATTCATTAAATACAAACCGAAGGTCCCCTTTCCTCTGTTGGATAACTATGGTTCCCTCTACGGAACTCAGGTTACATGTGAAAGTGCACTTGAATTTCCTAATCTTGCCAGTGTGAAGTAAGTCCTAAATTAAACAAAAACTCAGTACGTTATCTCATTGCAGGTGCTGACTACGAGCCGGTGTGACAAATTTCTGCAACATGCCGCCACACCAGTGCATCGCTGTTAAAGTATGCACTCTCTTCGCTGTCACAGGTAAGACCCTCATCTGCTTGTGATGTCTGTAGAATAGAGGGTAGTACCAATCTGTCCCGGTAGAAGTACAATACAAATTACATATCGTTACTAGAATGTAGACTATACAAAATTCTGTCGAAATTGGACCATCTTGCACTTCGTTTCCTATTTTGGTCGTAGAAAAAATTTACACACTTGTCACACACAATGGGAGAGAAGTGTTAACAGAGAAAACAGGCCCAGTAAGGCACCTCATCGTTGCTTAGTTTAAATGATGGGATGAACTTTAAATACGAACAGTTTCATGGTGTTAACTAAGATGTTGTTGCATCTACATCTCAAACCACCTTACAGTGTGTGGCAGAAGGTATTTCTGATATATCCACATCTCCTGACCTTCCTGAGCTTCCATTTTCCACTCATGAATAGTGCATGCGATGGACAGCTGTTAGCTCAAATTTTCATGATTTTTTTCATTCTCATCATTGCTTCAGATCTTACGTTTTTTATTCATGAGTAGTCTGCGCCATTAGCAGCTGTCAGCAGATATACATATGAGCTCAAATGTTTCTGATATTTGAGTTGCGACAATTTTTTGGGCCTTAGCTTTTTCATTCATAAATAGTGCATGGGACAAATGGCTGTTAGACAGTAACCTCTATGTGATGGACTAGATCTCTCTGGTGGCATCTGCGCCAAGAGTTTGTTCAGTACTTACAAAATGCCTTCACATATGTTACATGTCAAAATTCCCCATTGCATCTCCTCTATTTCCCTACCAAACCAACCTGCTACAAGTTCCAGGCATTACCAATACCCAAGAATCGGTCAGATGATTGATCAGTAAGCAACTTCTTTTGTGGATGGATCGCATTTCCGAAAGATTCTCCAAGTGAATCTCAGTGTGGCATGTGCTTTTCCTACTATATGTTTTATGAGGTCGTTGCAGTTTAAGTCGCTCTGGATGGTTTCACTGGATTTCACGCGATTCTTTTGGATGCTGATAACGCCATCTCACAAGAGTATGTGCATCTCTGTGTCCTTCACTGTGAATGCTCAACATCTCATGTTGTTCAATGCCCCTTACATACCTTAACATTCTAATAACAACATTAAACACGAATAACACTAATGCACTCACAGAGAATTGCAGCTCTAATCATTTATTTACCCGTTGGTATGTGCACGTAGTAAGTTACATTAACATATCACCACGTCTTCTGTATGCTTCACTTCTGATGTCAGCCAGTGTATACTGTAATTGATGGAATTAATGAAGATCAGTTGAAAGAAATGCACTGAACTGAAATAATTGTAATATGTGTCACATCAGAACACAAGTCCTATATTTGAATTGCTGTGTCTAGGCAACCATTCATGAAATGCTATCTCACTGATCATGCATAAGCCAGTGTTGTAGGTAGATCAGATTAAATGTACAGGGTTATTACAAATGATTGAAGCGATTTCACAGCTCTACAATAACTTTATTATTTGAGATATTTTCACAATGCTTTGCACACACATACAAAAACTCAAAAAGTTGTTTTAGGCATTCACAAATGTTCGATATGTGCCCCTTTAGTGATTCGGCAGACGACAAGCCGATAATCAAGTTCCTCCCACACTCGGCGAAGCATGTCCCTATCAATGAGTTCGAAAACATCGTTGATGCGAGCTCGCGGTTCTGGCACGTTTCTTGGTAGAGGAGGTTTAAACACTGAATCTTTCGCATAACCCCACAGAAAGAAATCACATGGGGTTAAGTCGGGAGAGCGTGGAGGCCATGACATGAATTGCTGATCATGATCTCCACCACGACCGATCCATCGGTTTTCCAATCTCCTGTTTAAGAAATGCCGAACATGATGATGGAAGTACGGTGGAGCACCATCCTGTTGAAAGATGAAGTCGGTCTCCAGTTGTGGCATGAGCCAATTTTCCAGCATGTCCAGATACACGTGTCCTGTAACGTTTTTTTCGCAGAAGAAAAAGGGGCCGTAAACTTTAAACCGTGAGATTGCACAAAACACGTTAACTTTTGGTGAATTGCGAATTTGCTGCATGAATGCGTGAGGATTCTCTACCGCCCAGATTCGCACATTGTGTCTGTTCACTTCGCTATTAAGAAAAAATGTTGCTTCATCACTGAAAACAAGTTTCGCACTGAACGCATCCTCTTCCATGAGCTGTTGCAACCGCGCCGAAAATTCAAAGCGTTTGACTTTGTCATCGGGTGTCAGGGCTTGTAGCAATTGTAAACGGTAAGGATTCTGCTTTAGCCTTTTCCGTAAGATTTTCCAAACCGTCAGCAGTGGTACGTTTAGCTCCCTGCTTGCTTTATTCGTCGACTTCCGCGGGCTACGCGTGAAACTTGCCCGCACGCGTTCAACCGTTTCTTCGCTCACTGCAGGCCGACCCGTTGATTTCCCCTTACAGAGGCATCCAGAAGCTTTAAACTGCGCATACCATCGCCGAATGGAGTTAGCAGTTGGTGGATCTTTGTTGAACTTCGTCCTGAAGTGTCGTTGCACTGTTATGACTGACTGATGTGAGTGCATTTCAAGCACGACATACGCTTTCTCGGCTCCTGTCGCCATTTTGTCTCACTGTGCTCTCGAGCGCTCTGGCGGCAGAAATCTGAAGTGCGGCTTCAGCCGAACAAAACTTTATGAGTTTTTTGAATTTATGAAATCGCTTCAATCATTTGTAATAGCCCTGTACTTTTCGTTCCTTATACTGTAGTTAGAAAATGTTCAAGAATATAGAACTTGTCATAAAATGAGAATATATACTACATATTTACAAAGAAAAGGAGATACGCTAATGTCCATTCCATAGTTCTTAAGTTAAATAGTCCATATGGATATGGAGTGTGAATGCGTTCAGCTCCATTATAAGATTTGTTTTTCTGTATTTTCAGCTATAATAATAGTGTTCTACTTCGATTTAAAACTGACACCATAACTCACAAAAGAAACATTAATATATGTATTCAGTAATCAGCTTAAAATGTTGTAGATAGATCAGATTAAATATACTTTTCATTCCTTATACTGTAGCTAGAAAATGTTCAAGAATATAGAACTTGTCATAAAATCAGAATAAATACTATATTTACAAAGAAAAGGAGATACGCTAATGTCCCTCCCATAGTTCTTAAGTTAAATAGTGTATGTGGATGTAGAATAAGTCAAAAAGTCTTGAATATAGTTTCATTTAAGAGGTAATAAACTTGTCAGAAAAGATGTAAATATATACAATACCCTGAGGAGTACGTGAGAATTCTAAGACTATTGTAGCCACACATTATCTGAGAGAAAAATTCGTTTACAACATATTACATTGATCAAATTACTGGCCTGAAGATGCACAGAAGTTATATTTTACAAAATACTCACATTACATGATACTGTTAATAATATAAACACATCAGTCCATTGTACTAAGATATTCATCAATGTAAAAGAAGGAGTTTAGGCCCTACTTAAACTGAACTTTATTAGCAGTTAAATTTTTTATGGCTGCAGGAAAATTATCAAAAATGTGTGTTCCTGAACAATGGAGGCTTTTCTGGAGCAAAGTAAGCGAGTTTAAATCTCTGTGATGTTTATTCTTACTTTAAGTCTTTAATTTCATAAGGATGTGTATTGTTTATGACAAATTTCATTACGGAACAGATGTATTAGGAATGAATAATTAGTATCTCCACGTTCTTGAAACAAGTCTTTTCAAGAGGGTTTCGAGTTAACACCACAACTAATTCACGTTACAAGCTTCTGAACTCGGGAAACTTTGGTTTTGCTGATGAGTAAGCCTAAAAATGGATCCCATGTGACAATATGGAATCAGTTTATCACCTATGTCTCACAACATTTCGCACTTCAGATAAAGTTTTGCTTAGGGACATGAGTATTTCTGTTGTATGCTCCTCCAAACTGAATTTTTTTATCAGCTAGCAGTCCCAAAAATTTTAAACTTACAACCTCTTCTATCTGCCTCTTATCATATTTTAGATATACACTGTGAGGAACTCTCTTGTAGATTCTAAACTCATGTAGTCTGTATTTTCAAAGTTCTGCCATAATAAAATGGCTAAGAACCATTAATAGATGTCTGTGAAAATTCCATTAACCTCTATTTCTAAAACTATACTTCATTTTCCAATTATTGCAATGTTGCTAAAGGCACTGAAAACTACTATGGTGAACCAACACTGCAAAACAATACATTAATTCCTATTGGAATATTTTAGTGCAGAGGCCATATTTCAGTTTTGGAATTAGAATTTTTCAGTGATTATTGGTGGTATAGTAGCTGAAAGAGTTCTGGCACAGTCTACATTGTTGCCAGATCACCCTTCCTACCGTGACACCACCCATGACATCATCCAGTCTTACCGGATGTCCCCCTCCCCAATCCCCCTGACACAAACAAATTGTCCTATGTATGAAATAGCAGGGACTTCAGAATTGTGGGAATTTGAGAAAAAATTGAGGGACTCTGGGGTCACTGTGGAAGTAAGGTAATTGTCCTAAGTGTAAACTGGCGGGAAATTCAAGATAAGTCTTTGTCCTGTTGGTTGAAAATTCAAGAGGGTTGATCACGCGATATGGTGCAATCTATGGTGTCATAATTCACTATGACGATACGCAATGGCACACCCTGATACATTGTTGCAGCTCTATCACGTCAATCCAAGATGGCCACCCAGATGATAGAGCAGAGGTACAAATGCATCTCAGTGACATCAAGATCGAAGATGGCGATCGAAGATAGCTGATCAGGAATACTGGCGCATCTCTGTGATGTCAGAATCCAAGATGGCGATCAGAAATAGTGACCAGGCATGGTGATGCAGCTTTATGACGTCAGAAACCGATATGGAGACCCACGGTGGCCGTTCTGGGGATAATGAAACAGCCTCTGCGCTAGTCAGATTTCGTGTTTTATAAATTTTGGAATACGAGGGCGTCCTGAAAACCTGCATCTCTGCATTTTTTTATGTGAAACCTCTTAAATATTTTAAAATAGGACAATCCTTATTAACATTCTACATCTTTATTCTTTCCATATGTTTATTTCGCAGCATAGTGACGATGGTAGCGAACACATTTCTCCCAGAGAGAGACCAGTTTGTCGATATTGTGACTGTAGAATGGATGTTGACAGTGCCACAACCTCACCTCTGCTTACTCTGCTTCATCACTATCAAAGTGAAATCCTCAAAGCCAGCCGGAGTGGCCGAGCGGTTCTAGGCGCTTCAGTCTGGAACCGCGCGACCGCTATGGTCGCAGGTTCGATCCTGCCTCCGGCATGGATGTGTGTGATATCCTTAGGTTAGTTAGGTATAAGTAGTTCTAAGTTCTAGGGGACTGATAACCTCAGAAGTTAAGTCCCATAGCGCTCAGAGCCATTTGAACCATTTTTTGAAATCCTCAAAGTTTGGAAACAAATGAAAGTAATTCAGGACTGTATGGAGGAAGGCGTCCGATTGTTGCAGATGCTGTGTGTGATGTGGCGTTGTTGTGCTGAATGAGAGGGTGATCCATGTGTGCACAAATTCTTTGAACTCCTAAGTCGTTTACAGCACTCTGTTTGCCATGCACTGACATGGTTATGTACACAATGCCATTTTACAGCCACATGGGGTAGCCGCACTGTCAGGGGCGCCTTGCCACAGTTCACGCAGCTGCCCCGTTCGATGTTTGAGTTCTCCCTCGGGAATAGGTCTGCGTGTTGTTCTTAGCTTAGCTTCTGGTTAGTTTAAGTTAGGTTAAGTAGTGTGTAAGCCTAGGGACCGATGACCTCAGCATTTTGGTCCCATAGGGACTTACCACCACCTACCGCCATGTTACACACTTTGACTTGAAGCCATCGAGCAGAAGAGGGTTGATGCTTGGGTCAGGGAAGTGGGAAAGCTGACCAATTAAAACGCATGTCACATAATACCCTAACTGATGTTGAGAACAATGTAATTATTTTCCAAAAATTATTATACCTTTTGTTGTCTGTCATGAAGCAGTTGTGATGATGTGTATGTTTCTGGTGCCAGATAGGTTGCGTCCGAGAACGACTGGAGTAAGTGTGTGTATAAAATCTCACTCTTGATATTGTCAACATTACTCCCATGTGTGGTGGTCTCATTGGTATCATACTGGGAAAATGCAGTCTACATAGGAGACCGCTAATAAAATAGCATTCAGAAAACTGATCAAGTGTTGGGAGTCCATACCAAATAGGGCCACCAGGCGATACTGAACGTTTACAAACAGGGCATCAATGGTCGTACATTTATTTGATACACGAGAGAGTGACAGGGAAACGCAAATCTGTGGAGACAAATGGCTGAAGATAGAGGCAAACTATCCCATGAAAGCATATGTAGTACGTTTGAAGAGCCAACTTTAATTGAAAAATCTAGGAATATATTATAACACGATACGAAATGAAATGAGCGTACGGCATTGTAGGCCGGGAGTCCCCCATTTGGGGAAGTTCGGCCGCCGAGGGCAAGTACTTATTGCATTCGACGCCACATTGGGCGACTTGGACGTCGGAGATGGAGATGAAACGAGTTTCACTGCAGTAGAAATAAAGAAAATGAGACTGGACAAATTACAGCACACAGAACCATTAAAGAAGCTATTTTCCCAGCGTTCCATGCACAAATGGAACGGGAAGAAATCCTCAATAAGTACAATGAGATGTACCCTCTGCCATACATTTTGCGGTGGTTAGTAGTGGTTTATAGAGTATGGATGCTAATCGCCTTGCCACAGTGGTAACACCGCTCCCCGTCAGGTCACGAAAGTTAAGAGCTGTCGGTCTGGGCTAGCACTTGGATGGGTGACCATCCGGGCTGCCGAGCGCTATTGGCAAGCGGGGAGCACTCAGCCCTTGTGAGGCAAGCTGAGGATGTACTTGACTTAGAAGCAGCGGCTCCGGTCTCTTACACTGACATAAGGCTGGGGGAGTGGTATACTGACCACATGCCCCTCCATATCCGCATCCAGTGACGCATTTGGGCTGAGGATGGCACGGCGGCCGGTCGGTTCCGTTGGGACTTCATGGACTGTTCAGGCAGAGTTTAGTTTTAGTTTGTAGAGTATGGATGTAGGTGGAGATACAGAACTCCATGTATGATGTGCAGGAAAGCACATAAACGAAACCAAGAGTGACCTTGAAGCAGCCATTCACAGCTCGTGTTTCAGGACTGCCGGCGGTGGCCACATCTCGAAACACAGACCAGACTGATATTTTCACCTGGTGAGGATCGTAGCGAACAGCTATGGTGCGGGCTGAATGTGAGAGTAGGTTCAAATGGCTCTGAGCACTATGGGACTTAACATCTGAGGTCATCAGTCCCCTTCAGAACTACTTAAACCTAGGTAACCTAAGGACATCACACACATCCATGCCCGAGGCAGGATTCGAACCTGCGACTGTAGCAGTTACGCGGTTCCGGACTGAAGTGCCTAGAACCGCTCGGCCACTCCGGCCGGTTGTGACAGTAGGAATCGGTGGGTTTGTTTCATCACCGATGGGCCATGGTGGAGAGATGCCAGCAATAAGTTGTCGGCATAAACGCAACATAAGCTACGCTTATCTGTATCAAATAAATAAAAACTAATACGTGCAGCTGAAGAGATAATTATTACAACGCATTAAGATTACTTGTCTGCCCGTCCACGAAGCCCTGCCGAATTCGAAGCTCTGTGCCAAGCGACGTGACTGGCCTCTGTGTTCAAAGTACTGTCTAACGACACGCCATGCACTACACAAGCAAATACAGGACTACTCAGCAGATGAAAACACTGACTACAGGGTCACTGAGCCATACGAGCGTTTGGCAACCCGCATGGTGATAAAAAAAACGCGAAAATTGCGTGTAACAAAAAAAATGGCTCTCAGCACTATGGGACTCAACATCTATGGTCATAAGTCCCCGAGAACTTAGAACTACTTAAACCTAACTAACCTAAGGACAGCACACAACAGCCAGCCATCACGAGGCAGAGAAAATCCCTGACCCCGCCGGGAATCGAACCCGGGAACCCGGGCGTGGGAAGCGAGAACGCGACCGCACGACCACGAGATGCGGGCTGCGTGTAACAGATAACCTCCAACAATATGCACAAGTTCATTCAAAATGGCAGAATCTCGCCTCCAGAAAATTATAAATGAAAAAAATTGGTACCAACCTCACGAAAATCACAACCAGAACAGACGGATACCACATCGCAATAATAAATGAAGAGACTGATACTCCACGTGAATAAAACCTATACAGAACAAATTGCTACCGCTGATAACATTATAGGTTTCTCCACAAACTTCCTATACAATAGGATTTTAATGCACAACAGATCCATGATCCCCAAAAGTTCGTGGCCCCTTCCTTTAACCCGCACAACACCAAGGGAGGGATGTACTTTATGCCTACCTTTTGAAAATATTATAATATAGTTACTTTATATGTTAAAATTTTGAAGAAAAATATTTATTGTTCTTAATGAACTCTTATACAAGGTTCTATAAATGCTTAAAAATTTTCAGTTAAGCTGTCCCCAAAAATTTAAGTGTACATAGTAGGTGTCACTTTCCACAATGAATGCTATTCAATATTTTCAGTTCCAAGACCTTACTGAAACATCAAAAACTCTACAAAAGGTATGTTGTGAGCAAAAGTAAGAAGAGTGAACGAAGTCTGCGCCTTTTAAAATACTTTTTGTGGCGGTCACAAAGTACCCCCAGCTTGGTAGTACATTTTACTGAAAATGCATTGAGTGTCAGTACTTCTTTGTAAGTATGTTCTTCTTATAAGCCAACAATTAAGGGATTTTGTTTTTTATTAACTTTTATTAGGGTGGCCATAAAGTACATCCTCCCATCCATCCCTTGATAATGCATAGTATGGAAAACGCATTGGTATTGCTTTAGTTAACAGTAGCGCTATCGCAAGGGGGAGATAGTGACCCGCACGAGACTAGCAAACCTGATATATTTCACAATAAAATACTAACTATGCCTGGCAGACAATAAGTTTCTGGAACTCAGAACAAATTTTAGGATTCTCTAGTGCCTTTGTTATTTTCACCAGATATGTGTGGGACGTCATGTCCTTAATTGCATTAGCTATGTTTATCTTTAGCAACGTTATTATCTATTCTTCTGTCCTAAATTACAGTGCTGGCTGATGAAGGACGCGTGCACGGAAGAGGAAACCCCAAAGTTCCTGGTGGTTATCGCTTGAGTGAACTAAGTAAGTACACTGTTCTACAGTAGAAGACTGCTCTCCACTCTCGTAGTAATCACCCTGCTATCCGTCATCATTCCACGAGCCCATCATTTAGATTAAGATTAATTTTAGAAGACACACTGAAAAAAGGTAAGCCTACATTCATAGAATTTGCAGATTTAGCAAAAGCTTTTACAGCGTTGCCTGGCTTTCTGAAGATAGTGGAGATAAAACATGGAATGCGAAAGTTTGTCTACAACTTGTACAGAAACAAGACTGCATGAAAGCAAAGTTTTTGAGAGAAGAGTGAGACTGGGTAGCAGCCTCACCACGGCGTTGTTCGTTCTGTAGATTAAGTAAGCAATAAATTGAATCGATGAGAAAAAAAGGAAAGGGGATTATAGTTCAAGGAGATGAAACAAAACCTACAAGTACAGTGTGTCGCACTCAAACTTCCCTGATTTCAAGAACCCAAGACAGAAAAACCACAGTAGGTACGACAATGAAAAATGCACCACATTATAGAGCATCTGAAAGAATTTATGTTCCCGCGTCACAAGTGCCAAGTATGGTCGCCAGAGTGCAGGATGGTCGCATGAAGTGAAAATGGCGACTCCACAGCAGCGCGCGCAAGCAGTAGTGTGGTTTGCAGAAACAAAATCGCCGATTACTGTGCGAAATTATCGTCGTGTGTATGAATGTGATCCACCTGATGCGAAAATAATTAAGCAATGGTACAGGAAGTTTGTGGCAACAGGAAGTGCTCTGAAACATTCTGGCAGTGTACGTTACGCAGTTTCAGAAGACACCAGACAAACGTTTTTCAGAAGCCCACGTAAGTCAATTCGTTAAGCATCTAGGCAACCTTATGTACCTCGATCAACATTGCATCGTTAGTTCACCACCGTCTTCGTATGTGTGCTTACAAAGTGCAAATTCTGCAACATCTGACGCCGAACGACATACCACGCCGACAACAATTTGCTGGGGATATGCTGCAGCATATTGATATGGATGCCAGCTTCGTGGAAAGATGTTTATACTCAGATGAGGCAACCTTTCATCTATCAGGAAGGGTTAATAGGCGTAATGTTCGGATTTGGGGTTCGCAAAATCCGCGCTTTGTCATTGAACATGTTCGTGATAGCCCTAAACTAAACGTCTGGTGCGTGATAATGCACGACAGGATTGTTGGACCGTTCTTCTTTGCGGAACAAACAGTGAATGGGTCAGTGTATCTGGACATGTTGGAGCAGATTATGTACCCTCAGATACAAGACTTGCAACCCAACATCATTTTTCAACTAGATGGAGCGTCATCGCATTGGTCAATGGCTGTTCAGAAGTTCCTGGATAGGAAATTTCCCAATAGTTGGATCGGACACGGAGGACCCACTGCCTGGCCATCACGTTCACCTGACGTTATGCCGCTTGATTTCTTCATGTGGGGATTCGTGATGGGCCGCGCGTATGCGACGAAAGTGGACAATATTGCTACGTTGCGAGATTGCATCACTAATGCTATTGCAACAATACCAGAGGAAATGGTACAAAGAACTTGGCAAGAAATTGAATATAGACTCGATATTCTTCGTGCTACAAATGGTTCACACGTAGAGATGTACTGGTGATAAACAGATAAATTCTTTGTCATGCTCTACAATGTGGTGCATTTTTCGTTATCGTATCTACTGTGGTTCTTTTTTCCTGGGTTTTTGAAACCAAGGAGGTTTGAATGTGACAGCTTGTATACAGGGCTGTCCATTGATTGTGACCGGGCCAAATATCTCACGAAATAAGTGTCAAACGAAAAAACTACAAAGAACGAAACTTGTCTAGCTTGAAGGGGAAACCAGATGGCGCTATGGTTGGCCCGCTAGATGGCGCTGCCATAGGTGAAACGGATATCAACAACGGTTTTTTTTAAAAGGGGACCCCCATGTTTTAGTACATATTCGTGCAGTACGTAAAGAAATAGGAATGTTTTAGTTGGACCACTTTTATCATTTTGTAATAGATGGCGCTGTGATAATCACAAACATATGGCTCACAATTTTAGATGAATGGTTGGTTTGTAACAGGTACGTTTTTTAAATTAAAATACACAACGTAGGTACCTTTGAACATTTTATTTCGGTTGTTCCAATGTGATACATGTACCTTTGTGAACTCATCATTTCTGAGAATGCATGCTGTTACAGCGTGATTACCTGTAAATACCACATTAATGCTATAAATGCTGAAAATGAAGCCCGTCAACCTCAATGCATTCGGCAATACGTGTAACGACATTCCTCTCAACAGCAAGTAGTTCGCCTTCCGTAATGTTCGCACATCCATTGACAATGCGATGACGCATGTTGTCAGGCGTTGTCGGTGGATCATGATAGCAAATATCCTTCAACTTTCCCTACAGAAAGAAATCCGGGGACGTCAGATCCGGTGAACGTACGGGCCATGGTATGGTGCTTCGACGACCAATCCACTTGTCATGAGATATGCTATTCAATACCGCTTCAACCGCACGTGAGCTATGTGCCGGACATCCATCATGTTGGAAGTACATCGCCATTCTGTCATGCAGTGAAACATCTTGTAGTAACGTCGGTAGAACATTACGTAGGAAATCACCATACATTGCACCATTTAGATTGCCATCGATAAAATTGGGGCCAATTATGCTTCCTCCCATAATGCCGCACCATACATAAACCCGCCAAGGTCGCTGATGTTCCACTTGTCGCAGCCATCGTGGATTTTCCGTTGCCCAATAGTGCATATTATGCCGGTTTACGTTACCGCTGTTAGTGAATGTGCTTTGTCGCTAAATACAGCACGTGCTTCTGCCATCGTCCCGTAATTTTCCTTGTGCCCAGTGGCAGAAGTGTACACGTCGTTCAAAGTCGTCGCCATGCAATTCCTGGTGCATAGAAATATGGTACGGGTGCAATCGATGTTGATGTAGCACTCTCCACACCGACGTTTTTGAGATTCCCGACTCGTGCGCAGTTTGTCTGCTACTGATGTGCGGTTTAGCCGCGACAGCAGCTAAAACACCTACTTGGGCATCTAAATTTGTTGCAGGTCGTGGTTGACGTTTCACACGGGGCTGAACACTTCCTGTTTCCTTAAATAACGTAACTATCCGGCGAACGGTCCGGACACTCGGATGATGTCGTCCAGGATACCGAGCAGCATACATAGCACACGCCCGTTGGGCATTTTGATCACAATAGCCATACATCAACGCGATGTCGACCTTTTCCGCAATTGGTAAATGGTCCATTTTAACACGGGTAATGTATCACGAAGCAAATATCGTCCGCACTGGTGGAATGTTACGTGATACCACGTACTTATACGTTTGTCACTATTACAGTGCCATCTATCACAAAGCAAAAAAAGTGGTCCAACTAAAACATTCATATGTCTTTACGTACTACACGAATGTGTAATAAAAATGGGGATTCCTATTTTTAAAAAACGCTGTTGATATCGGTTTGACCTATGGCAGTGCCACCTAGCGGGCCAACCATAGCGCCATCTGGTTTCCCCCTTCAAGCTAGACGAGTTTCGTTCTTTGTAGTTTTTTTCGTTTGATGCTTATTTCGTGAGATACTTGGCCCGGTCACTATCAATGGACGACCCCGTATGTACAAATGTGTGGCATCTTTTCTTTCGGACGTGTCAGAGACTACGTGGTATCTGCAGCTATGATACATATTATGTAGCAGGACATAGGTGGGGATTCCAGATAGGTGATGCTAGGTGGAAGTGTGAGTTGGCCAGGCACCATGCTCAGACAGTCCACGCAGTTGCGATAAACGCTGTTTCTGGGTGGTGCAGTGGTTAACGCAACTGCCTAATAAGCGGGAGGTCCCGGGTTCGAATCCCTGCCCAGCACACATTTTTACTCGTCGCCGCTGATTCCACATGAAGTGCCGATGCAGCAGACACCAATAGCCCCTGTGCTTACTGCCCCCATCCACCTCCAATTTACATAAGAACTACGTGGTTTGTCGGTGGCATCGTAATTAGGTCCTCGGAGTCTTTTGCAGAGGCATGCTTCAATAAAATCGTCTCGGTTTACAAGCCGCGTCATTTTGAATAAAGCACTCAAGCTTTCGACAGCTGTCTCCGCCATTGTCATCGGGAGTTGAAATCAGCGACTGCCAGTGGGCTGCTTGAATAAGCTGAAGCGCCAAAGAAACTGGTATAGGCACGCGTATTCAAATACACAGATATGTAAATAGGCAGAAGACGGCGCTGCAGTCGGCAACGCTTATATAAGACACCAAGCATCTGGCACAGTTGTTAGATCAGTTACTACTGCTAGAATGGCAGGTTATCAAGATTTAAGTGGACGTGATGTCATAGTCGGCGCAATAGCGATGGGACACAGCATCTCTGAGGTAGTGATGAAGTGTGGATTTTCCCATACGGTCATTTCGTCAGTGAAGTGTGAATATCAGAAGTCTGGTAAAACATCAAATCGCTGTGGCCGGAAAGAGATCCTGCAAGAAAGGGACCAACGATGACTGAAGATAATCGTTCAACGTGACAAAAGTGCAACCCTTCCGCAAACTGCTGCAGATTTTAATGCTGGGCCATCAACAAGTGTCAGCTTGCGAGCCATTCAACGAAACATCATCGATATGGGCTTTTGTAGCAGAATGACCACTCAAGTACCCTTCATGACTGTACAGCACAAAGCTTTTCACATCGCCTGGACCCGAAACACCGACATTGGACTGTTGATGACTGGAAACATGTTGCCTGGTCGGGCGAGTCTGGTTTCAAATGGTATCGAGCAGATGGACGTGTACGGGTATGGAGACACCCTCATGAATCCATGGACGCTGCATGTCAGCAGGGGACTGTTCAAGCAAGTGGAGGCTCTGTAATGGTGTGGGATGTGTGCAATTTGAGTCACATGGGAACCCTGATTTACGTCTTGATACAACAGACAGGTGACACAAGAATCCTGTCTGGTCACCTGCATACATTCATGTCCATTGTGCATTCCCACGGACTCGGGCAATTCCAGCAGGATAATGCAACACCCCACACGTCCAGAATTGCTACAGGGTGGGTTCAGGAACACTCGTCTGAGTTTAAACACTTTCGCTGGCCATCAGACACCCCAGGCATGAAGCATATCTGTGATGCCTTGCAATGTGCTGTTCACAAGAGATCTCCACTCCATCATACTCTTACGGAATTATGGACAGCCCGGTAGGTCAGTTCCCTCCAGCACTACTCAGACATTACTCGATTCCATGCCACGTCGTGCTCGCGGGAGCCCTACACGATATTAGGCACATGTACCAGTTTGTTCGGCTCTTCATTGTAGATGTAATGGCAGCGTCTGGAACCTTCCATGTAGGGTGGGAGTGGCGACTGCCAGTTGGGCAGCTCCTAGCGGCTCCATACCAGTGTGGGATGGAGTGATGTGCTACGCCAAGAATAAATGCAGATGATAAACGGATATTCAGTGGACAAATACATTATACTAGAACTGACATGTGATTACATTTTCACGCAATTTGGGTGCCTAGATCCTGAGAAATCATTACCCAGAACAACCACCTCTGGCCATAATAACGGCCTTGACACGCCTGGGCATTGAGTCAAACAGAGCTTGGATGGCGTGTACAGGTACAGCTGACCATGCAGCTTCAACACGATACCACAGTTCATCAAGAGAAGTGACAGTCGTATTGTGACGAGCCAGTTTCTCGGCCACCATTGACCAGACGTTTTCAATTAGTGACAGATCTGGAGAATGTGCTGGCCAGGGCAGCAGTCGAACATTTTCTATATCCAGAAAGGCCCGTACAGGATCTGCAACATGTGGTCGTGCATTATCCTGCTGAAATGTAGGGTTTCGCAGGAATCGAATGATGGGTAGAGCCACGGGTGGTAACGCATCTGAAATGCAACGTCCACTGTTCAAAGTGCCGTCAATGCGAACAAGAGGTGACCGAGACGTGTAACCAATGGCACCCCATACCATCACGCCGGGTGATACGCCAGTACGGCGATGACGAATACATGCTTCGAATGTGCGTTGACCGCGATGTCGCCAAACACGGATGCGACCATCATGATGCTGTAAACAGAACCTGGATTCGTCCGAAAAAATGACGTTATCCCATTCGTGCACCCAGATTCGTCGTTGAGTACACCATCGCAGGCGCCCCTGTCTGTGATGCAGCGTCAATGGTAAACGCAGCCATGGTCGCCGAGCTGATAGTCCATGCTGCTGCAAACGTCGTCGAACTGTTCGTGCAGATGGTTGTTGTCTTGTAAACGTCCCCATCTGTTGACTCAGGGATCGAGACGTTGCTGTACGATCCGTTACAGCCATGCGGATAAGATGCCTTTCATCTCGACTGCTGGTGATACGATGCCGTTGGGATCCAGCACGGCGTCCGTATTACCCTCCTGAACCCATGGATTCCATATTCTGCTAACAGCCATTGGATCTCGACCAACGCGAGCAGCAATGTCGCGATACGATAAACCGCAATTGCGATAGGCTACAATTCGACCTTTATCAAAGTCGGATACGTGATGGTACGCATTTCTCCTCCTTACACGGGGCATCACAACAACGTTTCACCAGGAAACGCCGGTCAACTGCTGTTTGTGTATGAGAAATCGGCTGGAAACTTTCCTCATGTCAGCACGTTGTAGGTGTCGCCACCGGCGCCAACCTTGTGTGAATGGTCTGAAAAGCTAATCATTTGCATATCACAGCATCTTCTTCGTGTCGGTTAAATTTCGCGTCTGTAGCACATCATCTTCGTGGTGTAGCAATTTTAATGGCCAGTAGTGTAATCTCGGGCATAAAATACAATTTGAAAAAACGAAAGTTTTATCTCTGACCACATAATACTCGGAGTCTGTTATGAAAGAAGCGTCCGAAATTTTATTGAGGCTTCGTAATTATGATCAGATTATGTTTGGTTTGTGGGGCGCTCAACTGCGCAGTCTTCAGCGGCCATACAAAGACCCAATTTTTACACTGTCTAATTTGTGCACAATCAAATCTAGCCACTGTCACGAATGATGATGATGGTGATGATGATAAAATGATGAGGACAACGCAAACACTCAGGCCTCGGGCAGAGAATATCCCCAATGCGGCCGAGAATCGAACGCGAGACCTCGTGATCCAGAGGCAGCAGCGCTAGCCATTAGTCCACGAGGTGCGGGCAATTGTATCAGAGACAGCTTTGGACAACAAGTGAACAGAATGGATAACATCTTGAAAATAGGTTGATAAACATCAAGGAAAGTAACACAAGTATAATTCATTTCTTCGTTCATCATTCTTCTGATTAGTTTGCTGCAGCCCATCTTAAATTCTCTCCTGGGCTAACGGTACTTCTCGGAACTACGTCTTCAATTACTTCCTTGATGTTTTACAATCTCTGTCTTTTCCTATAGTGTTTATCTTCTGCTGTTCACTCCAGTACCACGGAAAACAGATGGTATATCATCCTCTTCCTTCTTTTTATCAGTGTTTTCTATATATTCCTTTCCTCGCTCAAACTGCGGAGAACCTTCTGATTCCTTATCTTATCAGTCGACCTAATTTGCAAAATTCTTTCGTAGCAACACGTCTCAAAAGCTTTGATCATCTTCTTTTCCCATATTTTCATAAGCCATGGCTCACTTTCATACTATGCTGCATCCGAAGTTAAATTTTCTTCCTCCAATTAAAGCCAATGTTTGATAATAACAGACCTCTCTTGAACAGGAATTCCCTCTTTGCCTGTGTTAGTCTGTTTGTTTTTGTCCTCTTTGCTTTGCCTGTCAAATGTCTTATTGCTCCCAAGGTAACAGAAGTCCTTTTGCTTCCAAGGTAACAGAATTCCTTAAATTCATCTGCTTCGTGGTCCCCAATTTTGGTATTAAGTTGTCGCTAATTGCACTTCTTCTACTTCTCATTACTTTCGTCTTTCTTGGGTTTGCTCTCAGTCCATATGCTGATCTCATTATACTTTTCATTCCATTCAATAATCCCTGTAGTTTTTCTTCACTTTCAATGAGGATATTGACGTTATCACCGAATCTTATCACATACATCCTTTCATCTTGAATTTTCATTCCACCCTTGACTATTTCTTTTATTTCCTCTATTGCGTTTTCGGTGTGTAGACTGCACAGTAGAGCTGAAAAAGATATGATGTTTAACTCGAGAATTGCGTTCTCATTCATCCATTCTCACTGTTCTCTCCTGGCTCTTCTACATATTGTACACTATGCGTGTTTCTCTATAGCTTACTCCTATTTTCCTCAAAATTTCGAACATTCTGTACTATTTCTCAATCTCGAACGCTTTTTCCAGATTGAGAAATATTATGGAAATGTCTTGATCTTTCTTCGGTCTTGTTTCCACTATCAGGCGCAACACCGGAACTGCCTCTCTGGTGCGGTTCCTAAAGTCAAACTTATTGTCCTCCGACAGAATATGAATTTTCTTTTCCACTCTTCTGAATATTATTCTTGACAGCAACTTCACTGCATGAGATGTTAAGCTGATTGTTCGATAATTCTCGTACTTTCCTGTCCTTGCCATCTCCGGGATTGTGCGGACGATATTTTTCCGAAAGTCTGACGGAACGCCTTCCATATCTACTGCTTCTTCTTCTATCACGTCATCATACGGTTACTCTCCCTCATAGAGGGCTCGAGTGCTCTCTTTCCACCTAACCTCTCATTCCTCTGTGTTGAAACGTGGATTTCCCATGGCACTCATGATATTGACGCCCTTGCTTTTAATGTCACCGAAGGTTGTTTTGACTCTTCTGTATGGTGAATCTGTCCTTCCGATGACCATTCATTTTCCGATTTCTTCATATTTTTCCTGCTGCCACTTCGCCTTGGCTTCCCAGTTCTTCCTATTTATGTCATTCCAGAGGAATTTATATTCTTGTCTGTCTGTATTCCCCTGAACATTTTTGTACTTCCTTCTTTCGCCTATCAATTGAAGTATTTCATCTGTTACGTGAGGCTTCTTTGCAGTTAACTTTCTAATACCTCTGTTTATCTTCCCGACATTTATGGCACTTCTTTTTAAAGACATCGCTTCTCTTCAAGTGGAGTACCTACTATTGTATTGCTCACTGCAGTATCCACACCCTTTGCGAACTTCAAACTATTTCATAATTCATCAGCACTTTAGTATCACACTTCCTTTCGTACTGGTTCTTCGTGACGAGTCTCTTAAACTTTATCTACTCTTCATCATTGCTAAACTGTGATCCGAGTCTGTATCTGCTCCTGGGTATGCGTTACAATGCAGAATCTGATTTCAGAATCTTTGATCGGGATGAAGTCCAGGTGGAATCTTTCCGTATTTCCAGACCTTTCCAAACTATGTCTTTTGCTCGTGTGATTTTTGAACACTGTGTTCGCTATTACTAACTGAAATTTATTGCAGAACTCAATTAGTTGTTCTCCTGCCTCATTCCTACTGCCAAGCCCATACTCTCCTTTAAATCATACTTCTGTTTGTTCTCCTACAATAATATTCTAATCCCCCACGATTATTATGTTATCATCTCCCCTTTCATACTCAACGTCCCTTTCAGTACTCTCATATACACTGAAAAGCCCAGGAAACTGCTACACCTGCCTAATATCGTGTAGGGCCCCCGCGAGCACGCAGAAGTGCCGCCATACGACGTGGCATGGACTCGACTAACGTCTGAAGTAGTGCTGGAGAGAACTAGCTATGTATCCTCCAGGGCTGTCCATAAATCCATAAGAGTACGAGGGGGTCGAGATCTCTTCTGAATAGCACGTTGCAAGGCGTCCCAAATATGCTCAATAATGTTCATGTCTGGGAAGTTTGCTGTCCAGCGGAAGTGTTTAAAGTCTGAAGAGTGTTCCTGTAGCCACTCTGTAGCAATGCTGGACGTGTGGGGTGTCGCATTGTCCTGCTGGAAAGGCCAAGTCCTTCTGATTGCACAATTGACGTGAATCGATACAGATGATCAGCCAGGATGCTTACGTGCGTGTCACCTGTCAGAATCGTATGTAGACGTATCAGGGGTCTCATATCACTCCAACTGCACACGCCCCACATCATTACAGAGCCTCCACCCGCTTGAACAGTCCCCTGCTGACGCGCAGCGTCCGTGGATTCAAGAGGTTGTCTCCATACCCGTACACGTCCATCCGGTCGATACAATTCGAAACAAGACTTCTCCAACCAGGCAACACCTCTCTAGTTATCAACAGTCCAATGTCAGTGTTGACGGACCCAGGCGAGGCATAAAGCTTTGTGTCGTAGAATCATCGAGGGGTCACGAAAGGGCCTTTGGCTCTGAAAGCCCATAACGATGATATTTCGTTGAATGGTTTGCACGCTGACACTTGTTGATGGCCCAGCATTGAAATCTGCAGCAATTTGCAGAAAGGTTGTACTTCTATCAAGTTGAGCGATTCTCTTCAGTCGTCGTTGGTCCCATTCTTGTAGGATCTTCTTCCGGCTGCAGCGATATCGGAGATTTGATGTCCTATCGGATCCCTGATAGGCATTTAACTTGTAACAAGTTTTTGATAATACTCCTATCTAATTTGATATTACTTACTGATTATTGGCATGTATTACAGGGTGACTACTATTGAACTATGTGAAAAAAACCGTAAATTAGTTAGAGACTACAGTGTGCACACACTTTATGCAACATATAAACGTCACTATAGATATTCGGATTTAGGTTATGGCATGTTTCATATGCCTGCCGTCATTGGCGATGATGTGATGCAGACAAACAGTGTAAATCTGCATGACCCACTGAAGTGTCGGAATATCGCTGCTCTCGATGACCTCCCGAATGGCTGTTTTCAGCTCAGCAATGGTTTTGGGGTTATTGCTGTACATCTTGTCTTGAATATAGCCCCACAAAAGGAGTCGCATGTGTTCAGATACGGAGACAGTGCCAGCCAATGGAGGGCCATGCCAGTGGCCTCTGCGTAGCCCGGAGCCAGAAATGCGATTCCCAAAGCGCTCCTCCAGGACTTCAAACGCACTCTTGCTTCGATTGGGTGAAGCTCCATCTTGCATGAACCACATCTTGTCGAAATCAGGGTCAGTTTTGATAATGGGGATGAAACCATCTCCCAAAATCTTCACATACTGTTTGGCAGTCACTGCGCTGTCAAGGAATGTCGCACCCATTAGTTGGTGACTGGAAATGTTGAGGATGGGGAGACTTCTCAGTCCCCGCAATGGCCTCATTTTGCTTATTGACGATCCCATCCAAATGAAAATAGGCTTCACCGCTCAACCAAACCATATTCACATACTAATTCACATCATGCCCCGCGGCCAACCATGCAGTTTGAACTTCCTAATACGAACCGTTCAGAAGCTATGACGATTTTATTTCATATCGTTTAATAATTGTCACCCTCTGTAATAATAATACAGGGTGATTCAAAAAGAATACCACAACTTTAAAAATGTGTATTTAATGAAAGAAACATAATATAACCTTCTGTTATACATCATTACAAAGAGTATTTAAAAAGGTTTTTTTTTTTCACTCAAAAACAAGTTCAGAGATGTTCAATATGGCCCCCTCCAGACACACGAGTATTATCAACCCAATACTCCAACTCGTTCCACACTCTCTGTAGCATATCAGGCGTAACAGTTTGGATAGCTGCTGTTATTTCTCGTTTCAAATCATCAATGGTGGCTGGGAGAGGTGCCCGAACCACCATATCCTTAACATACCCCCATAAGAAAAAATCGCAGGGGTAAGATCAGGGCTTCTTGGAGGCCAGTGATGAAGTGCTCTGTCACGGGCTGCCTCGCGGCAGACAGTGCTTGAACCAATTTCAGACGATAAGGTTTCATAACTAACCTTTTTCGTAGGACTCTCCATACAGTTGATTGTGGAATTTGCAGCTCTCTGCTAGCTCTGCGAGTCGATTTTCCTGGGCTGCGAACAAATGCTTGCTGGATGCGTGCTACATTTTCATCACTCGTTCTCGGCCGTCCAGAACTTTTCCCTTTGCACAAACACCCATTCTCTGTAAACTGTTTATACCAACGTTTAATACACCACCTATCAGGAGGTTTAACACCATACTTCGTTCGAAATGCACGCTGAACAACTGTCGTCGATTCACTTCTGCCGTACTCAATAACACAAAAAGCTTTCTGTTGAGCGGTCGCCATCTTAGCATCAACTGACGCTGACGCCTAGTCAACAGCGCCTCAAGCGAACAAATGTACAACTAAATGAAACTTTATAGCTCCCTTAATTCGCCGACAGATAGTGCTTAGCTCTGCCTTTTGTCGTTGCAGAGTTTTAAATTCCTAAAGTTGTGGTATTCTTTTTGAATCACCCTGTATAGCATATAGAAATTAAATATAGTATTGAAAAGATTTTCTCGGTTGCAATACTTTTAAATTTCAACAAAATATTTGTTCCTAGGCACATACCTATGTCATATATTGGACCATGTTTTCTCATTTGGAAAAATCTTAATTTTTCTGGATAATTTTTGTAACTTGTTCTTAAATAGGAAAAAAAATTTCTAATGTACTGCAAAATGCTATGTATTTGGGCATGAACCAGCTTCTGGCTTCTTAGACCATCGTTAGGTGACAACTGAATGTCGCAAATACAGATATTCAGTGGTTATAATTGGTCTGATGGTGTTTCGAGTGCAGCAGTGTGGGCTGTATACATCATAGGACACTGAAACATTGTAGGTAGCTGCATGTTCACTAATCGGGGGACTCACATAGTATTCTGAAGAAAGTAATAGTTCACTTTTCAGCCATTAGGTGAAAATACGGCACTGCAAGGAGTCAGAATGTAAGATGTTTCCTGTTTTGACAGCAGTATGGAGTACGTCACTCGGCGATATTTGTTGATTTCTTTTGTGAAGTGATTGTGGGTGCAAAAGGGTTAAGAGGGTTGACGTTTTCCGTACGAAACGCAATAGCTAGTGAGAGGAAAACCTGTTCAGTGATGGTAAAGCTATTTTACCAGAACGGCAGCATTAGCCTCGTGGGGATATCGCCGACAGAAACAGCTGCGAAGAGACCCCTTTCTTAACAAATGGGCTACAGAAGACGATCAAGAAATTTGGAGGAACAGGTGATTTAGTTGGTGCAGCAGGGCGAGGGAGGTGGCTTATTCCAATGGCACTTGTTGTTGGAGCTGCTGTAGCTACAGCCGAACGTGCAGCACATGCTGCAGATCCTGCAGCCACTAATTGAGATGTGACAGGGGATTGTCTGTCCACTGGACAACGGTTCAAAAGATTTTGGGGGCATTTTACACTGGTATTCCTACAAGATTGAGAACATGCACCAAATGGAGCCCTAAGATGGGCTACATCGCTGTGAATTTGTCCTTTGTTTGTTTGGCACCCAATGAAATGAATGACATACACTACTGGCCATTAAAATTGGTACACCAAGAAGAAATGCAGATGATAAATGGGTATTCATTGGACAAATATATTATACTAGAACTGACATGTGATTACATTTTCACGCAATTTGAGTGCATAGATCCTAAGAAATCAGTAGCCAGATCAGCCACCTTTGGCCGTAATAACGGCCTTGATACGCCTGGGCATTGAGTCAGACCTTGGATGGCGTGTACAGGTACAGGTGCCCATGCAGCTTCAACACGATACCACAGTTCATCAAGAGTAGTGACTGGCGTATTGTGACGAGCCAGTTGCTCGGCCACCATTGACCAGACGTTTTGAATTGGTGAGAGATCTGGAGAATGTGCTGGTCAGGGCAGCAGTCGAACATTTGTTGAACTCAGAAAGGCCCGTACAGGACCTGCAACATGTGGTCGTGCATTATCCTGCTGGAATGTAGGGTTTTGCAGGGATCGAATGAAGGGCAGAGACACGGGATCGTAACACATCTGAAATGTAACGTCCACTGTTCAAAGTGCCGTCTATGCGAACAAGAGGTGACCGAGACGTGTAACCAACGGCACCCCATACCATCACGCCGAGTGATACGCAAGTGTGGTGATGACGAATACACACTTCCAATGGGCGTTCACCGCGATGTAGCGAAACACGAATGCGACCGTCACGATGCTGTAAAAAGAACCGGGATTCGTCCGAAAAAATGACGTTTTGCCATTCGTGCACCCAGTTTCGTCGTTGAGTACACCATCGCAGGCGCTCCTGTCTGTGATGCAGCGTCAAGGGTAACCGCAGCCGTGGTCTCCGAGCTGATAGTCCATGCTGCTGCAAACGTCGTCGAACTGTTCGTTCAGATGGTTGTTGTCTTGCAAACGCCCCCATCCGTTGACTCAGGGATCGAGACGTGGCTGCATGATCCGTTACAGCCATGCAGATAAGATGCCTGTCATCTCGACTGCTAGTGATATGAGGCCGTTGGGATTCAGCACGGCGTTCCGTATTACCCTCCTGAACCTAGGGATTCCATATTCTACTAACAGTCATTGGATCTCGACCAACGCGAGGAACAATGTCGCGATACGATAAACCGCAACCGCGATAGGCTACAATCCGACCTTTATCAAAGTCGGAAACGTGATGGTACGCATTTCTCCTCCTTACACGAGGCATCACAACAACGTTTCACCAGGCAACGCCGGTCAACTGCTGTTTGTGTATGAGAAATCGGTTGGAAACTTTCCTCATGTCAGCACGTTGTAGGTGTCGCCACCAGCGCCAACCTTGTACGAATGCTCTGAAAAGCTAATCATTTGCATATCACAGCATCTTCTTCCTGTCGGTTAAATTTCGAGTCTGTAGCTCGCCATCTTCGTGGTGTAGCAATTTTAATGGCCAGTAGTGTATTCTTTACACGAAAGAGGCGCATTTTCTCTGCACAGACCCATGAATGTACAAAATTGTAGCATATGGAGTTCTGCTCCACCATATGTTGTGCAAGAATACCCACTGCATTCAGGTTATGTGACTGTGTGGTTTGGTTTCACAAGCTTCTTCGTTCTCGGTTCGTTTTCCTTTGAGGAGATGACACCCTGCAGGCTTGTTAAGGGTGGAATGACATCTGCATGTTATCAGTACCTCCTTATGGAACATGTGGTTCCGGTTTTCCAAGACTGTAGCTGTATCCACACCACTACTTTCATGCAAGATAGGACGACTCTACATATCGCTTACCATGTGAAATTTTTGCTTTGAGAAACCTTCAGTCAGAATCATCTCTAGACTATTTCTAGATGTGTGGCTTTCCAGATCCCCTTATTTAAATACACACATCATAAAAAGTTTTGCATCATCTCGGTTCCTAGAGCTCTGGAATCTGTACAGAAAATTGGAATAGAGATCAAAATAAATATAATTTGCGCCCTTTTTATTGCTCATGAAAACCACACATTGCATGTTGTTCCACCATACAGCGAGACCTTCAGAGGTGGTGCTCCAATTTTCTGAACACACCGGTACCTCTAATACCCAGTAGCACGTCCTCTTGCATTGATGAATGCCTGTATTCGTCGTGGCATACTATCCACAAGTTCATCAAGGCATTGTTGGTCCAGATTGTCCCACTCCTCAACAGCGATTCGGCATAGATCCCTCAGAATGGTTGATGGGTCACGTCGTCCATAAGCAGCCATTTTCAATCTATCCCAGTCACGTCCGATAGAGTTCATGTCTGGAGAACATGGTGGCCACTCTAGTCGAGCGATGTCGTTATCCTGAAGGAAGGCATTCACAAGATGTGCACGATGGGGGCGCGAATTGTCGTCCATGAAGACGAATGCCTCGCCAATATGCTGCCGGTACGACTGCACTATCGGTCGGAGGATGGCATTCACGTATCGTACAGCCGTTATGGCGCCTTCCATGACCACCAGCGGCGTATGTCGGCCCCACATAATGCCACCCAAAATTATCAGGGAACCTCCACCTTGCTGCACTCGCTGGACAGTGTGTCTAAGGCGTTTAGCCTGACCGGATTGCTTGCAAACACGTCTCCGACGATTGTCTGGTTGAAGGCATATGCGACACTCATGGGTGAAGAGAACGATGCCAGTCCTGAGCAGTCCATTCGGCGTGTTTTTGGACCCATCTGTACCGCGCTGCATGGTGTCGTGGTTGCAAAGATGGACCTCGCCATGGACGATAGGATTGAAGTTGCTCATCATGCAGCCTATTGCGCACAGTTTGAGTGGTAACACGACGTCCTGTGTCTGCATGAAAAGCATTATTGAACATGGTGGCGTTGACGTCAGGGTTCCTTCGAGTCATAATCCATATGTAGCGGTCATCCACTGCAGTAGCAGCCCTTGGCCAGCCTGAGCGAGGCATGTCATCGACAGTTCCTGTCTCTCAGTATCTCCTCCATGTCCGAACAACATCGCTTTGGTTCACTCCGAGACCCCTGGACACTTCCCTTGTTGAGAGCCCTTCCTGGCACAAAATAACAATGCGGACGCGATCGAACCGCGGTACTGACCGTCTAGGCATGGTTGAACTACAGACAACACGAGCCGTGTACCTCCTTCCTGGTGGAATGACTGGAACTGATCGGCTGTCGGACCCCCTCCGTCTAACAGGCGCTGCTCATGCATGGTTGTTTACATCTTTGGGCGCGTTTAGTGACATCTCTGAACAGTCAAAGGGAATGTGTCTGTGATACAATGTCCAGAGTCAACATCTATCTTTAGGAGTTCTGGGAATGGGGGTGATGCAAAGCTTTTTTTGATGTGTGTACTTGTGACTTCTGTTTGTGGGGTCCATGGAAGGTGATGCATCCAGACTCTTACTAATCTGAAGCATAGCACACGATGACATATCGCACTGATTACCCCAGATCTGACACAAGCAACTGTCGAACATGCCATTTTATAGATGCAGCATCTTAATGAGTTGCGGGATCATACTGAATGCATATTGTAACTTGTGACCATATGCTAATAAATGAGCCAGAACCACTGTTATCACAGCAGTTCCTTCCCTTTTCCTGGATCCACACGACATTCTGACTACCTACAGCGCGATAGTTTCACCTGTCGGCGGGAAGTGAAACTAATATTTCTTCAGCACACTGCGCGAGCGCACCGATTAATGAACATATCTACGACGTATCAGCATCCTGTCATGTATACAGCCGATACTGCAGCACTCGCAACACCGTCAGTTTCATTATAACCACGCAATATGATGTTGATTCTGAAAGAGTTAAGTCGTCGATTTTTGTTTCCATGGCAACAGTAAAGACATTAGCACCTGGAGACTTTCACCTAACACTTTCATAAAAACCACATACTGACAAGGGAACCTCCCCATCGCATCCCCCTCAGATTTAGTTATAAGTTGGCACAGTGGATAGGCCTTGATAAACTGAACACAGATCAATTGAGAAAACAGGAAGAAGTTGTGTGGAACTATGAAAAAATAAGCAAAATATACAAACTGAGTAGTCCATGCGCAAAATATGCAACATCAAGGAGAGTATTGTCTGAGGAGCGCTGTGGTCCCGTGGTAAGCGTGAGCAGCTGCGAAACGAGAGATCCTTGGTTCAAGTCTTCTCTCGAGAGAAAAGTTTACTTTATTTATTTTCGCAAAGTTATGATCTGTCCGTTAGTTCATTGACGTCTTTGTTCACTGTAATAAGTTTAGTGTCTGTGTTTTGAAACCGCACCGCAAAACCGTGCGATTAGTAAACGAAAGGACGTGCCTCTCCAATGGGAACCGAAATCATTTGATCGCAAGGTCATAGGTCAACCGATTCCTCCACAGGAAAACACGTCTGATATATTCTATACGATATTGGTGACGGCATGTGCGTCATATGACAGGAATATGTTGTCGACCCACCTAACTTGTACACTTGGCGAATGGCTAAAAAGGTTCTTCCACCTTGCCCGATTTAGGTTTTCTTGTGGATATGATAATGACTCCCAAAAAAGTGATGAAAACATAAGAGTTTGTCACATAAACTGAAAATAAAAAATTCAACTTTTCACTCGATGGAAGATTTGAACCAAGGACCTTTCGTTCCGCAGCTACTCACGTTACCACGAGACCACAGCGCTCCTGCTTTCCCATTGTCCTTAATGTTGCTTATCTTCCTTTGAACTACTCAGTTTGTATATTTTGCTTATTTTTTCACAGTTCCACACAACTTCTTCCTGTTTTCTCAATTGATCTGTGTTCAGTTTTTCAAGGCCTATCCACTGTGCCAACTTATAACTAAATCTGAGGGAGGTGCGATGGGGAGGTTCCCTTGTGAGATGAGGCAATCCCTGCAACTTTCCAGCACCCATACAGCTATAAACATACAGCTCTCCATTCGACGGCACTTTCATAAAAACCACATACTGAGATGAGGTAATTCCTGCAACTTTCCAGCACCCATACAGCTATAAACATACAGCTCTCCATTCGACGGCGTATCGCCTTATATCTGTTCCATTATCTGAATCTGCATCTCAGATATAACTACAGACTATCATCTCTGGTAATGGCTGTAGCTGTTCCCTGACTGATAAAGTTCTAGGAAAAAAGGAAATGCGTGAAATTGCACCATTTCTGTATACTGCCAACAGGAAGTAGTTAGCAGTTTTACAAGCTGGTGCAGTCCCATACATTGTCAAGACTTCAGACAACGTAGCAAAACAATTAGTATTGCAACTGTACTAGTAATAGCAGACTACTTTTTATTTTGTAGTAAAGACAAGTTTAGAAGGTAGCAGGATTGGTGGAGATGTTTGTTACTCGGAGATTTATTCCACTTAACTACCATGGAGACTAAACCAAATGCTGTAATATATTTAAAAATAAATTTGATTGTTGTTGGTAGGTATGGTTAGCCACTTGAGAGCAGGGATGCCAAAGAAATTACATTAATTAGGGCGTGCAGTGCCCCAAAGGCCACCTGACGTTTGTTAAGCGTTGCGAGCACCACAGACCTTTATACTTCACGAAGACGTGTTGCCCTCAAAGATAGTCCTCGACGTTCCCTCTATAATCTCTTGTGGGAAGAAACAAATAAACAAAGTAATTTGGAAAGTGGAAAGGCTCGTCGTAAATAAGAAAACGGATATGCCATGATAACTAAAATGTAAATGAGAGGGACATTGTCCTCTAAGAAAGCACATGCTACATCTGCAAGGGATTGCTATTATAGTAGTACTCGGCACCTATTGTTGAATCAGAGAGCACACGAATGACAGTCTCAGACTTACGTCTTTCCTTCCGCCACATATGATTATACAGCCACCATTCGTGTTCGTATTATTCTTCACTATCTGTCAGGTTCTACTACTCACACAAATTTGATGTATGTCAGCCATTTCTAGATCAAGACATCTGTACTGGAAGCACATAGAATTTGGATACCGACTTCACTCAGAGTAATCATAAACAGTTAATTTAGCACTACAAGACGGGTCTTTTAATAATGAAACTACAGTCGCACTCTTTCGCCTGCACAAATGCGAAACAATGAATTCGGATTCTGTTGTCTGCACTCTTCCAGGCGGCCATCTTACATGCAGTACTTTCGAAGACGTACCGGAACTTCACACAAGCGCCGAGTCATCCACGAAATCACTTACATATAACGATGAGGCAGCAACTTGATTGCGGTACGCGGTTCTATCGTTGTTCTAAAGTTAGTCACAGTTTAATGAAATCTCGTACTACTCACGTACACGTTTATTGGTGAGTATTAATAGCGGAATAAACTGTCGCTACTCAACTGCTGTTCCATATACTCACAGCAGTGCCTGTAAAGCTTAGTACTCGTACTTTGAAAGTACTTAACGACCGCATACGAGGTCTGTTCAAAAATTCCAGAACTTTGTCCACAAAACTTTTCCACGCTTAGCTTTTTCTTATTATGCATCGTCTCCTTCGAAATACTCTCCTCCACAGTTGATAACACTGCTCCTAAAGCCGTTTCACACTTCCGGGAGCGGTCGTAGTACGCCTCTAGTTGGATCGGGCGAAGCACCGTCTGCGTTGCAAATCTTCATTCTTTCAACGAGATTTTCAACTTTGGAAAAATAAGTCCGCAAGGGCCAGGTCTGGAGAGTACGGGGGAAGTGGCAGCACAATGATTTCGTTTTCTGTGCAATAGTCACGCACCAACAGGGATGAATGAGCGGGGGCGTTATCGTGATTCAAGAGCCATGAATTGTCTCGCCACATTTCAGACCGTTTGCTCACATTTTCGCGCCGGTGTCGTAGTACGTCCAATGGTACCATTGATTAACAGTTTGTCTCTGTGGCACGAATATATGATGAACTTGTTGTGTCTAGACAAGACAGCCTAGACACAATGAGATGAAGCCGAAAGGCACGCGCTTAAACTCACGCAGGCTGGCGTGAGGTCTGAAACAGGATACGTGATGAATGCTATAAAGAAAAGTATGTAGCTTCTGGAATACTTAACTTTAATCCATCCTTTTGGTACATCTGGAGATTGTGGCGATACAAGTGAGATTCTTTAGATACATGCAATGTTACTAATGGCGCCTTGCTAGGTCGTTGCCATTGACTTAGCTGAAGGCTATTCTAACTATCTGCTCTGCAAATGAGCGATGCTTCGTCCATGTAGTCGCTAGCAAAGTCGTCCGTACAACAGGGGCGAGTGCTCGTCAGTCTCTCGAGACCTGCCTTGTGGTGGCGCTCGGTCTGCGATCCCTGACAGTGGCGACACGCGGGTCCGAGATGTACTAATGGACCGCGGCCGATTTAAAGCTACCACCTAGCAAGTGTGGTGTCTGGCGGTGACACCACAGAACTAATAGCAGAATACCAGTGAGAACGAAATGCATGCATTCCCTCAGAGAGACGCTCGGCTCTAAGTCGATCTCAGCGAACACTAAGATGAAAATCTACAACACAGTGATATGACCAGCAGTAGTGTACGGTTCAGAAACATGGAGCATGAGTAAGTGAGAAAGGGGAAACCTATTAATATTTGAAAGAAGAGTAATGAGGAGATAACGAAGGATGGAGGAGGAGGAAGAACGAGGAAATCTACCTTCTGATGCGACAACCAACTATCCTACAGAAGATAAAGAGCAAAAGAATACGATGGGTGGGCCATGTAGCCCGTATGCCAGATGGAAGACAGGCGAAGATGGCACTGGAGGGGAAACCAAACACCAAACGCCCCATTGGACGACCAAGGCAGCGCTGGATGGACGACCTGGCGAAGGACCTAGCAGCCCTGGGAACTGAAGACACCTGGAGGAACCGGGCACAAAGCAGGAAGGAATGGAGACAGTTTGTGGAACCAGCGCCTGGTCTGCAGGGCCTGTGATCGCTGAATATCTGTCTAATGCTTCAGAGACAAAGCAAATTATCAGCATGGCTTTGACACTTGTCCTGACCTGACGAGCTTTTTTTGGTCTCGGAGAATCTTTCCCGACCCACTGTGAAGATTGCACCTTCGTCTCAACACCATAGCCATGGATCCATGTCTCTCCACCAGTTATGATTCTCTCAAGGAACATCTCGTCCTCATTTACGTGTTCTAAAAGTTTTTCACAGATTTTTGGTCTTGATTCATGCGCCATGGGACGTACTTCGCAAAAACACGATACTGTGTCAGGATTTCGTGACATGATCCAACTCATGTGTTACATTCTTCTGCAGTCTCTCGGACAGTCAGTCTTTGATGGCACGCACGGTTTCGTTGACGACCCTGACACGAGCGTCCACTGTAAACGTCGAAGGGCGTCCTGAACGAGGGTCATCTTTAATTTCTGTCCGGCCATTTTTAAGCCGTGTGAACCATTCGCAACACCGAGTACGGCTTAATACTCATCTCTGTAGGCTTCCTGCATCATTTGGTGTATCTCTGTAAGGGGTTTCTTGAGTTTGGCGCAAAATTTAATGCAAACATACTGCTCTTCTGACTCTGCCATCTCGAAATTCGCAAACTGTGCGACACAACGGTCTACTCAGTACAGCACTGAACAATAACCAACAGACATACAACAATGAAACTTCGGGCAGTTACACATTGAACACAGGCGTGCGCAGGAATGTCAACTGCATTTCGCTCCAATACGCCATTGGCGTGAAATGACGAATGTTCTGGAATTTTTTAAACAGACCTCGTACATTGAATATTTTAGTGGAGCGATGTGATACGGATCTGATCTCAATGACGACCAAAAATGACTTTCTGGACTGAGCGCACCAACCTCTAAGCTGGCAGCCCTCCAGCGATGGGTCACTCAATTTTGAAACTAAATCAAACAATATGAAATCTAAGTTTCCTCGCGCACTGCCCTCAAATACCTTCTTTAGATAATTATTAAATTATAGTAAATGAAAAGCACCAGTTTGCTTTTGTTCTACAGTATTACTTTTATTGTTAACTGGTTTCCGGCTTACAAGGCCATCTTCAGATATTTACTGAGTATTATCAACAAGGAAGTTACAATGTTTGCAAACGACATTGGAAGAGAAGTAACACGTCTAGACTGAAGTAGAAACATGCAGTAAGTAACATCTTTGACACTGTGGCGGTAATGCAATGAAAAAGTAAAAATTGAACAGTACATAAGTAACAATGGAGTAGACAGGAAAACCTTTAGCACAAATAGGAATAGCATGTCTACATAACAGTTTCTATTAATAAACAAAACTAATGAAATAAAATAAAATTAGTAGTAGACAAGGCTACATCAGGAGGTATGAAACATGGAAACTGTAGTTACATTGATAATTGTCTCTTCTTTTAATTGGTTTGTGTATCACTCTCCATGTTTCATGCCTCCTGATGTAGCCTTGTCTAGTACTAATTTTATTTTATTTTATTAGTTTTGTTTATTAATAGGAACTGTTATGTAGGCATGCTATTCCTATTTTGTGCTAAAGGTTTTCCTGTTTACTCCATTGTTATTTATGAACTGTTAAATTTTTACTTTTACATTACATTACCACCACAGTGTCAAAGATGTTACTTACGCTATGTTTCAACTTCAGTCTAAAAAATGGTTCAAATGGCTCTGAGCACTATGGGACTTAACATCGGAGGTCATCAGTCCCCTAGAACTTAGAACTACTTAAACCTAACCAACCTAAGGACATCACACACATCCGTAGCCGAGGCAGGATTCGAACCTGCGACCGTAGCGGTCGCGCGGTTCCAGACTGAAGCGCCTAGAGCCGCTCGGCCAATCTGGCCGGCTTATTTCAGTCTAGACGTGTTACTTCTCTTCCAATGTTGTTTGCAAACATTGTAACTTCCTTGTTGATAATACTCAATAAATGTCTGAAGATGGCCTTGTAAGCCGAAAACCGGTTAACAATAAAAGTAATATTGTAGAACAAATAATGTTACTCTACCAAGAACCCATGGGAGATTCTGTTAACATATTAAATTATACTTTTCTCAACCTGAGAGACTATTCGTAAGTGGGAGTATTTTGCCTCTATGACGATAACTGTCAGTATCGCACATCAAAGTCGTACGGGCGTTCCCCGCTGAAATATCAACCCCGCTCGCTTTGTTACTACCAGAAAGGTATTCCTACGCTGGATTTGTTCTAGAAGCTACTAGAAGCTTTTTACGATCCCGCGCACTTGGGACTGCGTAATACGTCCCGCCATGTGAACCAGTGCGTCTGCCTGCTCTATGTAATTCAGAGCATTTTCCACAAATAGTTCTGGCGTACGCCTGCCCTATGTCATCAGAGTACTCTCGCTTACATTTGTTTGGATAATAAGGCAAATAAAATGGTTCATGTCGCAATATGGGTGGCGTGAATTGTTTCAGTTTAGTTATGGGTGAAACCGTTATGCTTTTATTATTATAAATATTGTTCTAGAAATTCTTAAGGGGACCACACCCCGCCTATCTAACCCATGTTAATTCAGGCAAGTGTTTGACCCATTTCTTAAAAAAAAAACTATTTGATGCAGGACCGTAATATTTTTACTGTTTGTTACATGATGCTAATAGAGTCAACTGTACTAAAATCTACTTTATCCATTTTATAATTTTTAAGAAATACTTTTTAAATTTATTGACAAAAAATATTAAGTTTTTCTGCAGTAAATATTTTTTGTGAACTTCCTAATGGGGGAATATTAATGAATGTAGTACCAGAGGTGGCTTTTATATTATGCAGAGTCTCTGAAAATTTCATTCATTTATCTATGATAGTTTCTGATATAATGGGGCATATGTACTGAAAACTTTAGTTTGCAGGAAATTGACTTTAAAGAAAAAAACTTTTGAAATTTGTTACTTACAGTTAATTAAAACTGTCCTGCTGCATATGATGACCCTTCTTTGGCCTCTAGCAGGTCTTCCAGCTTCTTTTTCACCTTCCTGGATGTTTGTCTTGCTTTCTTGGCCATAATAGATGCAGACCTGTCTGCATCGCCTATCCTTATTTTATCGCAATGTTGCAGCCCAGTGATCATATTTTCACCAAGATTAATTCCCAGCTTTTTCAGTAACCAACACTTTCCAATACTACCACAATTGGATGTAATAACATCATAATGAACTCCTAGTTTCACTGTATGCATGCCTACAAATATAGTTTTAGGAAGGCGGTTCCAAATTATGCTGTTGAAGCATTCATTTGGGTTCTGTGCCTGCCCATGCAGACATTTCCCTAGGAGGTCAGGATGAGCCAAGTCTCTGAAAATAGGTTTAACAGCAGCAGGTAGAGAATGCTGGTGAGAATAAGATTCTCCAGTTGGCTGAGCCCTATTGTATTTGCACCACGAATTTTCTCCTTATGGACACAATCCATGAGATGGCTTATCATCAGTAGAGAACTTATGGAAGAATATGGCCCAAACACCTCTCTTCATTGAAACTTCCTGGCAAATTAAAACTGTGTGCCGGACCGAGACTCGAACTCGAAAACTGTGAGGACGGGGCGTGAGTCGTGCTTGGGTAGCTCAGTTGGTAGAGCACTTGACCGTGAAATGCAAAGGCCCCTAGTTCGAGTCTCGGTCCGGCACACAGTTTTAATCTTCCAGGAAGTTTCATATCGGCGCACACTCCGCTGTAGAGTGAAAATTTCATTCTAGATCTCTCTTCATTGCCTCCAGATTTTCTTTATTTCTCCTAATCGCCTGCCCACAGTATAACTGCAAGTTTTCTGTAACAACTACTCGCAATCACACTTGAACTATCCGCGTTTTTGAAAGCGTGTTGTTTACAAACAGCAGAAACAAAAGAATACCGACTGTTGATTTCCAAGGATAGCCAACACACACGGGAGTAAAAAAAAAAAATCCCTAACGTGCAATGTAGGGGGATATAAAGATCTAAAATACACTCCTGGAAATTGAAATAAGAACACCGTGAATTCATTGTCCCAGGAAGGGGAAACTTTATTGACACATTCCTGGCGTCAGATACATCACATGATCACACTGACAGAACCACAGGCACATAGACACAGGCAACAGAGCATGCACAATGTCGGCACTAGTACAGTGCAGGCTGCTATTCTCCCATGGAGACGATCGTAGAGATGCTGGATGTAGTCCTGTGGAACGGCTTGCCATGCCATTTCCACCTGGCGCCTCAGTTGGACCAGCGATCGTGCTGGACGTGCAGACCGCGTGAGACGACGCTTCATCCAGTCCCAAACATGCTCAATGGGGGACAGATCCGGAGATCTTGCTGGCCAGGGTAGTTGACTTACACCTTCTAGAGCACGTTGGGTGGCACGGGATACATGCGGACGTGCATTGTCCTGTTGGAACAGCAAGTTCCCTTGCCGGTCTAGGAATGGTAGAACGATGGGTTCGATGACTGTTTGGATGTACCGTGCACTATTCAGTGTCCCCTCGACGATCACCAGTGGTGTACGGCCAGTGTAGGAGATCGCTCCCCACACCATGATGCCGGGTGTTGGCCCTGTGTGCCTCGGTCGTATGCAGTCCTGATTGTGGCGCTCACCTGCACGGCGCCAAACACGCATACGACCATCATTGGCACCAAGGCAGAAGCGACTCTCATCGCTGAAGACAAACGACACGTCTCCATTCGTCCCTCCATTCACGCCTGTCGCGACACCACTGGAGGCGGGCTGCACGATGTTGGGGCGTGAGCGGAAGACGGCCTAACGGTGTGCGGGACCGTAGCCCAGCTTCATGGAGACGGTTGCGAATGGTCCTCGCCGATACCCCAGGAGCAACAGTGTCCCTAATTTGCTGGGAAGTGGCGGTGCGGTCCCCTACGGCACTGCGTAGGACCCTACGGTCTTGGCGTGCATCCGTGCGTCGCTGTGGTCCGGTCCCAGGTCGACGGGCACGTGCACCTTCCGCCGACCACTGGCGACAACATCGATGTACTGTGGAGACCTCACGCCCCACGTGTTGAGCAATTCGGCGGTACGTCCACCCGGCCTCCCGCATGCCCACTATACGCCCTCGCTCAAAGTCCGTCAACTGCACATACGGTTCACGTCCACTCTGTCGCGGCATGCTACCAGTGTTAAAGACTGCGATGGAGCTCCGTATGCCACGGCAAACTGGCTGACACTGACGGCGGCGGTGCACAAATGCTGCGCAGCTAGCGCCATTCGACGGCCAACACCGCGGTTCCTGGTGTGTCCGCTGTGCCGTGCGTGTGATCATTGCTTGTACAGCCCTCTCGCAGTGTCCGGAGCAAGTATGGTGGGTCTGACACACCGGTGTCAATGTGTTCTTTTTTCCATTTCCAGGAGTGTATGTGCAGAAAAGTGGGTGACAGGAAAGTGGGCGTGGCACATAAACACCCGTGGTGGGAAAATGCTCTTTAAATGCTCGAAAAATTTTTTTCATCGAAATCCTTTTCGGGGTGCTTAAATAAAACCTTACTCTATCGAAATATGATGAAAACCGATAATCAATTTTTTTCAACCAGAACCACGGTGTGGTCCCCTTAAAGGAAATTGAAAGTGAAAAATAGGGATGGTAAATTTACACAGTACTACGTAACATAGTTGCTACGTTGCAAGTTGCAGCCTTTGGCAACACTGACTGGTGCGTATAAAGCTGCGGAAAAAATATGCTGATCTGTCAGAGTTAGGCAGTCTGAACATCAGGGAGGTTGGAGATAAGAAAGACAGACTCATTCTTTGCTGAACGTCATGTTTAAGCAGGAAACCATGAATGTGATGTAGACTGTGAAGTTTTACATACTGTCATGAAGAGCAGAAAGACGGCCTTGACGGAAATACTTGCACAGAATACTACCATGGTGTTAAGTGCCTAAACTCAATTACCTTTTTCCTCACTGCTAATTTAAGTTTCAATTGCACAAATATTACACTACAAGTGCAAATTGAACTATATTTTTCATCTGATTTTAAATATATCGATATCCACACAAAAGACTTTATTTTTAGTTTTTTAGTTACATCGAACTGCTTTTGCATGACAGAAAAATTTAAGATTTTGCTTTGTAAACACTCTTGTATCATTTGTATCTTCTATATAAACAATGTCTGCGTAAGCCGCACGTAATTTTATTTGAAGTTGTGATGTTCGCTTGTCACATAACGATGGCCGAAGAAGCAGAAAACTGAAATGTGAACAAAGAATCATAATTTTCCGTAAAATTAGGTATTTCCTACACGACATTGCTATCACATCTTGCCAAGCACTGATGGCAAATTCAGTTAATGTTATGTGTATTAGTCTATTTTTGTCAAATATTATGTGAAATTTTTTTCTCTGTGACGTTAGTTATTTGGAGTTTTGCTGGTAAATCCGACATTTCGGACGGAATATTTTGGTTGTAAGCGCATCTGGAATGCTTGTTTTGAATGTACAGCATTACTGCCCAAATTCCAGTAATTATAAGAAGTAATTAGTGACGCATCTTGGTCGTTTGTTTCAGTGAGACCATTCAGGGGAGACTTTGGATACGAAGGAGAGCATGGTGAGTTACATTTCAGCCTTCCTGCTGACATATTCAAGGTTACAACATATTAGTTCACCTTAGATTAGATTAGACAGAATAGATTACTTTGTTTGTTCCACAGATCAATATCTCCATCTGCGAGCAAAATATCGGAAAAATACGATGTAGAACATCTATTTGATACACAAAATAATAAGTATTTTAAGATACACATATTTAGGCGACTATCTTGTCAACTTGGAAAAAAATGTTGTTTTTTCCTCTTTCCTCGTGAGAAATACTTTACTAGGAACGTATGGAATGAGCACAAATACTATACACATTATTTTATATGCGAAAAATGTGTTCTACAGCATGCCCAGGTGAAACCTCCATCATTTTCAAATGCAATTACCGAGAACTATGGCTCACAGATGCTTGCGATTTGTGGCATCATGTAAACTAAGTCAGATAGTTTTGTGTAGAATATTAATATATTTCTAGATGGGCTACTTTCGTAACCCATTAAGTGTCTAGAGTTCTAGATGATACTCTGTCCAGACCCATGTGAATTCAAGCGTTTGAAAAAGGATAAACACATGTGAACCCAAGTCCTGCATAAAGGGATTAATTTCTAGGTAAATGCAGGTAAGTATGTACGTTTCTCGTTATATCACGTTGTTTGTAATCTTTAGAATGATAACGCCACGTACGTGACACTACAAGAAAGATAATCTACTATTTAGCACAATGGACAATTCAAAACCAGGCAAGCATGTCAGGCAAGGCAAGATAATTCAAATCGTACTGAACTATATCGAATTCTTTATTTCTCATTCTAGTCATTTCTTTCTTTAGATCTGTTCCCTGCGTATTGATCATTCAGAAATAAGTGGATGTGGGAGGATGAAAAGCAGCAATGTATGGTTGAAAATTATATACGGAGACAGTGAGATTCTTTCATCATGGACAGTGACGATTTATTTAGATAAACACATGGGGTAGTCACCAGTAACACTCTGCAGCACATTAATTAAGGGAAATTGATGGTTCCAGTAAGAGAAAACACCATAACAGGCATTAATAGGGGCTCCTAAATTAGTGTTACCTTATGGATGCATGTCTCCAAGGATAACTGAGGTTGATTCAGGCTGCCATCAGAGGTAACAAAGTTCCCAACTAAGTTGCAAAAGAATAACGCAGTTTTATGCATATTCTACCCTCTGCTACTACTAACACAAAACACTCCATCTTCAAACCAAAAGGGACCCATCGGGACCATCCGACCGCCGTGTCATCCTCAGTTGAGGAGGCAAATAGGGGGGGTGTGTGGTCAGCACACCACTCTCCCAGTCGTCATGATGGTGTTCTGTGACCGCAGCAGCTACTATTCGCTCGAGTAGCTCCTCAATTGGCATCATGAGGCTGAGTGCACCCCGAAAAATGGCAACAGCGCATGGGGGCCTGGATGGTCACCCATCCAAGTGCCGGCCACACCCGAGTGATGAACTTCAGTGATCTGACGGGAACCGGTGTAACCACTCTGGCAAGGCCGTTGCCTTCACTACTCAGACAAGTAGCCACCATTATATTAAGTAGCCACAGTGTCATGTATTTTGTTACAAATCAGAAAACAATGTTTATCACTCAATATAGAGGTTCGCTTGGAATAGGATCTCATGCACTACCGAATGCGCAGCAGTGTTGTGCAAAAGCTACATCACAAACACATCGATTGCTAGTCGACAAAAGTCGCGATATTAAACACAAATAATAACCAACTAAACACGGTATTAACTCCATGCAGAACCCTCCATACGGTAAGTCGGTTGTTAAGAAAACACAATTAATAAAAATTGAGCTCACAGTGCTTAAGGCACAAGACACTGGGCATGCTATGTGACAGCATGCTACGTGATGGTCCAAACAAAGCATTACCATCAAACTAGACTGATACTCGAAATTAATTGAAAGGAACGTAATACGGGTTATCGAAACGTTTGGCTAACATAACTGTTGTTGAAACTGACCAGATTAAAGACTCCAGCATGATAAACAAGTACACTCAAACTCAGGATGGGGCAAATGAAACTGGCCTGGAGAACAGTGTTCCTGGGTACAAAGAAACACAGCACAGGGAAGGAAATGCAGTACTAAGCTGGCTATAGCAGATGTTGAAAGTGACCACCATTCATCTCTTGGCAATTACGGACCTTCTTCAGCAAGTTGCTGAAGGTGGATCGAAACTGGACTGCTGGAATTGCTGCAGTCCCATTCGAAGTGTTCTTCTGCAGTTCTTGAAGACTATGAGGGTCTAAACCGTGACGAAAGTTTTATAAACCAGAATTTTGCAACTGGCTGGCTGTTATTGCTAATCTATAAGTAGATGGTTTATTCCTGGCAGTCACTGACTAAGCGGGTGGCTAGGACATTGGATTCACATTTGGGAGAACAACAGTTCAAACCTGCAAGCGGCTATCCTGATTTAGGTTTTCCGTGATTTCCCTAAATCGTTTCAGGTTGGTTCCTGTGAAGGGCACAGCCGACTTCCTTCCCTGTCCCTCTGTAATCCGATGGGAAAAATGACTTCGCTGTTTGGTCCCCTCACCTGTATCAACCAATAAACCATTAATCACTGATGTTGTTCACATATCTCCGAAAACATTTTGGGAAAACAGCGATCAGTTTCACAATTATACTTAGTCGCACATCTATTGGTAACTGATTTCAGTGAAACAGCGGTCCATCTTCAGATCGTACTCCAAAGTTGATGTGTGGAGACAGATCCACAGAGAAGGAGCTGCAGATGTCTCCAGATGTTGTCAAAGTCTCACAAACAACTTAAATTGGAAAGAACACATAGAAAATGTTGTGGGGAAGGCTAACCAAAGACTGTGTTTTATTGGCAGGACACTTAGAAAATGTAACAGACCTACTAAGGAGACTGCCTACACTACGCTTGTCCGTCCTTTTTTAGAATACTGCTGTGCGGTGTGGGATCCTTACCAGGTAGGACTGACGGAGTACAATCGAAAAAGTTACAGAAAGGCAGCACGTTTTGTATTATCGCGAAACATGGGAGGGAGTGTCACAGAAATGATACAGGATTTTGGCTGGAAATCATTAAAAGAAAGTTGTTTTTCGTTGCGATGGAATCTTCTCACGAAATTCCAATCACCAACTTTCTCCTCCCAATGCGAAAATATTTTGTTGACACCGACCTACAGGGGGCGGAACGATCACCACGATAAAATAAGGGAAATCAGAGCTCATACGGAAAGATATAGGTGTTCATTCTTTCCATGCGCTATACGAGATTGGAATGACAGAGTATTGTGATGGTGGTTCGATGAACCCTCTGCCAGGCACTTGAGTGTGATTTGCAGAGTATCCATATAGATGTAGATAAATGTAGAAAACAACAGTACAGGCATAAGCTGTCGCCAGCACACTGGTCGACAAAGATCAAATGTGCCTGCCACAAGAGAGGCCAGAGACAGACTTGCGAGCAACAAGCCACCAACGCCCTCTTCACAGCACCTATTTAGGCCCCCGCCGCTGACCAGAGGTCCTCAGTCAGTCACTAGCTCAGTCACTCTCACTGACTCATTCCAGTTGGCATCCGTCATTCATTTGCAGAATAGGACATAGTGTAATGGCGACTTCTGCCACTGAATGTACCAGGATGCCCAAATGTAGCCAGAAGACACCAAATGTAGTACGTGGTTGCCATGAGTTGCCATATCAAAACTCATCAAGAAGTTCCCAAATGATTTATTTGTTTCCACTAAGTACTCCGCTCACCTCGGTCCCTGCCACAGAGCCCTGCAATGCTGAGGTCACCGCCCCAGCGACCCAGCGCAACACACTGCCGTGTGTCAGCCTTGTAGGACCATGACATTCCTTCCTCGCTGGCGTAGCTGAGATCGTGATGACTGCAAGTGCCTGCAATCTGGTGTCCAGATCTGCAGCCCTCGCCTTGGAAGTCTCTGGTGTGTGTTGGGAGACTAGACAACTTGCCGCAGTAGTGAGCCGCAGAGTGGCCCACTGCTCGCTGGCTGCGGTCCCCGTGTCGGCCTCAGAGGGTCGAACCAATGACCCGCCATGGACTGGGATGCTGGCCCCCATCTGCTGCTGTGTGTAGTGCGGAGGTGTGACACGCCCCGCCATCCAGGAGAGCTGCCACACTTGAATCAATCTCGTTAGAACATGACACCTATTTATAGTCGGCTGTGCACCTCTGTTTCGCTAACGCACCGCTCCAAGTCACGTATGCACAACACCTGGGTTGCACCAGTGGGCCCCTTCTACCTGTACCTTGAGACATGCAAATCGCTGCATTTACTCTTTTCAGTGTTTCAATGGCCCTGCGGTCTCCATTCTACTTCGCAACTGCTGGTATGCATAACTCACTGCAATCCAGCCAGCACCTGGCTGTGACTTGCGCTCGGAATATCGCACAAATCTAACTTCCCCTATCCTAAACGGTGGTGCAGCTGCAATAGTGTTATATTATGGCCAGATTACTGATACTGTCTGCAAGAGGACTATTACAGAAGAGCTTGTACCACAACACATGGACTGTATTGAAAATAAGTAGCTTCCTGGTCATGTAATTAATGAAACCTGTTAGTCCATGTGCGCAGTTGTGATGCAGAAAGAGGATATCAGCCACCAGAAAACCTCCTCTCTCTTTCTTTCTGGCACAAAACTCTACAGTGGCGCCGAGGGCACTACAGTAGCGACAAGGATACTACAGTAACTTCACCAACTGTAACAAAAAAGAAAGTTTCATTCTCATCCACTAGTCAATTAATAATCTATGTCATTAAAATTACATACACTATTTGAAGATGAGAGGAGAAACATTACCACTGAAGACACTCAGAACTTTTACATCACTCTTAATGCAGACTATCGCAGTTGCTGCTCCATGGAGCCATCTCCACACATCAACTTTGGAGTATGGTCTGACAATGGTCCAGTTTTGGACTGAAACGAATCATCAACAAATGTGATTTGTGTGATCAGGACTGTTTTTCTAAGTGCAATTGGCGTTATTAATTACAAATGTTAACTATTTTATTAACTGATACATACATACATACATACATTAATCCTTGTTCCATAGATCATGAATACGATATTTTTTGTAATGATGTGGAATGTGACACTTTAACATAAGTTTTCTTTACACGAAATAATTAATTAACCTTTTTTTTTACAGTTACTACTCCATATCTAAGTATTCATCTATTGAGTAGAATGAGTTGTCATTCAGAAATTCTTTAAATTTGCTTTTAAATGTTGGTTGGCTATCTGTCAGATTTTTAATACGATTTGGCAAATGACCAAAGATTTTTGTGGCAGCATAATTCACCCCTCTCTGTGCCAAAGTGAAATTTAATCCAGAATAGTGAATATCATCCTTTCTTCTAATGTTGTAGCTACGCACTTCGCTGTTATTTTTGAACTGGAATGGGCTGTTAACGACAAATTTCGTAAGTGAATATATGTATTGCGAAGGTACTGTGAATATCCCGAGTTCCTGGGCTCCAGCTATTACTCTGATTACACGGTTTTGTGCAATGAATACTTTCTCTCTTAATGACGAATTGCCCCAAAATATGATGCCATATGAAGGCAGTGAATTAAAATAGGCAAGTAGGCTAATCTATTGACATGTTTATCACAAAAATTTGCAATAATCCTAACAGCATAAGTAGCTGAACCTAACCGTTTCAGCACATCATCGATGTGTTTCTTTCAATTCAATTTCTCGTCAATGCACACACCCAGAAATTTTGAGTACTCTACCTTAGCAACAGATATGGGAATAAAGTCCAAATACTAATGACAGTAGATCAGTAATGAGTAGCATATGATAAGCACCAGTCTGACAATAGACAGGTAATTATCAGTGGGGGCTGCAAGGGATTTTTATAAGCGGAGTAACATAACACATTCTTTCAGACCTTCTCCAGAGTCTGCTGGAAAACCAAATTACGTAAAGTGCATAGTGAGAATCATGCGAATGCATTGTGAGTGCGCGATTTATGGAACGACTCTGATCGCCCTATTTCGACATGTCTGGGGTAATAAAAGCTACCGCACTGACATTTCGAGAATACATGATGTCTTTCATGTAAGCCAGTAAGAAGAAGTCCATAGCACGGTCTGATGATGGCAGTGGTCCGTTGGTTTGTCCATCACTTCCTATCCATTGCTATGGAAATGTTCAGTCCTGGAGGTCACGAACATGTTAACTCCAGAGCGGTGGTGTACCATCCTGCTGGAAGATCACATTTGGTAGAACGGGAAGAAACCGAGGGGCATCAAAATGCTCAGTTCCTGTTACTATTTCCTAGGTGGCGGTACTGGTGTAGCTACGCTGCATCTGATCAGCGCACTTGACACATTTACCTTTTCACTGTCTCTGATATATTTCTGAAACAATGATAATTAATTGAAACCCTCAGCTGGCGACAGGTGTTGTTGATATTCCTCGATGGGGACAGCTGAAAATGTGTGCCCCGACGGGGACTCGAACCCAGGATCTCCTGCTTACATGGCAGACGCCCTATCCATCTGAGCCACCGAGGACACAGATTAATAGCGCGACTGTAGGGACGTATCTCTGGCACGCTTCCCGTGAGACCCACATTCCCAACTGTCCACAATCTACATACGTAATGTTCCTAACAGATATTTGCCCATCCACTCATTACTCTCGCACACTAAGGTGACGATTCCTGTAGGAGTTCGGGCGACCTGTGCGCATTCGCACAGACGAAGGTCAATGGCCAGGTAGCCGTTTAACTATATATGAAGATAGTAACTGTTCTCGAAATAACGGATACCATTGATGACCGCGCAGCTTCTCTAGAATAAATGATAATTAATTGAAACCCTCAGCGGCCGTCAGGTGTTGTGGACAGTTGGGAATGTGAGTCTCACGGGAAGCGTGCAAGGGATAAGTCCCTGCAGTCGCGTTATTCATCTGTGTCCTCGGTGGCTCAGATGAACAGAGCGTCTGCCATGTAAGCAGGAGATCCCGGGTTCGAGTCCCGGTCGGAGTACACATCTTCAGCTGTCCCCATTGAGGTATATCAACAACACCTGTCGCCAGCTGAGGGTTTCAATTAATTATCATTTATTCTAGAGAAGCTGCACGGTCATCAATGGTATCTGTTCTTTCGAGAACAGTTACTATCTTCATATACACTCCTGGAAATGGAAAAAAGAACACATTGACACCGGTGTGTCAGACCCACCATACTTGCTCCGGACACTGCGAGAGGGCTGTACAAGCAATAATCACACGCACGGCACAGCGGACACACCAGGAACCGCGGTGTTGGCCGTCGAATGGCGCTAGCTGCGCAGCATTTGTGCACCGTCGCCGTCAGTGTCAGCCAGTTTGCCGTGGCATACGGAGCTCCATCGCAGTCTTTAACACTGGTAGCATGCCGCGACAGCGTGGACGTGAACCGTATGTGCAGTTGACGGACTTTGAGCGAGGGCGTATAGTGGGCATGCGGGAGGCCGGGTGGACGTACCGCCAATTGCTCAACACGTGGGGCGTGAGGTCTCCACAGTACATCGATGTTGTCGCCAGTGGTCGGCGGAAGGTGCACGTGCCCGTCGACCTGGGACCGGACCGCAGCGACGCACGGATGCACGCCAAGACCGTAGGATCCTACCCAGTGCCGTAGGGGACCGCACCGCCACTTCCCAGCAAATTAGGGACACTGTTGCTCCTGGGGTATCGGCGAGGACCATTCGCAACCGTCTCCATGAAGCTGGGCTACGGTCCCGCACACCGTTAGGCCGTCTTCCGCTCACGCCCCAACATCGTGCAGCCCGCCTCCAGTGGTGTCGCGACAGGCGTGAATGGAGGGACGAATGGAGACGTGTCGTCTTCAGCGATGAGAGTCGCTTCTGCCTTGGTGCCAATGATGGTCGTATGCGTGTTTGGCGCCGTGCAGGTGAGCGCCACAATCAGGACTGCATACGACCGAGGCACACAGGGCCAACACCCGGCATCATGGTGTGGGGAGCGATCTCCTACACTGGCCGTACACCTCTGGTGATCGTCGAGGGGACACTGAATAGTGCACGGTACATCCAAACCGTCATCGAACCCATCGTTCTACCATTCCTAGACCGGCAAGGGAACTTGCTGTTCCAACAGGACAATGCACGTCCGCATGTATCCCGTGCCACCCAACGTGCTCTAGAAGGTGTAAGTCAACTACCCTGGCCAGCAAGATCTCCGGATCTGTCCCCCATTGAGCATGTTTGGGACTGGATGAAGCGTCGTCTCACGCGGCCTGCACGTCCAGCACGAACGCTGGTCCAACTGAGGCGCCAGGTGGAAATGGCATGGCAAGCCGTTCCACAGGACTACATCCAGCATCTCTACGATCGTCTCCATGGGAGAATAGCAGCCTGCATTGCTGCGAAAGGTGGATATACACTGTAGTAGTGCCGACATTGTGCATGCTCTATTGCCTGTGTCTATGTGCCTGTGGTTCTGTCAGTGTGATCATGTGATGTATCTGACCCCAGGAATGTGTCAATAAAGTTTCCCCTTCCTGGGACAATGAATTCACGGTGTTCTTATTTCAATTTCCAGGAGTGTATATGTTTCTGAAACGTCTGGAGATTTTTCGAACTCCAGATACAAATATTGTGCCGATAGATCTTCTCACATGTATGGAACGTTGCTTTGTAAGAGAAAATGAGATTTCCTAGATGCCAGGGGTTTTGCCTGATCCAATCCAGGGTCTCAAAAGCAAATTCGTGGCGAAGCTGCAAGCCGATCTTCTTCAATGACTAGCCGTTTCACTTCAATAATTTGTAATCGTGCAAGAGAAGGTGTTTATGCAGCACCTTGTGAACTGCTGAGTGAGGGATGTTTAGCTCTCGCGATGATTGGAAAACTGACTGATGGGTTCCTTTGGAGCGTTTCTCTGATCTCCTCTACCATTTCAACACAGATTTGTTTTCTGCCAGAATCAGACTGCCTGTTTACGCTCCAAGTGGCTAGAAATTTGTCATAACAAGTCTTAACCGTATTAACATCTGGTGGCTCGCTTTGAACTTCACGTCGGAAATCTCATTGTACAGCACTGGGTGATTTCGTTCTCACTTACCACATCACACTTTGATCTCTCTGTTGAGGTGTTGGCATTTCTGGTAATTATTTAAGAGTAATTATTTAACATCTGAAATTAAAAAAAAGAAATCTAATAAATGTAGACAAAACTTACTGAACTGCTTTGCATGATAGAGCCAACAACGAGTATCTACACTGTCGATTTACGAGGATCACTCCAAAGAAATGCATACTATTTTTTTTAAAATCCATCTTTTATTCTACATGTGTGAAAGTTTTACAGTGTGTAGATACATCCTTTACGAACAATATTTTCATTTCTCCACATAATTTCCATTCTTACACCATCTTGGAACCAGCGCCTGTATACCCGCTCGGTAAAATTCTGGACCAACCTGTTGGAGCCACTGTTTGACAGCGTGCACAAGGGAGTCATCATCTTCAAACCTCGTTCCACGAATAGAGTCTTTCAGTTTGCCAAAGAGATGATAGTCACATGGAGCCAGGTCAGGACTGTAAGGCGGGTGTTTCGATGTTGTCCATCCGAGTTTTGTGATCACTTCCACGGTTTTTTGACTGACATGTGGCCGTGCATTGTTGGGCAACAACAAAACATCCTGCTTTTGCCGATGTGGTCTAACACGACTCAGTCGAGCTTGAAGTTTCTTCAGTGTCGTCACATATGCGTCAGAATTTATGGTGGTTCCACTTGGCATTATGTCCACAAGCAAGAGTCCTTCGGAACGAACAACATCATAGCCATAACTTTTCCAGCAGAAGGTGGGGTTTTGAATTACTTGGGTAAATTTGCATGATGCCACTCCATTGATTGCCTCTTCGTCTCTGGTGGAAAATGATGGAGCCATGTTTCATCACCTGTCACAATTCTTCCAAGAAATTCATCCCCACCATTCTCGAACTGTTCCAAAAGTTTCTTGTTTCTTTGTGAGCCACTGTCAACATCTTGGGAACCCATCTGGCACAAACCTTTTTTAACGCCAACACTTCCTTCCGCCATCGCAATGTAGCGTGACAATTCGTTCACTGTGATGCGTCTGTCAGCAGTCACCAACTCGTTAACTCTCTGCACATTGTCTGGAGTATGTGCAGTATGAGGCCTGCCACTGCGAGGACAATCCTCAATATTTCCGTGCCTGCTTTCATCACGTAACCTGCTTGCACACCGACTAACTGTACTGCGATCGACAGCAGCATCTCCATATACCTTTTTCAACCTCTTGTGGATGTTTCCCACTGTCTCGTTTTCACAGCACAGGAATTCTATGACAGCACGTTGCTTCTGACGAACTTCAAGTGTAGGAGCCATCTTGAAGACATGCTGTGACGGCGCCACTCACGGGAACAGGTTGAACTAAGTTTGAAAACAAGTGGGAAGGATGAATCTACACACTGTAAAACTTCCACACATGGAGAATGAAAACTGTATTTTTACAATAACAGTGTGCATTTCTTTTGGAGTGACCCTCGTATATTAATGTGACCACCTGTAAAAAGCCCAAATAACCATATTTTGCTGCGTGGACCTTTGTGAGGCGTGCATGAAAGGTGTCAAAGGTTCTGAGAGGTACTGACAGGGATCTGGAGCCAAGCCAACTCCAGTTCAGTTGCCAGCTGCGATAGGTTTCTCAGACGAGGAGGTTGAAATCCAGAGGCGTTTGGTGGCCGGGAGAGTACAGTAAAGTCATCGAGGTGCTGTTAGAACCACGCACATATACCGCGAGCTGTGCGACACGTCGCGTTGTCCTGCTGGTAGATGCCATCGTGCCGAAGAAACACAAACTGCATGTGCGGGTGGAAATGGTCCCAAACGATAGATGTATACTTGTGTTGATCCACTGTGCCCTTGAGAATGACGAGATCACCCGGGAATGCCACGAAGACATCCCCCAGGCAATAACTGTTGCAGACTTTGACGCTGTACACGCCAACAGCCATCTGTCCGATGGAGCACAAAACGTGATTCATCTGAAAAGGCCACCTGTCACCACTCGGTGGAGGTCAAGTTGTGATATTGGTGTGCAAATTCCGGCCTTTATCGCCGACGAACAGCAGACGACATGGGTGCAGTAACCATCTACTTTATATATCCTCCACTGCTAGTGCTGCCAGCTGCAGTATGTGATTGTTTATTTACGTTGCCGTCGAGCATAAGCGTTCTTAACATTAGTGAAGTGTTTCCCACGAAGACAGAGGAAAACGATATTCATTTTCATTTACAAGTTGGTAGGATAGCCATCACACAAATTTAAATATATGCATGTTAAAGTACATGAAACACTTCCTTTGCTGTTCCAGCCATGTCTGAGAAGTCTGTGTGTGTGTTTGTGTGTGTGTGTGTATGTTTTTTTTTTTTTTTTTTTTTTTTTTACTGGTATGCCTGCTTTGAAGCCGACGAAAAGCATTGTAGTCCATGTTTTATTACTTTGTTTCAGTATAGAACTGTTTCAGTTGTGAAGCCATGACTGATGTGAGCTTGCATTGGCACACTTTTGAGCATGTGTGTCGATGCAACGACGCCACAGATAGGGTGACAAGTGACAGTGATGGGGTGTGTCTGAAGGTCGCTTTGGCGAGGTCCCAACTTACAAAGAAACCCTGTTCGACTTGGACAAACGTGCTTTTGTTTGAGCCAGTGTTGAAAGCAGACAGCATAGAGAGCGTAAGAGAACGTTTGCAGCAGTAGCTCGACTAATTGGCAATCTCTAATGAAATCCATTCGCCAAAGAGCAGCTCATCTTCAAGTACCTCGATCGGAAATGCATGACGACATTTAGAAATTTTATGGAAACGAAAGTATTTGGACTGATTTTTGTGAACTAATTATCTGACAACGATGTCTAGTATGCAGGAGAAATATCACTGGAGTGACGTAATCTGTGAGTGTCGCCATCATTAAACTGGAACTGTCTCATGACTTTGGGATAACGCTGTTTGTTTACGCTTTCTGCAGACATCGAAACTTTAATATTACGCGTATTTGCTGCAGTTTTACGATGAGTTTATTGGTAACAGCAATGGCGAATTACGGTTATTTGAACGTATAGGCTGAACATAATTTATTTTGAAGTATCACACACATTATGTTTGTGTTATATAACTACTTAGATGTATTCTGCTGGTTGGAATAAATGTTTTCAGTCTGTTATTATATGTGCAAAATGGGATTTTGCACACTAGAGAAGAAAAATGGTGTGTGTGTGTGTTTAATAACAACTCTTTAAAGTGCAGAAAACTGAAAATAAATAAAAAATTACACTTGTACTAAGAGCAATGTGAAATAAAAATTTGCTAACTACTGGTAAATGAAACCTTGAAAATATTAAAAACTCTATTGGCCGAAATTTCAGCATTTACCTTAGATTTCATTTTCGGCTGAAGTCTGGTAAAGAAGGCTTAATTTATTTATTTTTATCGCAACATTGGCTACCTCAAATAAGTCAGTAAGAAATCAACAGACTGAGAATGAATGATAACTTTTAGGACAAAATCAGTGGCTATGGTGGATTTTTCCTTGAGCTTATTGCCCTCACCATGTGACAAACAAGTATTGGTAATCCCTTAATGTGTGTCTTCTCCTCTTGATGCTATTATATTGGTCTGAGACTCAAGAGACAACAGTTCAGGCTCTCTCTCTCTCTCTCTCTCTCTCTCTCTCTCTCTCTGTGTGTGTGTGTGTGTGTGTGTGTGTGTGTGTGTATCAGTAACCAAGACAACTAAATTATTGAATGTTTTAAGAGCAACTGCTTCAACAGTCATGACAGTCTACACAAAACATGAAAAGACATCGTCATGTAAACGTGATAGTGCGCGCAAATCAAAATCAAGTGACAGAGATCGTCGTACGCTAACACGAATTGTGTCAAAACAACGCAAAACTATGGCGGCTAAAGTGACTGCAGAGCTCAATGGCCATCTTCAAGACCCTGTTTCTATCGACACTGTCCGCCAAGAACTCCATAAAGCGAATATTCATGGACGAGCTGCTATACCGAAACCTTTAGTGACGAACACCAACGAAAAGAATCGCATAACATGATGCCAGGAGCATAAATCCTGGACGGCTGATCAGCTGAAAAACAACGTACGATCCGACGAGTCAACGTTTTAGTTATTTCCAACATCGGGCCAGGTTTACTTCTGGAGAATGTCAAAAGAAGCCTACAATCTTGATTGCCTGATTCCAATGGTTAAGCATGGAGGTGGAAGTGTGGTGGTGTGGGTGTTCTGCTGGTCCCATCATTACTCTCAAAGGCCGTGTTACAACCAACATTTTTGGTGATCCGGTGCACCCCATGATTCAAATGTTGGTCCCCAACAATGATGCCATATTTCAGGACGATAACGCACCGATTCACTCAGCCAGGGCAGTACAGTCATGGTATGAGGAGGATGCAGCTGAACTGCAGCGTCTTCCCTGGTCAGCACAGTCCCAGGACTTGGACATTATCGAACCCTTGTGGGCGGTATTGGAGCACAGACTCCGGGGCAGATTTTTGTCTCCCTTGTCACTACAGGAGTTAGAAGAGGTTGTGACCAAAGAGTGGCATAACATTCCACTGCAGAGTATGCAAACATTATACGCCATTATTCCAAGAAGACTCACAGCTGTATTATGGGCAAATGGGGGTCCAGAACTTTATTAATAAACCACTCTCAAGTAAGTACAGGGATTCATATTACTTTTCAACCTATATATATATATATATATATATATATATATATATATATATATATACTGGGTGATCAAAAAGTCAGTATAAATTTGAAAATTGAATAAATCACGGAATAATGTAGATAGAGAGGTACAAATTGACACACATGCTTGGAATGACATGGGGTTTTATTAGAACCAAAAAAATACAAACGTTCAAAAAATGTCCGACAGATGGCGCTTGATCTGATCAGAACAGCAATAATTAGCATAACAAAAAGTAAGACAAAGCAAAGATGATGTTCTATACAGGAAATGCTCAAAATGTCCACCATCATTCGTCAACAATAGCTGTAGTCGAGGAATAATGTTGTGAACATCACTGTAAAGCATATCCAGAGTTATGGTGAGGCATTGGCGTCGGATGTTGTCTTTCAGCATCCCTAAAGATGTCGGTCGATCACGATACACTTGCGACTTCAGGTAACCCCAAAACCAATAATCGCACGGACTGAGGTCTGGGGACCTGGGAGGCCAAGCATGACGAAAGTCGCGGCTGAGCACACGATCATCACCAAACGACGCGCGCAAGAGATCTTTCACGCGTCTAGCAATATGGGGTGTTTTTTTGTTGTAATAAAACCCCATGTTATTCCAAGCATGTGTGTCGATTTTTACCTATCTATCTACATTATTCCATGGTTTATTAAGTTATCAAATTTGTACTGACTTTTTGATCACCCGGTATATATAGTTTTAAATTGTTCTTTTCACTGGAGGTTAAGATACATCAATTTTTCTTATTTGAACTTGACTGCATTGGACCTGCAAGCTCCCCTTAACAAGAAAACTGTTGTCAGTGGTTGAACACAAGGGGGAGTTCATAATAACGTGACAGTGTAGTGTATACAGAGTATTGTTACTGATGAACCTATTTCTGAGTTGTGACAGTTGTGGTAGAATCGGTGTAAGAAGATTCCTGACAACTGGCAGCAGCAGAATGTAGAAACAACAGTCATCTACAGAGCTGCGGCAACACTGAGGCATTACATTAGAGATGTGTACAGAATCGCTTTACGTGGTTGGTTGATGTAAATGTGCGAAGTGACTGCACCATGTCCACGGTAGCTGTCAGGTATCTTCTTTCACTGACTCTGCTATTGACTCATCGTGATGCCTGAGTTGTGCCCTCCATTTGGCAGGTCCTGTCCACTGGCCGAGTACGTTCCCTGAATGCAGTGGCAGAGCGCAGAGCCCTTTGGACATCGACATAAGTCAAACCGAGTCCCTCGATATCCAGACACCCCTGGAGGTCCCAGATTTGATGTGGTCTTCATATCAATTTAAGATATTGAATAATGGCCACACAGGTAAGCAACCTCTTCTTCCTAAAGCCTTGTTGACACAGAGACGCTGCTGTGTGAAACTGAGTTCAAAAGCCGTGCTGTTAGCCATTGCGTCTGTATTTCTACAACTAGCTACAGAAAAAAAAAAATTGCGTCTGTATTTCTACAACTAGCTACAAAAAAAAAATAATAATAATTTAAGTAAATGTGGATGAGTAACAAAAACAAACCTATAACGTTTGAATACGGCACTAGTAGTGTACCGCTTCACCACAGTCACACCGTTTAAATATCTCAATGTAACACTACAAAGCGTTATGCAGCGAAATGAGCATGTGAGAATTGTGAGGCTGGTCCTGGCGGAGGTTCGAGTCCTCCCTCGGGCATGGGTGTGTGTTTGTCCGTAGGATAATTTAGGTTAAGTAGTGTGTAAGTTTAGGTACTGATGACCTTAACAGTTAAGTCCCATAAGATTTCACAGACATTTGAACATTTTTTGACAATTGTGGTAGGGAAGGCTAATGATTGACTTCAGTATATTTAGAGAATTTTGGGAAAGAGTGGTTCATCTCTAAACGACACCACACATAGGACGCTAGTGGGACCTGTTCTTGAGTAATGCTCGAGCGTTTGGGATTAGCACCAGGTTGGAATCAGGGGAAGACATCGAAGCAATTCAGAGGCGGGCTCCTAGATTCAAACAACACGCAAGTATTGAGGGGATACTTTGGTAACTCAAATTGGAACCCCTGGAGGAAAGACGACATTCTTTTCGAAGAACGCTGTTGAGAAAAATTTAGAGAACCAGCATTTGAAGCTGACTGCAGAACGATTCCACTGCCATCAACATACATTTTGCGTAAGGACCGCGAAGATACCAGAAATCAGGGCTTGTACAGAGGCATAAGGGCAGTCGTTTTTCCCTAGTTCTATTTGCGAGTGGAACAGGAAAGGAAACGACTACCTGTGGTACAGGGTACTCTCCGCCAAGCACCATACGGTGGCTTGCGGAATATGAACATAGGTGTTGATGCAGATGTACACCTGCACGGCCTGCAGTGGCGGATGTAATTGCCAAAACTGCTTAGTTCCACAACTTTCCATCTTTCACGACACAGAACGTATCAGTTGCGTACACTACATGAGCAAAAGTATCCGGACACCTGACTGAAAATGACTTACAAGTTCGTGGCGGCCTCCATCGGTAATGCTGGAATTCAATATGGTGTTGGCCCTCCCTTAGCCTTGATGACAGTTTCCACTCTCACGGGCATACGTTCAATCAGGTGCTGGAAGGTTTCTTGGTGAATGGCAGCCCATTCTTCACGGAGTGCTGCACTGAGGACAGGCATCGCTGTCGGTCAGTGAGGCCTGACACAAAGTCGGCGTTCCAAAACATCCAGACGTGTTCTATAGGATTCAGGTCAGGACTCTGTGCGGGCCAGTATATTAAAGGGATTTTATTGTCGTGTAACCACCCCGCCACAGGATGTGCATTATGAACAGGTGCTTGATCGTGTTAAAAGATGCAATCGCCATCCCCGAATTGCTCTTCAACAGTGGGAAGCAAGAAGGTGCTTAAAACGTCAATGTAGGCCTGTGCTGTGAAAGTGCGATGCAAAACAACAAGGGATGGAAGCTCCCTCCATGAAAAACACGACCACACCATAACACCACTGCCTCCGAATTTTACTGTTGGCATTACACACGCTGGGAGATGATGTTCACCGCGCATTCACCAACCCACACCCTGCCATCGGGTCGCCACATTGTGTACCGTGGTTCGTCACTCCGCACAACGTTTCCCACTGTTGAGTCGTCCAATGGTTACGCTCCTTACACCAAGCGAGGCGGTGTTTGGCATTTACCGGCGTGTTGTGTGGCTTATGAGCAGCCTCTCGACCATGAAATCCAAGTTTTCTCAAAAAAAAAAAAAGGTTCAAATGGCTCTGAGCACTATGGGACTCAACTGCTGAGGTCATTAGTCCCCTAGAACTTAGAACTAGTTAAACCTAACTAACCTAAGGACATCACAAACATCCATGCCCGAGGCAGGATTCGAACCTGCGACCGTAGCTGTCCAAGTTTTCTCACCTCCCGCCTAACTGTCGTAGTACTTCAGTGAATCCTGATGCAGTTTGGAATTCCTGTGTGTCGGTCTGGACAGATGTCTGCCTATTACACATTACGTCCCTCTTCAGCTGTCGGCGGTCTCTGTCAGTCAACAGACTAGTTCGGCCTGAACGCTTTTGCGCTGTACGTGTCACTTCACGTTTCTACTTCACTATCACGTCGGAAACAGTGGGCATAGGGATGTTTAGGAGTGTGGAGATCTCGAGTGCAGACGTATGACACAAGTGACACCCAATCACCTGACCACGGTCGAAGTCTGTGAGTTCCGTGGAGCGCCCCATTCTGCTCTCTGACGATGTCTAATGACTACTGAGGTCGCTGATATGGAGTACCTGGCAGTAGGTGGCAGCACAATACTGCTAATATGAAAAACGTATGTTTTTTGGGATGTGCAGGTACTTTTGATCATATGATGTATGTTAATGGGTTACACCACGAAACATTTTGTGTAGGACGTTAACGGTAATCATTACAAGAAGAAAGTCTGGCGCAGTGCTGTACCTGAGACAATTCTTCTTGGTATGAGCACTGAACGATTGACGACGTCAGCGTTGCTGACCAAAATACACTCTCTGATCAGAAGGCTCTGGACAACTATTAGTGAATATTGATGTGGGGCGTGCGGCCACCCTTCGCCTTTAGGACAACTTGAACTCTGCTGAGGACTCTTCAGTGAGGTGTCTGAATGTCTACGGAGGAATGGCAGCCCATTCTTCATCAGGGGCCAAAACTGGAGACGGTGTTGGACGCTAGCGTCGGAGCGAAGTAGACGTTGTAACTCACCCAAGAGGTGTTGCATTGTGTTCAGACTGGGCTCTGGGCAGGCCATGCCATTTCAGGAATGTTACTGCCTACAGATCATTGGCTCATGGATGCTGCTGCATGACAGGCGCATTGTCATGCTGAAAGAAGCAAACATCATATCCGCACCGTTCCTCTACTACGAGGGCAGTTCAATAAGTAATGCAACACATTTTTTTTCTCGGCCAATTTTGGTTGAAAAAACCGGAAATTTCTTGTGGAATATTTTCAAACATTCCTGCTTCGTCTCGTATAGTTTCATTGACTTCCGACAGGTGGCAGCGCTGTACGGAGCTGTTAAAATGGCGTCTGTAACGGATGTGCGTTGCAAGCAACGGGCAGTGATCGAGTTTCTTTTGGCGGAAAACCAGGGCATCTCAGATATTCATAGGCGCTTGCAGAATGTCTACGGTGATCTGGCAGTGGACAAAAGCACGGTGAGTCGTTGGGCAAAGCGTGTGTCATCATCGCCGCAAGGTCAAGCAAGACTGTCTGATCTCCCGCGTGCGGGCCGGCCGTGCACAGCTGTGACTCCTGCAATGGCGGAGCGTGCGAACACACTCGTTCGAGATGATCGACAGATCACCATCAAACAACTCAGTGCTCCACTTGACATCTCTGTTGGTAGTGCTGTCACAATTGTTCACCAGTTGGGATATTCAAAGCTTTGTTCCCGCTGGGTCCCTCGTTGTCTAACCGAACACCATAAAGAGCAAAGGAGAACCATCTGTGCGGAATTGCTTGCTCGTCATGTGGCTGAGGGTGACAATTTCTTGTCAAAGATTGTTACAGGCGATGAAACATGGGTTCATCACTTCGAACCTGAAACAAAACGGCAATCAATGGAGTGGCGCCACACCCACTCCCCTACCAAGAAAAAGTTTAAAGCCATACCCTCAGCCGGTAAAGTCATGGTTACAGTCTTCTGGGACGCTGAAGGGGTTATTCTGTTCGATGTCCTTCCCCATGGTCAAACGATCAACTCTGAAGTGTATTGTGCTACTCTTCAGAATTTGAAGAAACGACTTCAGCGTGTTCGTAGGCACAAAAATCTGAACGAACTTCTCCTTCTTCATGACAACGCAAGACCTCACACAAGTCTTCGCACCCGAGGGGAGCTCACAAAACTTCAGTGGACTGTTCTTCCTCATGCACCCTACAGCCCCGATCTCGCACCGTCGTATTTCCATATGTTTGGCCCAATGAAGGACGCAATCCGTGGGAGGCACTACACGGATGATGAAGAAGTTATTGATGCAGTACGACGGTAGCTCCGACATCGACCAGTGGAATGGTACCGTGCAGGCATACAGGCCCTCATTTCAAGGTGGCGTAAGGCCGTAGCATTGAATGGAGATTACGTTGAAAAATAGTGTTGTGCAGCTAAAAGATTGGGGAATAACCTGGTGTATTTCAATGCTGAATAAAACAACCCCTGTTTCAGAAAAAAAAGTGTTGCATTACTTATTGAACTGCCCTCGTAAATGCTGTACAGAATGCTATGACACATGTTCGCCAGCCGCTGTGACCGAACGGTTCTAGGCAATGCAGTCTGGAGCCGAGCGACCGCTACGGTCGGAGGTTCGAATCCTGCCTCGGGCATGGATGTGTTTGTTGTCCTTAGGTTAGTTAGGTTTAAGTAGTTCGAAGTTCTAGGGGACTGATGACCTGAGAAGTTAAGTCCCATAGTGCTCAGAGCCATTTGAACCATTTGAAAACATGTTCATATTCTTCCTCACTCTGCCTTTCCTTAAGCACAACAAAAAGACTACTCCTTAACCATGAAAAACGCCCCCATACTGTAATATCATCTCCTCTTTATCCCACTGTTGTCATTGCATGTGACAGCATGTAACATTCTCGAGGGACTGGTCCAGCCTAAGCACATCAGTTACAGTGCCGCAGGATATATGGTGATTCACCACTGGAAATATTCGTTTCCTGTCATTCACTAACCGCTGGCGTCGCCCTTTGCACCACCTCAAACACCACTTGACGTTGACTGCAGAAACGTACGTGTTATTAGGAGCTCCTCGACACTGTGCCACATTCTTTTCAACTCCCTGCGCTCAGTCATTGTGTTAGCTGGACTGCTGGCAGCACTTTGCAACTCAGGAGTGGTTCATCGCGCTAATTTAGTGCTATTTTTTACAATTACCCTCCGGAATGCTCAACGCTCCCTGTCCGTCAGTGTGTGCCCGGTGTCGGCTCAACTGTGATCGTTCCTTCCCGTTTCCACTTCTCGCTCACATCACCAGCAGCAGAAGACTTTGGCAGCTTTAGAAGGGTTGAGATGTTCCAGACAGATTTGTTACTCAGATGACATCCAATGACCAGACCATGTTCCGAGACACTGAGCACTGCTGATCGACCCATTCTGCTATCTTCGCTCCTCTGATTACAATACGACACTCCCCGCCACCTTTTGTACTGGCGAGTCCGCCTCTCATCCCAACTTGAAGCAGTTCTGCCTTCCACAGGGGTGTCCGGAAACGTTTACGCAGTGTTGTAGAATCTGTAAGAAATAATAAAACTTACAAGTTTAATGAAGATTCTTTACAGCAGCTGAGAAGCTCATCTGCATAAGCCAGCACGGTTTGAGGAAACAGCGGTCATGCGAGACACAGCTGGTCCTCTTTGTGCATGATATACAACAGGCTCTAGATACCGGCTCCCAGGTTGATGCCATATTTCTCGACTTTCGAAAGGCGTTCGACTCAGTTCCGCACTGTTGCTTGCTCCAAAAAGTGCGCGCTTACTGTCTATCCGATGACATATGCTGTTGGATAGCAAGTTTTCTAACAGACAGAGAGCAGTATGTCGACTTCAACAGAAACAAGCGTACCATCAGGTGTGCCCCAGGGCAGCGTATTAGGTCCGCAGCTTTTTACGATTTACATAAACGATCTGGTTGATGGTATTGACAGCGGCATTAGACTGTTTGCCGATGATGCTGTAGTCTACAGAAAAGTAGTATCAGACGAAAGTTCTGAACAAATCAATTAGGATTTACAGAAAATAAATGCGTGGTGTAAAGACTGGCAGTCATCTCTCAATATTAGAGAGTGTAACCTACTGCATATAACAAGGTGAAAATCCCCAGTGATGTACGAGAACAAAATAAATGCCCATTGTTTGGAAGCGGTAACATTCGTCAAGTATCTGGGCGTGACTATTCGAAATGATATCAAATGGAATGATCAGATTACACAAGTAACGGGCAAGGCGAACTCTAGATTGCGGTTTATTGGTAGAATCGTGAAGCGATGCAGTCCTTCGACGAAGGAAATTGCTTACAATACGTTAGTTCGTCCACTCTTGGAGTATTGTTCATCTGTATAGGACCCTTACCAGTTGGTCTGATTCAGAAGATTGAGAAGGTCCAAAGAAGAGCGGCAAGATTCGTGACTGGTACATTTAGCCATCGCGAGAGCGTTACAAATCTCATAGAAAGTTTGAAGTGGGACACACTTTCAGATAGATGGCGCGCTAAACAGAAGGGGCTGCTCAGTAAATTCTGAAATCCGATCTTCACCTAGGATGTAGAGTATATATTATTACCATCAACTTTCAAATCGCGCAATGGTCAACATTCAAAGATAAGGGAAATTAGAGCTCGTACTGAGGCGTTCAGACAGTCGTTTATCCCTCGCGCGATCTGCGAGTGGAACACAGGCGGGCAAATATGACTTTGGCGCGAATTCGGCCCTCCGCCACACACCGCTTGGTGGCTAGCGGAGTATATATGTAGATGTAGAGACTTCTGCAGATTTTCTTAAGTCAATGTGAATCCGTACTGAAGACGGACTTCAGTGAGCTGTCCAAATGCAGAAGCTGCAGGAAGTGAGGTGGTACAGTGGTCAGTACACTGGACTCGTATTGCCGGAGGGGATTGGGGTTGTGAGATGGGGATCAAATTCGCTTCCAGCAATCCTGATTTAGGTTTTCTGTAGTTTTCCTAAATCGCTCCAGGCACATGTCAGCGTGGTTCCTTTGAGAGAGCACAGCCGACTTTCTTCCCCACCCTTTTGTAATCTGAGCTTGTGCTCAGACACCTCGATATCGAAGTGACGTGACACTGTAGTTATCTTTCTGCATCTTCCTTTGCAGAAGCTGCCCAGAGAATACAACAGGATATTAACTGTGCAAATAGCAAATTTGATATTCACAAGGCGAAAGGGTTGATTAGTGGTTGGCTGGTTGATTTTTGGGGAGAGGATCGAACAGCGTGGTCATTGCCCCATTGGATAAGGGTAGGATGGCGAAGGAAGTAGGCCGTGCCCTTTCAAGGGAACCATCCTGGTATGTGCCTGAAGCGATTTAAGGATATCAAGGAAAACCTAAATCAGGATGGCCAGACCCATATTTGGACTATCGTCCTCCTGAATGTGAGTCCAGTGTGCTAACCACTGCGCCACCTCACTTGTTGCTTAACTTCGAGAGGTTGTAGAGGTTGTCTTGAGTAACAAATCAAGCATAGGAACCTGTGTCTGGAAACATCATCCAATGGAGCTACAGAGTCTCAAAGCTATAGGCGCTGGGGCCTGCTACTAGCCTACCCTGTCGACAGCAAATGTGTCTTTGTGTGCGGACGGACCATAGGCTGAAAGTCTCACAATGTTGTTTGCTGTTGAGTGATCAGGAATGGTTGCCACAATCACAAGTGAAGAAATGGAGATAGCTACTGCATAGACAATCGTGGACTTTGGAATGTAACTGGATACTACAGGGAATAGGAATAAAAATATTTATTTGCCAAAAAGGGCCCTGTGTGTTCTTCATTTTAAATTTCAGAGGATGACTGCGCGAAATCTTCAAGGCATACAAGAAACTTGACACATGTCACTGGTAAGAGCATTTTTCCAAGTTTCAAATTGTAATACTCGTAGTGATGTAGTTGGAGATCCCACGTCTAGAAGACAGGCGTTTCATAACATTTAGAGAAACCGTCCACTCTGTACTGTCGCTCGAAGTATTTACCTGCAGACAGACAACTCTGCTCAGAGATTTCCAAAGTGGGTTGTTGTCGCATCTTCCCAGGTTCTCCACACATAACGACGTTTGCCACATCACAAACTGTGTCCATACTCAGGACCCATAGAGTGAGTCAAAAACTTCAGGACATGCTCTTTCCACTGAGATGTGTCTGCTTTCTGCATGTCTCATAGTTTCTGTGCAATCGTCTTCAGAAACTCAGGATGCATTTATGAATGCCCTCATATGAAGCATTAGATGATTTTCATGGAAATCGCTTGTAGTCGAGTTGGTACCGTGTTAATTTACAAGTCTATGGTTCTGTTCTCACAAACAGATTTTTTTTCCTCTAATTTAAATTTTGTGTGTACTCGTATTATCAAATCAGTGTGTTACAAACAAATACGGTGTAATTTTTTAAAATAAAGGTAAAATATTTTTAGTTTTTAATTACTAATGTTATGGAAATATGTGGATACACTATCAGTTGCAAATTGGTGCGAAAACGTGAAACATAAAAGAGTAAATAAAGTATTGTTTTTATTTCTACAGAGGGTGTTCCAGAAATGTTGTGACAAACTTCGAGAGGTTGTAGAGGTTATCTTGAGCAACAAATCGAGGATAGGAACACGTGTCTGGAAACATCATCCAACGGCGCTATAGATTGTCAAAGCTATACGCGCTGGCGCCAGCTACTAGGCTACCCCCTCAACACCAAATGTGTCTTTGTTTGCGGACAGACCATAGGCAGAAAGTCTCGCAATGTTGTTTGTTGTTGAGTGATCAGCACTGGTTGCTACAATCACAAGTGAAGAAATGGAGAAAGCTACTGCATAGACATGCCTTGTCTCCTACAAATATGATGCACTGTTGCCTTGGTGGATCACAGTTTCAGATATAGGTTTCAATCTACAATCAGTTTTTCTCCTGGAACCCTCTTAAATCTCCAGTATTTTTCGGTGCAGAGGAGAAAAAAAAACTGCAAATGGAAACTTGTGTCTGAAACTGTCATCCACCATCGCATCCATATGAGACAAGATCTGTCTGCGCAGCAACTATTGCCATGTTCTCCACTTGCATCGTGGCGATCAACTACAATCTCTGAGTAACAAACAACATTGCAATACATTCCACCTATGGTCTGTCAGCGTATAAAGTCACGTTTGCTGCCAAAGGGATGGCCTAGCGGCACGGGCCGACGTGTATAACTTCGACGCTCCAAAACGTCATAGTACGTCGTTTCCAGGTTAGGTTTGCTGTTGTCTACTTGTCCCTGACGACATCCTCTACAGCCTCTGGAAGTTCGTCGCAACATTTCTGGGATGCCCTCTACAGGGTGAAAAGCATTTAAACCGACAAACTCTGGGAGGTTATAGGGGACATCAAAACAAATATTTTTCCCTAATGCCATTTTTTCCCATGAGGATTATTTAATCCGGTGGAGGCTGTATTACGCTCTTCAGTTGGTAGAGCTAGTATTACGATCTGTAGTTGTTAGAGGGCGTATTACGCTCTTCAGTTGTAGGCAACTGCTGTCCACCAGTGTAGTAGTGCATTGTCTCTGTTTACTAATGGAGCGATACACCTGGAGTGAGTACGCTGATGTGGTTGGTGCGTACTACGTAGTACACCACAACGGACGAGCTGCACAGCGGGTTTATCAACAGCAATATCCTAATCGCCGTATCCCGAATCATACGACCTTTGCTGCTGTGTACCAATGTCTACGTGAGAACATTTCATTTAGCGGATTACATGGACAGGGTCGCCGTCGCATGGTAAGAACGTTGCAATTTGAGGAAGCTGTCTTGCAGCATGTAGAGTGGGATCCTTCAATCAGCACTCGTGCAATTAAACGTAACATGGGGGCGAATCAGACGAATGTAAGAACAGTCCTTCGAGAGCAATTGTTACGTCCATTTCACATACAGCGTGTCCACAACCAGGAACCAGTTGATTATACACCCAGAGCACAGTTTTCGCAGTGGTACCTGGAACAGTGTGAAAGCATCCTACATTTCCATCCTCTGTGTTGTTTACCGATGAAGCAACGTTCGGGCGTGATGAAGTCTTTTAACACGCACAATTCGCATGTTTGGAGTGAGGACAACCCACGTGCCACAGTTACTAGCCCGCATCAAGTGCGGTTCTTCGATAATACATGGGTCGGTGTTGTTGGGGACTGTTTAATTGGGCCGTATCTGCTACCTAGGCCATTACATGGCAGGGAGTATTACAATTTTCTCGCCAGAGCATCGCCAGAATTGCTGGAAGACGTCCCACTCCCTACAAGACAACGCATGTCGTTCCAACATGACGGGGCGCCGGCACATTTCAGTCGTGGTGTGCGTCGATTCGTGGACCAACGGTTCCCAGAAATGTGCATCGGCAGAGGCAGTCCTGTACCTCGATCCCCAGATATGTCCACTCTGGACTTTTTTGTGTGTGGAGAGATGCGCAACCTTGTTAACGCAACTCCTGTTGCATCAGAAGAGGATCTGGTTGCCCGGAGCAGCAGGAACAATTCAGAATACTCCTGGGGTTTTTCCTCGTGTCAGGCAGAACATGGTCCTACGGTGTAACCTTTGTTTACGTGTCAATGGTGGCATTTTTGAAAATCTACTGTAATTGAAATTGGGTTGTGTTAATGTGTTGTCTCTTGGTCATAGAAAAAAGGAAAAGTGTTTGTTAGTTTAATTAATATGCCACCAGAGAAATCTTCCTCTACCGGTTTAAATACTCCTCATAGGAAAAAATGACATTAGAAAAATATATTTGTTTTGATGTCCCCTACAACGTCCCAGAGATTGTTGGTTTAAATACTTTTCACCCTGTATACTGCATAGTATTATTGGTGTATATTGCTGTTGTATGCATGTTGTATGTGAACCAGGGACCTAGAAACGACGGAGAGGCTCCGTCCCCGCCGCAGCCGCAGTGGTCCACAACCCCACGACAACTACCGTAGTCCACGTACACCCGTCTACCGCCCCAGACCGAATCCAGGGTTACTGTGCGGTTCATCCCCCAGTGGACACCCCCCCCCCCCCCGCCCCAGGCATCGTCTCACACCAAACGAGTGTAATAGCTATGTTTACATGCTAGAGTAATGGTGGTGTATGCGTACGTGGAGAACTTGTTTGTGCAGCAATTGCCGACATAGTGTAGCTGAGGCGGAAAAGGGGAACCACTCTGCATTCGTCGAGGCAGATGAAAAACTGCCTAAAACTATCCAAACACTGGCCGGCTCACTGGACCTCGACACAAGTTCGCCGTGCGGATTTGTGCCGGGGACCAGGCGCTCCTTCCCACTCCGGAAAGCCACACGTTAGACCGCTCGGCTAACTGGGTGGGCATGTATACAGTTTGTTTCTTAACAGTGAGGGGTATTATATGCCTGTATCAAACTGAAATTTATTTCCTAGTGATTATAGAACGCAGAACATAATCAAAAATAAAGGATGCTATTTTGATTGAAAAATTTTCACACAATTCTTGTTAATTAAGATTTTCATTTGATAAAAAGTATGAATAAAATTAAATAAAAATAAAAAGAAGGTATTACTAGCGAGAATCGAACCATCATGTTCGTGTTTACTGAACTAGTAAGCTACTGAGTCAGATACCGCCAATTTCATAATGTATGTCAAATGCTGTCTGTTCAGCAGCACTCGAACATACCCTAATTTCTGTAGGTGATATTTCTGAGATCTTTTGAACAATATGTCAGACGGCTTTAGGAAACTGATCTCTGAATACTGTCACGAGTGTGTGGCCTTCTGCTTTACAGTGCAGCTGCAGCCAGTGGATCCAGCCTCTGTGGAGAAATCGGTCCTACGAGGCGGTCCGCTGACGGGCGAGTACCAGTTTCTCCAGTTGCACTTCCACTGGGGTGAGAGCGACGATATGGGCAGCGAGCACGCTGTTGATGGCTCCTAGTAAGTGGCAGCGTTAACAGAACCTTCACATATGCTGATGAGCCAAAACATAAGACCACTGACCACCGCGACTTTGAATGTCTCCTGGTGACGTTGCAGGCACGTGACGCGGTAACAAGAGTATGTAAGCGGAGCAGACACAGATGGGGGATCACCCTAGCGAAGATATGGCTTGCAGATGCTTAAATCCATTGAGATGGTCCACTTTGACAAATGGCAGATTATTATTACACTACTGGACATTAAAATTGCTAGACCACGAAGATTGCATGCCACAGACGCGAAATTTAACCGACAGGAAGAAGAGGCTGTCATAAACAAACGAGTAGCTTTTCAGAGCATTCACACAAGGTTGGCGACGGTGGCGACACCTACAACGTGCAGACATGAGGAAAGTTTCCAACCGATTTCTCATACACAAACAGCAGTTGACCGGCGTTGCCTGGTGAAACGTTTTTGTGACACCTCGTGTAAGGAGGAGAAATGCGTACCATCACGTTTCCGACATTGATAAACGTCGGATTGAGGCCTATCGCGATTGCGGTTTATCGTATCGCGACATTGCTGCTCGCGTTGGTCGAGATCCAATGACTGTTAACAGAATATGGAATCGGTGGGTTCAGGAGGGTAATACAGAACGCCATGCTGGATCCCAACGGCCTCGTATCACTAGCAGTCGAGATGACAGGCATCTTATCCGCATGGCTGTTATGGATCGTGCAGCCACGTCTCGATCACTGAATCAACAGATGGGGACGTTTGCAAGACAACAACCATCTGCACGAACAGTTCGACGACGTTTACAGCAGCATGGACTATCAGCTCGGAGACCATGGCTGCGGTTACCCTTGACGCTGCATCACAGACAGCATTATGATGGTCGCATCTGTGTTTGGCGACATCGCAGTGAAGGCATATTGGAAGCGTGTATTCGTCATCGCCATACTAGCGTACCACCCGGCGTGATGGAATGGGGTGCTTTTGGTTACACGTCTCTGTCACCTCCTGTTCGCATTGACGGCACTTTGAACAGTGGACGTTACATTTCAGATGGGTTACGACCTGTGGCTCTACCCTTCATTCGATCGCTGCGAAACCCTACATTTCAGCAGGATAATGCACGACCACATGTTGCAGGTCCTGTACGGTCCTTTCTGGATACAGATAATGTTCGACTGCTGCCCTGGCCAGCACATTCTCCAGATCTCTCACCAACTGAAAACGCCTAGTCAATGGTGGCCGAGCAACTGGCTCGTCACAGTATGCCCGTCACCACTCTCCATGAACTGTGGTATTGTGTTGAAGCTGCATGGGCAGCTGTAGCTGTACACGCCATCCAAGCTCTGTTTGACTCAAAGCCCAGGCGTATCAAGGCCGTTCTTATGGTCTGAGGTGGTTGTTATGGGTACTGAATCCTCAGGATCTATGCACCCAAATTGCGTGAAAATGTAATCACATGTCAGTTCTAATGCAATATATTTGTCCAATGAATACCCATTTATCATCTGCATTTCTTCTTGGTGTAGCAATTTTAAAAGCCAGTAGTGTATATAGAGCCTATGAACGAGTAGCTTGAAAACGGTGAAGCTGATCGAATTTTCACGTGCTACTGCCGCGAGGATCTATGAAAAGAGGTAGGACAGTGAAACTGTCACTAGGCGCTAAATGGTTGGGTGTCTACTGTGTGAGGTAGGATAGGTCATCTGTGGCATCTCTGCCGAAAGAGCACAATGCTGGTGCACACACAAGTTTACAGAGTACACCGTTCATTGTGCATTGTCGAACATGGAGCTCTGCAGACGACCACCCCCACATGTTGACATGTTGACCCAACGACGGTGTCAGTTACGATTGCAGTGGGCATGGGATCATCGGGACTCGGCCGTCGATCAATGGAAACGTGTTGGCTCTTCGGGTGAATAACATTTTTGCTATACTGGGTCGACGGTCGTCTCCAGAAACGCCATCATCGAGATGAACAGTGGCTCGTAACGTGCAGCGCGCCACGGTAACAGGCTGGTGGGAGCAGTGTTGTGCTATGGGAGACATTCTCCTGCGCTTGTATGGGACATGTGGCAGTAATCGAAGACACGCTGACAGCTTCAAAGGACCAGCATCCGTTCATGCTTGATGTATTCCCCGATGGCGATGTCATCTTTTAGCATTATAATACCCTCTTAGCCAGAGCTGTGCAACAGTGGTTTGAGGAACATTATAGTGAACTCACGTTCATGTCTCGACGACCAAATTCACCTGATGAAAATCCTGTGGAACCCATCTGGGTCGCGTTCAGGCGCCATCACTGCCTACACAGATCTGGGGCCCATTATTTACGCGAATTACGTGACCTGTGTACAGACATTTAACGCCGCATACCTCCACAAACCTACCAGCAAACAACCGGTCTCTTATACGCAGAATCAGTGATGTTCTAAAGCTATCAAGCAGGTGGTCATTATGTCTTGGCTCATGAGTGTAATAGCAGTGGACGCCTGAATATCGAATGTTGTGGTCTTCATTCATAAGACTGGTTTGATGCAGCTCTGCATGCTACTCTATCCTGTGTGAGTCTCTTCGTCTCCAAATAACTACTGCAGCTTATATCCTTCCGTATCTGCTTATTCTATTCATCTCTTGTTCTCCCTCTTCGATTTTTACTCTCCACACTTCACCCCAATACTACATTGACGATTCCGTAAGGCGTCACTATGTGTTGCATCAACCGACTCCTTCTATTAGTCATGTTATGCAATAATTTTCTTCTTTCCCCAGCGTAGTTTAGTATCTCCTCCTCAGTTATTCGATCAATGTATCCAGTCCTAGGCTTTATTATGTAGCAAATTATTTCGAAAGCTGCTATTCTCTTTTTGTCTGAACTGTTTATCATCCACATTTTACTTCCACACAAAAAGATAACTTCACACATACACTTTCAGAAAAGACTTCCTATCGCTGAAATTTATACCTGATGTTAACAAATTCCTATTACTGTAATTTCCAGTCTACATTTTATATCCTCTCCACTTCAGCTACCGGCATCACCTGATTTATTTCGATTTTACCGACAGTGCTGCAAAATGGTTTGAGTCTTATCTAACTGACAGGAAACAAAGGGTGTCGCTGTGAGATATCTGTGCAGTAAGCAGTCAGTCTTCATCTGATTGGGAAGTAATTAAATGTGGTGTTCCTCAAGGTTCCATCTATGGTCTGTTGCTTTTTCTTGTGTACATTACCCAACTCTCGTCTGTTACATTGACAGATGATAAGTTTGTTTTTTAGCATGTGATACAAACATTGAAATACGTAGCAAATGGCTGCTAATCAAATTTTCTCTGGCATTAGTAAACGGTTTAAAGCTAATTAACTGTCATTAAACTTTGAAAAGACCAACTATATGCACTTCAGAATGTGTAAGAGATTTCCTTCCAGCATGTGCATAACATATGATGACATGCAGATCGAAGAGGTTGACGGTGTTATCTTCTGGGATTACAACTCGATAATAGATTCAGTTGGGAAGGGCATACCACAGAATTGCTGAAGTGCATAAACAAGTCCGTATTTGCAGTGAGAATGATGTCAGATGTAGGAGATATAAATATAAAAATAACTTGCGTACTTTGCTTATTTTCATTCTATTATGTCATATGGGATTATATTCTGGGGTAATTAATCATACTGAGCAAAAGTTTTGAGCGTGCAAAAACGTGTAATAAGATTCATTTGTGGTGTAAATTCAAGACCATCATGTAGAAAGCTCTTCAAGGAACTTCGCATCCTAACCATTGCTTCTTAGTATGTTTACTCTTTAACAAATTCGTTGCACGTGATATATGTCAATTTCCAACCAACAGCTCAATACATGCTATCAATACTAGGAATAAGAACAATCTACGGGAAGACCTGAAATCACTTACCTTGATCCAGAAAGTGGTCCAATATGCAGGAACACACATTTCCAATAAATTGTCAGCAACCATTAGAAACTTCGTTTCAGATAAAGTACAGTTTAAAAAGAGTTTGAAAGACTTTTTGATAGGCAGCTCCTTCTACTCTGTAAATGAATATCTTAACAGGGACAGTTAGTCCAGCTTAAGTAAAAACGTCTGTTAGATTTCAGTTTTGACAGCACTTGGTCACATAAGTCAAGATCAGATATTTTGAGCATAAATTTATTAAAAGTACATAACTATATTTCATTCTGACAGTGTATTAATTCTGTAAATATTAACTGTTCCAGTTTACTGCAAAATATTCACCTATTTTGACATCTCCTGACAGATGATCAGGGCAGTGAGCAGTATATACAAATATTTTATGTTTTTTTATTATTCTAGTTTTACTTTGTTTCAAGACATTATTGATTCTGTTCAGCTGTTATCCCAAGTCCTTTGCCACATCAGACACCATTACACTGTCACTGGCAAAAACCAAATGGCTGTAACTGTGTAATATTTTTTATGTGTTCAGTACAACTCCTGGTCACACGGACTATATCTAACAACATGCCAAGGATACGAAAGGATATGTGCAATTATCGAGTCAAGAATATTAAAAAGGCATATTCTGCATCCTAGAATTGCTTTTGGCAAAGGATGCACATACAGAAGGTCTTAACACATAAAAATAGTCCCATAGGTATCCAGTAGCACAGACCCAATTGTTTGGAAGATGTTCATTTACAAACGTCCAAACCCCCATACTCCAATGTTCAGGTGCCTGATCATGGTCGAAGATGTAATTAATCTGTGGAACCCAGCTCTATCTGTGGCACCAGTTACTGGTCAAGCACGTCTGCGTAATTGTTTGTTGAAACCTTTAGCTCACTGAAGAAAAATGGACCATACATGTTTCAGTGCTGACACCGCTTCAAACTTCAGTCAGTTACGCTGATGCTCAAACTCCTAGATAAAAATACAAATCGAGCTTATTGAAACTTAGTTTGACGAGTTTTGTTGCTCAGGTACCGACCTGATCATAAAGTTGAAGGATTGATACTATGCAAGAAGTGTCACAATACCCACTTAACATCCATTCATATTTCACTATTGATGCAATTATAACAGTTTTGCCCAGATATAAGTTTTATTTATGTCAGTAACATGTTTGATGTTACACAAATTAGGTAAATTCTTACTTTAAATCTGGTGTTTTTGCAAAATCTGAATAACAATCTCGCAGATATACAGTTTCTGACAGAAAAATGTGTACACTCTTTGTCAGGCTCTATCGATATTGTCGTTAGATTTGAGTTATGGGTGTGTTCTAGTATGGTCTTTGGTTCAACAGATGTTAGTATTTTCATCTCAGTATTGGGAAAACAAGATGCCTGGAGCACGATTGACATTCGAGCAACGAAATTGTATTGTGAATTCGTTTTTCAAGTTCGATAAAGCCACTGAAGTGTAACGCCAGTGGAGGCGGGAGTTTGGAACAGAACCGCCAACCCTTCTAACAATTAAATGCATCATCGACAAATTTGAATTGCATGAAACGATTTGTGATAATCACAAAGGAAGACCACTAAGACAGTATACAGCTACAAGTCCTGTTTCGTCGGCTCTCGTGTTGGAAACGTTTGTTAATTCTCCACAGAAGTCAGCTACACAATGTGCACATGAAGTGGGGGTTTGCAGAACAAGTGTGCAAAGAATTCTGAAAGCTGCAAAGTGGAAAGTTTACGTTCCACGATTACTTCACGTAATTAATGACGACGATTCTGATCGCCGAATGCAATTGTGCGAATGTTATCTGCAAATGTTAACTGATGACGAACAATTTGTGACAAAGGTAGTGTGGAGTTACGAGGCACAATTTTAACTTAATGGCACCGTGAATCGGAGTAACAGTGTGTACTGGGCACCGGAAAAACCGCATGTTTATGTAGATAAAGCGGTCAATCTACCAGGGGTTCACGTGTGTTGTGGACTATCGTCTAGAGGCTTAATAGGACCCTTTCTCTTTGATGCTACTGTCACGGAGAAGTTTGCCTGAAAATGTTATGCACATCGATTTTGCCAGGTGTACGTGCGTTTTATGGAGCTGATGAAGAGGTCTTCTACCAACAGGATGGGGCGCCACCACACTACCACCTAGCCGTACAAGCTCTCCTGGATGACAGTTTTCGAGGGAATTGGATTGGACGAAGAGGGCCCATTGAGTTCCCTCCACTGTCACCAGTTCTAACACTTAAGGAGTTTTACATGTGGGGAGCTGTGAAAGATAACGTCTATTGACGTAAGCCACGCACGCTGGAGGAACTTCGCCACGAGATTACAGCGACATGTGCGGCGACCTCCAATGTAACATTGACTGACATAGCTGCGGCGCCTGCTCGTCGTTCTGTTACATGTATAGCCGCCAACGGTGAACATTTTGAACATTTAAAGTAACCATGTGCTAAGCTGAAGGTTCACAACATGTGTGGTCAATTATTAAATGTAAAATAAATACATAAGTAATACTTTTCGTCCTTAAAGTGTGCATACATTTTTCTGGCGGTCTCTGTATTTTTTAAAATACAAAATATGAAATGTAATATTCAAAATGGTGGTCATATATTTAAGTGATGTCGAAAATTTGACTTTCTGTAATAACTTTAATGTTAGGAACTTTGAGTTGCAGTGGTTTGATTAATTGCTCTTTTGTATCAAGGAAGCTTACAGAAAGTGCCCTACGCTGTTTTTCTTGACTATTAAACCTCCATCCTCCCCTTGTTGTCGTCAGTTTCTTGAGGGCATGGCGTTGGAATCTTGACTTCTCCTGGTGTTAGGTGCCTTCTTCGTCACCATCTTTCTTATTTCATTGAATTTGGGTGGTGAATCCTCTTCAAGTTGACTTTCCCCGGAATAAGCTTATGTTTTACAACAGTGGAATCTCTTTCAGCTACAGAACCCAGATTGACGCAACCACATGCAGAATATTTCATCTCATTAGACTTGGAAGTGATTGGCAGATTGGGGTTTTATAGCTAAATGAGGCAGAAAAAGGGATACTGTGATCCAATTCCTCAGATGAGCAATAAAATTTTGTAACTGGTGTGGTACAACCCCCATCAGTTTGGCATACAGGTTTTGCAATAATTTACAAAATGTAAAGAATTCGTGAGTGAATTATTGACACTAATCAAAGTGTAAAAAAAATGAGAGGTAGTTTATGTGTTACAATCAGTTCATTAGCACATTCTTAGAAATATAAAAGTAAAATTGAAACTCTGAGAAATCATATTCTAGTAGACAAATAAACAAATATGAATTAAATGAGAATTGTTCAGTCAGTGCAGATACTGATCAGTTGTGTACTTCAGGTAAATTATGTTCAAAATTAAGGTTTGGCTGAGATCTTCTAAAATGTTTATACTTAATGCCTTCTTGTATATTACAACTTGTTTCATGAATGTAAAATTGCTTACTTTTACTCATAGGACTAATATAATTATGCCTGAAGGCTAATGTTAACCACATGAAAAGTAAATGTGATTTGAGTAAGAGCAGGAACAAATGTCCACATAATATACAGGGTGTTTCATTTAATGTGTTTGCCTCTGTAAGTTACGAAGTAATAGGCGATAGAACTATCTCCACAGACAGTGTAAGTTTCTTATGGTGACCTACCACAATAAATATTTCTGTCGCCTATTACCTCATAACTTACAGAGGCAAACACATTAAGTGAAATACCCTGTATATACATATATAAAATTTGAACTCCTTTGGGAGATTAAATTTTTAAGAAGATCTACATAAATCATGTACACACAAGCTTATGGAAGAACATTGGTGTAGCTTACAAGAATAAGCAGCTTTCCTGAAAGCGACAGTGATTAAAGCAATAAATTAGTATACATAAAAAACTACTACGTTTGTTGAAAACAAGATATGCATTTTCCTCAATTTTGTGTACCTTATTCTTGCTAAAATATGGAAGTAAGGTTTAAATTTAAAATTTCCATCCACTATATTCTAATTACATGACACTTTTATGCACAATGTGTGTTTTTAGCACACACCAATAAATTCAGAAGACAAAATTTCAGTACACTGCATATTGTGTTTGCAAGCATTTCAACTGATTAGCACTCCCCTGAGTTACTATGTCTGCGAAAAGCTTTGCTTTAGAGCTTTTTCCACAAATTTGCAAGGTATGCCATCATCATACTCGTCTGTTCTATCACACTGCACGTCATTAACTTCAGTTTCTTTATTATTACTGTTAATATTAGATACACTTTCTGCTGGTTTAATATTCACTTCAAATTTTGCGATCATTCTGCTCTTGGCTACTATTTTGAAACAGAATCTCTACATCACTAAAGTTCTGGTTACTATTACTCATATTTTCTTTAAAATAGTTCTAAAACATATTTTTATACTTTTTCTACCACCATGGATACAGTTACCTGATTATCGCAGTCAGTCTTTCACAAAAGGACTTAATAAGAAATGTTCCTAAATTAGTCCAAATACAGTAAAGACACCTTTCACCTTCTCCCATACCAACATCTAAATTTACACATTGTGAACTTTGCTCAGTATTTAAATGATCTCCACCTCCATTGCTATAAGAAACATGATCTCAATTAGGCATTTTTAATGTGACAAACGTCAAATAACACACATTTCCTTAGAATCCTCTACAGAATCTAACAGCTTTACAATGTCTAAGACATCATGATCTTCATCTACTAACATCATTTCTTCACTGAACGAACACAATAACCCACTTCTTCTTCATCTTCAACTGTCACATCTTCAGCATCTTTATTTACCAAATTACCTTTCAGAAAAGCGTTAGTTAACTTATTGTCTACTTTGTCCTCAGCTCTCTGCTCAAATATAAGTAATTCTCGACTGTCCTCACCTTCTAGTCCACCCCCAAATTCTTGACTGAACAACTCATGCAACTCCCCATCTTTCAAACAATAGTCATCACATTTTGTTTCTTTACTGCTTTTATCGCTTAATTGTTCTTTCCAAAACTTACTCCAATAGTTTTCATCAGTGGCAACTGCATACATTTAAAAGATATCCACTACACTGGCATCATCATAATTCTGATTTTAACATTGCTCATTGTCAGTGGTCCCTGCATTATCACATCAAACTCTCACATTATAGACCACCAACACAGCGTCTTGAGTTTTAATAGGCAATTCTTTGCACCATTAGGTATGAAAGGTTGTTGTGGCTGACTGTACTCTTGCCATGATATACCTCTATTTTCAAACACTTGGTTACTATTCTATCTAAAATCTAGTCCTGAATACCTCACATATGTTCTCTCTCTGACTGGGAGTTCCTGTAATTATTGCAACCCCTTCTACCTTCGTTATTATTAATGTTGTGATGACTGTTATTTCCCAAGTTAGGTCTCCCATAGTCAAAGTTTTGTGTATCTGTTCTCTCAGATAGCTTATTCAGTTTCTCTGCATGCCTTAGGAATTGGACAACAGAATCATCATGGGTGTAAACCAAACCATAATGAGTCCTTTCAAGTAACCTCCCCTGGCTACCAGTCTGATTATAAAGTGATAGGATCAGTATCTTGTAAAAAGTGTTACAAGGTACAATGAAGAGTCGAATTCCGAAGAGCAGATAGGCGTGACTGCAATGGACTTTACTAGACTGGGTCACATCTGTCTGCCTGGCCTCACTGTTGTGAGCAGTTTTCTCCACGTCACATGCTGCATGCATCCCTGATGGCGATTGTCAGTCACGATTTGTAATACCTATGAGCCTCTATCGATTTTGCACATTGACAGGGATATTAAAAATACCAATTATATAAACTATGCATTCCTGAACATTCAATTTTGTATTTTTTGTTTACATTATGTATTACAATTTTTACTGCTCGATTTCTCCAACACTCCTTTGGACTATAGTACATATTTCCAAAAACTGTTTACTTGCTTGCAATTGTCTTTAATTGTGCTATCAACATATTCTCCAATGATGCCCTCACATGATGGGTACAAAAAAAAATACTAGTAGACTGTAGCAGTAAAGTTAATGTTCTTACCAGTTTATCTTAAAAATCATGACGAACCAATATCTTTCTTCTAATTTCAGCTATGCTATGGAGATGCATATGGTATTTTCAAGAAAAGCAGCACGTGGCAAGGAGAATTCCTATAGGGAACATGGTGATGCAGCAGTATTGGCGGTCTTCCTGGAGGTATAACTGTATCCTATTAGGTGTGGTATTCTGGTGTTCTTTCTACAGATCCATAATGAGGTGATACTCAACAACATAGAACATCATAAATGTACAAATCTATTTTTATTCAAAGATCATCACAAAGCCTGCACACACAAAAACACACACACACACACACACACACACACACACACACACACACACACACACACACACATATATATATATATATATATATATATGTGTGTGTGTGTGTGTGTGTGTGCAGACTTTGTGATGGTCTTTGAATAAAAATAGATTTATATATATATATATATATATATACACTCCTGGAAATTGAAATAAGAACACCGTGAATTCATTGTCCCAGGAAGGGGAAACTTTATTGACACATTCCTGGGGTCAGATACATCACATGATCACACTGACAGAACCACAGGCACATAGACACAGGCAACAGAGCATGCACAATGTCGGCACTAGTACAGTGTATATCCACTTTTCGCAGCAATGCAGGCTGCTATTCTCCCATGGAGACGATCGTAGAGATGCTGGATGTAGTCCTGTGGAACGGCTTGCCATGCCATTTCCACCTGGCGCCTCAGTTGGACCAGCGTTCGTGCTGGACGTGCAGACCGCGTGAGACGACGCTTCATCCAGTCCCAAATATGCTCAATGGGGGACAGATCCGGAGATCTTGCTGGCCAGGGTAGTTGACTTACACCTTCTAGAGCACGTAGAGTGGCACGGGATACATGCAGACGTGCATTGTCCTGTTGGAACAGCAAGTTCCCTTGCCGGTCTAGGAATGGTAGAACGATGGGTTCGATGACGGTATGGATGTACCGTGCACTATTCAGTGTCCCCTCGACGATCACCAGTGGTGTACGGCCAGTGTAGGAGATCGCTCCCCACACCATGATGCCGGGTGTTGGCCCTGTGTGCCTCGGTCGTATGCAGTCCTGATTGTGGCGCTCACCTGCACGGCGCCAAACACGCATACGACCATCATTGGCACCAAGGCAGAAGCGACTCTCATCGCTGAAGACGACACGTCTCCATTCGTCCCTCCATTCACGCCTGTCGCGACACCACTGGAGGCGGGCTGCACGATGTTGGGGCGTGAGCGGAAGACGGCCTAACGGTGTGCGGGACCGTAGCCCAGCTTCATGGAGACGGTTGCGAATGGTCCTCGCCGATACCCCAGGAGCAACAGTGTCCCTAATTTGCTGGGAAGTGGCGGTGCGGTCCCCTACGGCACTGCGTAGGATCCTACGGTCTTGGCGTGCATCCGTGCGTCGCTGCGGTCCGGTCCCAGGTCGACGGGCACGTGCACCTTCCGCCGACCACTGGCGACAACATCGATGTACTGTGGAGACCTCACGCCCCATGTGTTGAGCAATTCGGCGGTACGTCCACCCGGCCTCCCGCATGCCCACTATACGCCCTCGCTCAAAGTCCGTCAACTGCACATATGGTTCACGTCCACGCTGTCGCGGCATGCTACCAGTGTTAAAGTCTGCGATGGAGCTCCGTATGCCATGGCAAACTGGCTGACACTGACGGCGGCGGTGCACAAATGCTGCGCAGCTAGCGCCATTCGACGGCCAACACCGCGGTTCCTGGTGTGTCCGCTGTGCCGTGCGTGTGATCATTGCTTGTACAGCCCTCTCGCAGTGTCCGGAGCAAGTATGGTGGGTCTGACACACCGGTGTCAATGTGTTCTTTTTTCCATTTCCAGAAGTGTATATATATCTGTGTGTGTGTGTGTTAAGCCTACAACTAAATCTGTCATAGTGATAGTATGATTAGATTTGAGAACATATAAATGTTTCCATTATGTAAAAAAATAATACATTCATAATTAGCCTCAAAAATTGTATATTATTATCCAGGTTGGTCATAGAGGTCGGTGGGGGGTGGGGGCTGATATGGAGGTCCAAGAGTGAGAGGAGCAAGGGAAGCAGAAACAGATAAACCAGGGCAGGTACATTCGAAGATCAGAAGCTGGGAGGGCAGTAAGGGGGTAAATATTATTATCAACATCAGTTAGATGTGGAACAGAAGTGTATCTATCAGGTGATGTAACATTTGTATATCCATTTTGTAATAAGTTGTGGGAGTTGCTTTTCTCTAAGCTCCACTTGATATTTGAGTAACTTACTGCTCTTCTGTTCAGGTACCTGTAAATATTCATTTATAGTGAGATGTTCATTAATGGTCCCTTAGGAATAAAATATGGAGTAGGTATGAAAATCCATGGAGAAGAAATAAAAACTTTGAGGTTTGCCGATGACATTGTAATTTTATCAGAGACAGCAAAGAACTTGGAAGAGCAGTTGAACGAAATGGACAGTGTCTTGAAAGGAGGATGTAAGATGAACATCAACAACAGCAAAACGAGGATAATGGAATGTAGTCGAATTAAGTCGGGTGATGCTGAGGGAATTAGATTAGGAAATGAGACACTTAAAGTAGTAAAGGAGTTCTGATATTTGGGTAGCAAACTAACTGATGATGGTCGAAGTAGAGAGGATATAAAATGTAGACTGACAATGGCAAGGAAAGCGTTCCTGAAGAAGAGAAATTTGTTAACATCGAGTATAGATGTAAGTGTCAGGAAGTCGTTTCTGAAAGTATTTGTATGGAGTGTAGCCATGTATGGAAGTGAAATGCGGATGATAAATAGTCTAGACAAGAAGAGAATAGAAGCTTTCGAAATGTGGTGCTACAGAAGAATGCTGAAGATTAGATGGGTAGATCACATAATTAATGAGGAGGTATTGAATAGAATTGGGGAGAAGAGGAGTTTGTGGCACAACTTGACTAGAAGAAGGGACCGGTTGGTAGGATATGTTCTGAGGCATCAAGGGATCACCAATTTAGTATTGGAGGGCAGCGTGGAGGGCAAAAATCGTAGAGGGAGACCAAGAGATGAATTCATTAAGCAGATTCAGAAGGATGTAGTTTGCAGTAGGTACTGGGATATGAAGAAGCTTGCACAGGATAGAGTAGCATGGAGAGCTGTATCAAACCAGTCTCACAACTGAAGACCACAACAACAACAACAGGAATTAAGTATAAAAGTTCATGATTACTTCCTATCTCTTGTGTCATATGCTCATTTTAAATAATGTTATTCCCAAAGGTAACTTTAGCTGTACCTACAGAATGTTCTTCAAACTTTGTGTCCCATTTGCTCAGTATGAAAACTGCCAGACTCATTGTAAGACATTTTGTAAACAACTGCAGTTAAAAACCTTTCTACGAAATAAACTCAATGTGAAATCATGTTATATAAATATTTAAAAAAAATTAACTCTGAAAATCCTAGGTTCACATGAAAACATGAATTTAGCTAGGATTGTAGAACACACACATTCGACTTCACCGATATTCGAAATCAGTCAGCTCAATTTTTTTTTTTTTTTTTGCTAATGGAAGTGTATTATTTATCACAAAGGAAGATAGTTACCGAAATTTTATTTTTCAAATATATGCAAAAATTTAACCATGGAAGGGTTAAATACACTCGATTTACTATTTTAAGTTTCAGATCCACGAGGAAATTATGAATGTACGAGTGATCTTATCACTTACTGCCATAAAATGTACGAGTGATCTTATCACTTACTGCCATAAAGTACCACCAAGATTAGGATGTAAAGAATAGATTTAACTGCCACAAGAGGGTAACATAAGACAACTGAACAGATCAGTTTTGTGGACTTCACCCAATATTGAGACCCTCGATGTAGACTCTCATAACAGCATGTTTCATACAAATCCTTGGTGGGTTTGTGAGCTTGCAACATGGTTTACTTCCCCTCAGCTATGAAACTACTACCTTTTTCGCAAATGATGCTTTTGAGAATAAAAACATGTTCTACATAACTTCACAAATCACTCAGCATTATACACACATCTCTTTCTACCAAGAAAAACATGCAGCCGAAAGCTAACTGCTGCAAAGTAGTATCGAACAATGTGTTTGGGACGGTAAGTGGTAACGGAAATGTTATTTACAACACTGACCTACTTTCAGATACTGCGTTCTTGCAGTGCAGCTGCACATTCTCAATGTGCTAAGCTTGCCTGCGTTCATATGAGACGCAGTTGTTTTTAAGCTGCACTCCTATGTGCCCATGTAATTGAACCTTGCGTGAATACAATAGTAACCCTGAAAAATGTTGGAACGCCGATAAAGAGAGAAGAAACTAACCCGGTAAAATCAAATATATTACTGAGGGCACTGCTCCTGCAATTAAGTTGGTGTACAGACGTTACAACACTTATGCAAAGCTATTATCACTCATCAGCATTGAGGGAGCTTGCAAGACTAAAACTAAATACGATTGAGAAGATAATCCCTCCATATCAAATTAGTTACTAGCAGCTTAAACCACTTTGCTGCCCTGTGACACAGAAATAAACACAGACCACTAGGATAGTTTTAAAATCAGCATACAATAAGTCACACGATTAGATGGCAATCAGCGACAATCTACAGCAACTCTGAGCTACTACACAATCACAAATTAGCAACATCCAACTTACTGGTATTGGGTTGACTGAAAGCATACACACATTAACAACAGTTTTGGATCATCCCTTATTTCGGAATTCAAGGCATAAAAACAAAAACTGACTCTCAGGCATGTGTATATATTCATTCACAGTGTTACAGATCACCGAATTAAAAAACCAAAATCATTTATATAACGACAAAATCGTAGGATTCCCATGGGGGGTTGTGTCCTCGGAGTCTTTCGCGATGGCATACTTGAATAAAACGTTCTCGGTTTTCCAGCCACGTCAATTGGAATAAAATGCTCGAGCTTTCGATGGCCGTCTCCGCCATCGTCGTCTGGAGTTCACTGACTGCCGGCGCTGCTACGGTTTCTCGCTTATATAGGCATGATGACATCATCAGCAGCCAATCAGATAGACCCACTGTGGCGCGTGCGCGTAAGTCGATCCGGAAAGCTAGCGGAGCTGTTGCCTGAGGGAGCATCGGTGACGTCAGGTGGCAGTTTGAAACTGCCGCTCCCGCGTCGTGCATCTGTCTTTGCTTTCTTTCGATGTCCAACGTCCGTCCCCATGCCCTGCTGAGTCTATACCCCTGGCGTCTGTTGAAATTGTTGTAGTTTAAACGAATCTCAGCCGCTTCCTTTATAGCGGAGTCCCAATATGTAGATGCATGAGCCAACAGTTTTGTATTTTCGAACTGTATTTTATGTCCGTTTATGCATGAGCCAACAGTTTTGTATTTTCGAACTGTATTTTATGTCCGTTTATGCATCTACATATTGGGACTCCGTTATAAAGGAAGCGGCTGAGATTCGTTTAAACAACAACAATTTCAACAGACACCAGGGGTACACACTCAGCAGGGCATAGGGACAGGCGTTGGACATCGAAAGAAAGCAGAGACAGATGCACGACGCGGGAGTGGCAGTTTCAAACGTGGCGCCTGCCGCTGGCGCCACCTGATGTCGCCAGTACTGCCACGGGCAATAGTTCCGCTAGCTGCCCTGGTCGACTTAAGCGCGCGCGCCACAGTGGGTCTCTCTGATTGGCTGCGGATGATGTCATCATGCCTATATAAACGAGAAACCGTAGCAGCCCCGGCAGTCAGTGAACTACTGACGACGATGGTGGAGATGGTCATCGAAAGCTCGAGGATTTTATTCAAATTGACGTGGCCTGAAAACCGAGAACGTTTTACCCGTGGGGTGTTTTTCACAACGTTCCTGAGCAACTTCAGTATGTGGTGGAGCGTTCCCTCGCGGGCTTGAGTGCATTGTGGAATACCATCGATGAGATCATAGAGCCATCTGTGGTCCAAATTGTCCCACTCTTCAGCGGCGATTAGCATTAGTCATATGGAGTACGTGGTTTTTGTCGACATCCAAAAAGAGTTCGTTTCAGTGACGTTCATCTCCTGGGAACAAGCTGGCCTCTCCATCCTGGTCATGCAAACATAGTGAAGGAATGTGTTCGTGAACACAGCACGATGAGAAGACCAGAACGGTCACACTAGTGCTTGCAGAATTTCATCCCTGAGTGAGGTGGGCCTCAACAACCATAACAGGCGTATGGGGGCCCAATTTAATGCTATTCAACAATACCACACCACCTTGTTGTACGTCTGGCACACAGTACTGGAGGCCTTTGGAATGACCAGGCTGTCCAACACGTTGCCTGCGATTATCATGGTAGAAACACATCCTACTTTCGTCCGGAAACAACACCTGACACCAATCCTGGGACATCCATTCTGAGTGAATTCTAGCACACCTCTAACGCACTCCATGGTGCTGTGGTGTACGACATGGTGCTTGCTATGACTGTGTTACGGAGATTCGCACCTTTCAGTCGTCTCCTAATAATTTGATGCGATACATGACATTCTGCAGCTTCTGCGAGAGCCAAATTCCATTCTGGATCGTTCATCCCATGGTTTCTTTGACTCAAAAGTCGTAGATAGTGATTGTCCTGTGCACTTCTCGAATGTGGACAACATGCATGGTGTAAGCCCTCAACACTACCTGTCAATTGGAATTATCCCACGCCCGCTTCACATCACTTTGACTCTGGTGCACATGTCGAGCAACTTCCCTGGTTGAGAAGCCGTCTGCATGCATCATGATGATGCAGACCCAATCACTGGTCGCAGTTGTCGTTCATGGCATGATAATATTCATCCTATTGCTTCACAGACGTCTCTAATGCGTCCCTACTGGTGCTTTACCTTCAACTGAAATGCTGGAATCCATTGTAGTGCGGCATTCTACCCCACTCTTGATAACTGTGTATGTTTCCGAAAAACGTCAATATTGACCTGCCTAAAGCAGTAGCAAGACACCTGTACGACATCCCAGGGTGATGCAACACTTTAGCTGATGTGTATTGACGCGCCATAAGCGTTGTTCAGTTAACCTATCTCCGTTTAAGTTTATGTTGTTGTTGTTGTGGTCTTCACTCCTGAGACTGGTTTGATGCAGCTCTCCATGCTACTCTATCCTGTGCAAGCATCTTCATCTCCCAGTACCTACTGCAGCCCACATCCTTCTGAATCTGCTTAGTGTATTCATCTCTTGGTCTCCCTCTACGATTTTTACCCTCCACGCTGCCCTCCAATACTAAAATGCTGATCCCTTGATGCCTCAGAACATGTCCTACCAACCGATCCCGTCTTCTGGTCAAGTTGTGCCACAAACTCCTCTTCTCCCCAATCCTGTTCAATACCTCCTCATTAGTTTTGTGATCTACCCATCTAATCTTCAGCATTCTTCTGTAGCACCACATTTCGAAAGCTTCTATTCTCTTCTTGTCCAAACTATTTATCGTCCACGTCTCACTTCCATACATGGCTACACTCCATACAAATACTTTCAGAAAAGACTCCCTGACACTTAAATCTATACTCGATGTTAACAAATTTCTCTTCTTCAGAAACGCTTTCCTTGCCATTGCCAGTCTACATTTTATATCCTCTCTACTTCGACCATCATCTGTTATTTATAATAGCAAAACTCATTTACTACTTTAACTGTCACATTTCCTAATCTAATACCCTCAGCATCACCCAATTTAATTCGACTACATTCCGTTATCCTCGTTTTGCTTTTGTTGATGTTCATCTTATATTCTCCTTTCAAGACACTGTCCATTCCGTTCAACTGCTCTTCCAAGTCCTTTGCTGTGTCTGACAGAATTACAGTGTCATCGCAGAACCTCAAAGTTTTTATTTCTTCTCCATGAATTTTAATACCTACTCCAAATTTTTCTTTAGTTTCCTTTACTGCCTGCTCAATATACAGATTGAATAACGTCAGGGAGTTTAAGTTTATAGACATAGTAACTATCTAAAATATAGTTTGAAGCATTTCTTTACAATCAGACATATTTAACGTCAAACGAACAAAGACAGAGCTTATGATGTGACTAAAGTGGACTGCCATCTGACATACCCTGATCACCAGAGACATTATGACCATTACCCATTGCGATGGTCGGATGCCACCTGGAGGCGTTGTGGGCAAGTGACACGGTAACAGATGTATGTAAGCGGAGCAGACACGGATAGGGGGATCACCCTAACAAAGATATGGGCTGCAAATGGGGAAATACATTGAGATAAGTGACTTTGGATAAGGGCAGATTATTATTAGGCAGACATTGAACGAGTATCTCGAAAACGGTGAAGCTGGTCGAATGTTGACGTGCTACTGTTGAAAGTAACATGGATAAATCTATGTTTAAAAGTGAAAGTATCTAACCAGAATTGTTTACTTTTTAATTAGTGAAAGTATCAAAGATAAAATCGTTCCAAATTAATTATTCAACCAACCTGCATCTGACTGTGTCTGCGAACTTGTTTCTTGCACTCCTCCATTTTTGCCAGTAATGAAACATGTATTTGACTCAGCAATCAAGTTTAAGAGAATAATGCCGTTTGTGGAATGGCATTAAGATGGTACTGAAAAATTAACTTTTGGCCCTGATGTTTACTTAATGAAATTATATTTTTCCTTGTTTAATGCCAGTTGTGCAAATGGCATAAAATTAATTATTTGAAATAACTTTGCTCTCATAACTTTAGTTATACCAAAATCGATTTCAAACCATGAACTGCACATATATATTGCATAGAGGCCTCATTTCCTTTCATTGGTGGGTAACGTTACTTCACTACTCATTTTCATATTCAATACAAGCTAAGGATGTGGATTATGATTCAGGCTGTTACAGTTAATCACAATGTTGATCTCAATTTATATATTGTTAAATTTTTAAGTCATACACAAAAACTACCATTACCAACATTGTTGTAGCATGAATCACTTATACAAAAAATTTTTACAAAACGCTTACTGTGTCAAACCTTGCACATACAAATCCTATCTCTGAACATTATCTACCAAAAAACCATTTTGAAATCATTGTATATCTCCTCTCATTTACTTGCTAAAGTTTGCTCAGTGTAATTGTGCAGCGCGAGTCCTACCTTAAAGCTGTCACCACACATCTGCTTCCTCTGGGCACCTAGCTGCTCACGAGTTTTTTACTGCACGTGCCCGGGTCTCTTAACCATCAAAGAGCCTCCTTCTCAAAGACATTATACTCATTCTACTTTGTGGTTGGCAACTACCGACTTTATTTTCTGGATCTACCCTGATCATAGTTTAGCACATACCTTTCACTGTCGTGAGCATCAACAAAAAGAGATAGGACAGTGAAACTATCATTAGGGGCTAAATGGTTGCACGTCCGCGACTCTTCATAGAACGTGAGGTTCGGAGGTCTGTCTGGTCTCTAACGTAGGATAGATGCTGATCTGTGGCATCTCTGCCGAGAGAGCACAGTCCTGATGCACGAACAAAAGTTTTGGAGTACGCCATTCATGGCACATCGTTGAACATGGAGCTCTGCAGCAGAGCACCGCTACGCGTTCACGCGCTGGTCCAACGAAATCGTGAGTTACTAGTGCAGTGGGCATGGGACCATATGCATTCGACCGCTGATCAATGGAAACATGTCAGTTCTTCGGGTGAATCATACTTTTGCTACAGAAGGTCGCTGGTCGTATCCACAAACGCTGTCATCGAGGTGAACGACGGCTGGAAACGTGCTGCGCGTCTCGGACGGAGGTTGGTGGGAGCAGCATTACGCTACGGCAGACATTCTCCTGCGCTTGCATGGGACCTGTGGTAGTAATCGAAGACACACTGACAGCTGCGAACCACGTGCATCCCTTCGTGCTCGATGTGTTTCCCGACGGTGATATCATCTTTCTGCAGCACAATTGTCCGCGTTTCGGAGCCAGAACCGTGCTGCAGTGGTTTCAGATGCATTATAGTGAACTCACACTGATGTTTGGGAGAACAAATTCGCCTGATGGAAATCCTATGGAACACATCTGGGTTGCTATCGGGTGCCATCACTACGTACGTAAATCAGCACCCCGTTATTTATGCGAATTACATGAACTGTGTGTAGACTTCTGCCGGCCGGAGTGGCCGAGCGGTTCTAGGCGCTGCAGTCTGGAGCCGAGCGACTGTTACGGTCGCAGGTTCGAATCCTGCCTCGGACATGGATGTGTGTGATGTCCTTAGGTCAGTTAGGTTTAATTACTTCTAAGTTCCAGGGGAATGATGATCTCAGAAGTTAAGTCGCATAGTGCTCGGAGCCATTTGAACCATTATTTTGGGATCTGACAAGCCTTTTGCCGATGATTTTACTATCAAAACTATAATGTTCTACGTCGCTTCCTCCAGTGGCAAAATCTTCTGAAATAATACTAGAAGGTGCTTTTCATCTGTGCAAAGACTTTTACAAAAGCAAAAGCCTGACTTTAAACCTGAAACTCTATCATTATAACACCGTAATTAGACTGTCAGTTTTGTGTGCATCAGAATGTTTCACCATGACGAAGAAAGGTCCACTACGAAAACTTGAAATAAAAGACCGGAAAATTTTGAGGAAAATCCTTGGCCCTATCAAAGAAAATGGAGAATTCCGCCGAAGACACAACTGTCATTTATACGAACATACAGAAGACATTGTTACCAGCATGAGGAAGCGGAGAATGATGCTTTTTGGTCATCTGAAAAGAGTAAACCCGCAAAGACTTGCTCATCGCATACACTCATCAATTTCAAAAACAAAATCGTATTCAAAATGGGCAAGCTAAGTTAAAAAGGATTTACAGGAAGCTGAAATTTCATTTGATGACGTTCAGGATCGAGAAGTTTTCAGAGAAAAAGTCAAAATTACTAAAAACCTTATTTCGCTTACTACATCAGTCCCACATCCTGCCTCCAAATGGTCAAAACAGAGAAAAGAAGCACAGTCAGCCAAAATGGAGATAAAAATCTTCGTGATCCATAGCAGGCCGAAACGATAGCAAAAAAAAACTCAGTCTATTTATACTCCTATAAAATGTGTTTCTATAATGTACTGTTTTTCTTTCCTTGGCCTCGTTCATCTGCGTGTCGCAAAGGGGTGTCTGTCTGAGAAATTGCGTCCAATTTTTAGACTGTGTATTTCGTACTCTTCTGCTGGCTTCGCCTAAACTTTCCATCGACATGTGCGAACTGTGCTATGACAACTCACCATACCTGAAGGGGTTCTGCCTCCCCACCTGACGACAATGTTCGCCCCCTGCCTCTGTATGGTACCACGAATTCTGATTTCAGTACTAAATTAAATCTGAAATATCTCGTCGTCTATAACTCTGATCACCACGTGGTTTTCACCAAAGGGTCTTTAATAAGTGACCACACCCCTACACCTTCTACTCCAATCTCTTTCTCCTGTTACTCGACTCTCACGGTTGCAGACAACTACGTCCACAATGAGCGAGGACAGTGGTTGCACATAACGAGTATGTTCCATAAGTAATGCGACCAACTTTTTTTCTGACGCAACGGTACACCACAGCGTGTTGTAACCGGCTGGGCTAAGTGTAGGGGGGTGTTAGCTTCAAAACGCCCTTTGTCTCATTCGGCTGCGAGCTGCCGGAGAGTCAGGACGTGCGTTTCAGTCAACGCCGTTTTGAGGTTATGTAACGCGGCACAGTGGATCATTCTGTAGAGCAACGTTACGTTATCAGATTTTGCGTTAAACTTGGGAAGTCCGCCACCGAAAGGTTTCCATTACTTCAGCATGCCTTTGGGACTGACTGCTTGGCCGAATCACAAGTTTTCGGATGGCGCAAGTGGTTCATGGAGGGCCGAGAGGAGGTCACCGACGAACCTCGCAGTGGACTGCCATCAACAGCACGAGTCGTCGAAAATGCGACGCGTGTGCGGGATTGTTTGGACTCTGACAGACGGCTGAGCCTTCAATTGCTAGCACATAACATGTCAAAAATAACCGTTTTCCGCATTGTGACTGAAGATTTGAAGATGAGGAAGGTGTGTGCCAAACTCGTCCCAAAAGTGTTGACCGACGAACACAAGCACATGCGAGTGCTTCGGTGCCGAGAAATGTTGGAAATGTGTGAAAATGATCCTCATTTTTTAAACTCAGTTATCACTGGTGATGAGTCGTGGATTTTTGAGTTCGACCCTGAGGCAAAAAGGCAGAGTTCAGAGTGGCACACCCCATCGTCGCCCCGTCCCAAAAAGGCACGCATGAGCAAGTCCACGATCAAAACTGTGCTCATTGGCTTCTTTGACGTCAGAGGCACGAATTCGTACCTACTGGGACTACAGTGAACTCGGCTTTCTACTTGGAAGTGCTCAAAAGATTGAAAAGGAGGGCCTCACGCTGCCAAAGCGACATCAAGGACACGTGGAAAGTTCACCACGACAACGCGCCGAGTCACAGCGCCTTCATTGTCAACGACTTCCTCGCCAGGACCGAGACCCCATTGGTTCCCCAGCCTTCCTACAACCCTGACCTGGCTCCCGCTGACTTTTTTTTTGTTTCCTCGTTTAAAAGGAGTCATGAAAAGAAAACACTGGGACACGATTGAAAGCATCCAGGCGCGTGTTACATCAGCTTTAAAGGACATTCCGGAAAAGGCATTCCAGGATGCCTTTCAGGCATGGAAATACCTTCCAGGAATGGAAACACTGTCTCCAGACATGTATCGACGCAAGTGGGTGCTATTTTGAAAATGTTTGATTATTTGTACGAACATATTCAGTTAATGATTTTTTATGGATTTGGTCGCACTACTTATGGAACGCACCTTGTATCACTGCCACATCTGCCATACCATCAGGGGCTTAACCGTACACCTGGGCACTGCTGGTTCTAACAACCCTACCACAACAAAGGTCAAAATTTTAATAACGATTGTGGTGTTGCTCACGCTGCTAAATACTGCATTATCGGGCAACAACGAAGTTATATTATGGGCCAGGACAGTTAATAGTCATTTCATGTAATAATGAAAAAACTAGGCACTCATCTTTTTGTGTTTCCCACGCTGGTCTCGTTGTAAAATCGTCGAAAATCTAGATGGTGATGATTCCAAGTTCGGATGCAAAGAGGCCTAGGTTTTATTCTGCTATATTCAAAAGTTTTGTAGATGCGCTTCTCAAACCATTCTTGGAGATTACACTTTTGCTGGACAATGGTGATGTAAAAAAATAATCAGCACTCCGAAATTAAGTTACACTTCCTTTTAACTGCTTTTATTGCAATATCACAAGACACACTAAACATCACTTCACAATACAAAACATACTTGAAAACATCTTCCTCACATTTTATAAGCCAACTACAATATGCATCTTTCCAACATGACGTCCAAGACTCGACTTTTTCAAGGTCCGCCTCTCTAACAACTCAAGCAACTAACTAACTAATAATCGCTTACGCGCCCAAAAATCAGAGTTACAAGTACGTCAAAGATCATAGTGACAAAATAAAGAATACACATAAGAATAATATCATTGCAATATAAACATATCGATGTATCACAAATGAAATCAAATCTGAATGTTGTCTCAGAAATATGTTAAGTAGTTAACAGAAACACAGTAGAATATTACTGGTATCGAGAGGTTCACATGAGGTGCCGTAATGGTTACGTAATTCAAGTACCATTACATGGTACAGATGAACACGCAGCTATAAATGCGATCACAGACTGTCAGCTGACAATTGTAGATTAATACTATACCATTTGTATCTGGATATTACTTCAACATAAATTATTCTAATATTGTTTGCAGTCATTCATGTTTGGTAGATCCATTGTCAGAGGGATGTTTTATAGTGGTACAGACAACGTACAAACGATGGATGAAATCATAGCAGCTTAGATGAGATATTCTGCCTTTAATGTCTTGTTACAGTGACGATTGATTAATCATAATGTTTTATTACATGTCTTTTTACATTCCATATTTTACATAATTTTTATTTTAAGATATTGTTATTCTTTTTAAGAAATAATGGGCGTTATTAACACTTCGTTTTCTTAACGTCTATGTAAAGCACAGCATTGACCTTTACTTTAAGGATATGTCACATCTACTTTGGTAAGCAAACTTGACGACTCAGTGCCATGGTTAAACGGCTGCCTATATTTTAAGGTTGCGCTTTGCACAATGCTTTTGCTCTCTTAGGCTAAAAATATTATGTAAACGTTTCTCAAAGAATATTTTAAGTGTGTACTGTGTTCATTTGACTGTAGCGCGGCCTGACGATCGTACTTGGTACAGAAACTGGTAGTCAGTACGTTAAATAAAATAGCGACTGTAAACTAATATGATTTTTATGTCCTCTTCGCGTTGTCCGTCACGTATTACTTTGTGTCCAAAGTTGTAATTTCTTCGCTTGGTCTACTTCGTAGTCCTCGATTTTTGTGTTAAATTTGTCGCTAATCTCATTTGTGCTACGCCCCCCACATTACTTTCGTCGTTATACAGTTTACTGTCTATCCATATTCTGTGCTCATTAGACTTCGCATTCCGTTCAACAGATCTTCACCTTCCCTGAGGCAACGCCATCAGCAAATCTTATCATTGGTATCCTTTTATCCTGAGTTTTAATCCTATTGCTGGATCTTTCTTTTATTTCCGTCACTGCTTCTTCGCTGTAAAAATTGAACAGTGTGGGAGAAACGCTAGCTTATACTCGTTTTAATCCGAGCACTTCATTCTCGGTCTTCCATTATTGTTGTTACTACTTTGTTCTGGTACATGTTGTTTGTTACCCATCTATGCCGACAGCTTACTCTTGATTTTCCCGAGAGTTTCGAACATCTTGCACCATTTCACTTTGCCGATCGCTTTTTGTAGGTGGCCAGATCCTACGAAGGTACCTTGCTTTTTCTTAGTTATAGTTTCTATTATCAATCATAACGTCAGTGCTGCCCCTCTGGCCCCTTCACCTTTCCTAAATTCAAACTGATCTAACTGACCCTCTGTTTTCCATTCTTCTGTACATTATTCTTCTCAGCAACTTGGGTGCACGTGCTTGCTAAGCTGGTTGTGTGGAAGTTCTCACACGTATCTACTCTATCTTCAGAATTGTTTGAATGGTATTTTTCCGAAAGTCTGATGGTATATCTTTGGACTCATTAATTGTAAAATCCAACTTGAGTAGTCATTTGGTTGTCAGTGTCCCCCACCCCTCCCAATGATTTCAAACAATCCGAAGGGGTGTGATGTATCCCCTCCGCCTTATTTGACTGCACCCATTTGAAGGTTCTGTTTAACTCTCACTCTAACACTGCATCCTCTCTGACTTCCATATTGACTTCTACACTCCTGGAAATGGAAAAAAGAACACATTGACACCGGTGTGTCAGACCCACCATACTTGCTCCGGACACTGCGAGAGGGCTGTACAAGCAATGATCACACGCATGGCACAGCGGACACACCAGGAATCGCGGTGTTGGCCGTCGAATGGCGCTAGCTGCGCACCATTTGTGCACCGCCGCCGTCAGTGTCAGCCAGTTTGCCGTGGCATACGGAGCTCCATCTCAGTCTTTAACACTGGTAGCATGCCGCGACAGTGTGGACGCGAACCGTATGTGCAGTTGACGGACTTTGAGCGAGGGCGTATAGTGGGCATGCGGGAGGCCGGGTGGACGTACCGCCGAATTGCTCAACACGTGGGGCGTGAGGTCTCCACAGTACATCGATGTTGTCGCCAGTGGTCGGCGGAAGGTGCACGTGCCCGTCGACCTGGGACCGGACCGCAGCGACGCACGGATGCACGCCAAGACCGTAGGATCCTACGCAGTGCCGTAGGGGACCGCACCGCCACTTCCCAGCATATTAGGGACACTGTTGCTCCTGGGGTATCGGCGAGGACCATTCGCAACCGTCTCCATGAAGCTGGGCTACGGTCCCGCATACCGTTAGGCCGTCTTCCGCTCACGCCCCAACATCGTGCAGCCCGCCTCCAGTGGTGTCGCGACAGGCGTGAATGGAGGGACGAATGGAGACGTGTCGTCTTCAGCGATGAGAGTCGCTTCTGCCTTGGTGCCAATGATGGTCGTATGCGTGTTTGGCGCCGTGCAGGTGAGCGCCACAATCAGGACTGCATACGACCGAGGCACACAGGGCCAACACCCGGCATCATGGTGTGGGGAGCGATCTCCTACACTGGCCGTACACCACTGGTGATCGTCGAGGGGACACTGAATAGTGCACGGTACATCCAAACCGTCATCGAACCCATCGTTCTACCATTCCTAGACCGGCAAGGGAACTTGCTGTTCCAACAGGACAATGCACGTCCGCATGTATCCCGTGCCACCCAACGTGCTCTAGAAGGTGTAAGTCAACTACCCTGGCCAGCAAGATCTCCGGATCTGTCCCCCATTGAGCATGTTTGGGACTGGATGAAGCGTCGTCTCACGCGGTCTGCACGTCCAGCACGAACGCTGGTCCAACTGAGGCGCCAGGTGGAAATGGCATGGCAAGCCGTTCCACAGGACTACATCCAGCATCTCTACGATCGTCTCCATGGGAGAATAGCAGCCTGCATTGCTGCGAAAGGTGGATATACACTGTACTTGTGCCGACATTGTGCATGCTCTGTTGCCTGTGTCTATGTGCCTGTGGTTCTGTCAGTGTGATCATGTGATGTATCTGACCCCAGGAATGTGTCAATAAAGTTTCCCCTTCCTGGGACAATGAATTCACGGTGTTCTTATTTCAATTTCCAGGAGTGTATTTCTTCTTCTATCGCATTATCAGACGGTTTATCCCCTTTATAGAGACTTTGGATGTACACTTTCCATTTTCTACTGCCTCTTATGTGCTTAACAGTAACATTCCTCTCGCACTGTTAATTTTGACGACCCTGTTTGCAATTTCAGTGAATTTATTTTGCTTCCCTATATGATGGCTCAATCCCTGTGACGACCATATCTCTTTCAGTTTTTTGTCATTTTCTCTGCTTGGCTTCCCTGAACTGCCTATTTATTTCATTCCAAAGTGATTTTTATTGCTCTATTTCTGTACTTTCCTGAATATTTTTGTACTATCCTTCTTTGTTGATCAACTGAAGTATTTTAGTGACAGTAAGAAGAACATTGCTTTGTGGCAGCTGCAATCAATAACAAAAAAGGCAACTGAAGGAATGTAATGGCTTTCATCTTCACAAGATATATCCGTTTCGGAATATAACTAGAGTGGTCCCTGTTCCCAACTCTTTACTGACGCAGCTATCCATGGTGTTCTATCCTGTGTGAGCATCTTCATCTCCTTATAACTATTGCAGCCTACATCGTCTGAATCTGCTTACTGTATGTTCAGGTCTTGGTCTGCCTCTACAGCTTTTGTACCCCACACTTCCTTTCGTTACAATACTGTCGATTCCTTCACGCTTCACAGTACATCGTATCAACTGATCGCTTGTTTAGGTGAAGTTGTGTCGCAAACTTTTTTTCTCCCCAGTTCAGCTCAAGTAGTTCTTCGTAATTCACCCATTATACAGTGGCACCACCTTTCAAAAGCTTCTACTCTCTTCTTGACTGAACAGCGTATCTCCCACATTTCACTTCCGTACAAGACAACACTCCAGACAAATCCGTCCAGAAACGACTTACTAACATTTAAATTTATCTGATGTAATTAAATATTCCGTGAGACACATGAGTCTCAATATTATCTAGGACAATGATAAAAGATGAAGAAATGAATTATATTTGTGCTATTCCTGGGATTTGAAGCTAGATCTCCTTCAAACTAGGCAGATGTGCTAGCTACTACAACACCATAACAGTATCGGTAACAGAAATGGTTCAAATGGCTCTGAGCATTATGGGACTTAACTTCTAAGGTCATTAGTCCCCTAGAACGTAGAACTAATTAAACCGAACGGCTACAGTGGTGTAACAGCTAACCCCATCTGCCTAGTAAGCACAAGATACAGGTTCAAAGTGTTGGCCATAACACAGATTTTAATTCATTTCTTCAGCTTCTCTCTTTATCATAGATGAAGTTGCGACTCGTGTGTCTCAGGCAATACTTAGTTATATCAGATCTATATATTACCTATGCCTGAGGCACAGGCAAGTTATCCCCATTACTTCAAAGCTACGGTGCTATTTGAGTTCAAACTTATCGTCTATGTTGAAAGGTTTCTCTTTTAGATAAGCTTCCCTTGCTATTCTCAGACGGCATTGTATACACTGTGCAACGAAATGGTATGGCCAAACTTCCAGGAAACATTCCTCACGTGGAAGAATAAAATACGATATATTGGCATGTGTCTGGAAATGCTTTATTTCTATGTTAGAGTTCATTTTCTATAATCCTTCATATACACATCATTCATGGGAAACACACAGAAATAGAACGCACCAGCATTACATGAAGTGTTTTTCTTGCATGAAATGTTCAAAATACGCTTTTGGCTACGTTTGCTTAGGGTGTACAGTCAGTGGTCATGCTTAGGTTCACAGCCAGTTTATGTTGGTCCAATTGAAGGGAGGTAATGTTGACATGTGGCTCACTTCACTGCTTGTGTTGACATGGGATTGACTCCATTGCTCTACTAGCATCAAGCTCATGGGGATCAATAGTTTTATGTTCATCTCGGACTTGGTTTCTGGTACAGTGCAATGGAAGTGTACTCAATTTGTGACCTGAGGTTTCCCCGGTGTTGGCTTCGGTCACACAGCTTGAGGCTGTTGCCAATGGGCATCACTGTGGGGGTCCGGATGGGGGTTTGTCGGGGACGGCCAGCTCGTCCCACGCATCCCCTGATCGGACTACGACTGTGGTTGCCCGGGGTACTGCCCGCATTGAGGCTGATCCCTCACCTGTGGTAGAGTGGGAGGTCGTCTCAAGGTGTGGCAGGGGGCGAAAGACATTCCGGAGGGCTGAACGGAAAGCCTCTCCAGTTTGTCTGACGAACCAGTTTCAGGCTCTGTCTCAGGCTGATACTGATCTTCGGCCTGACATGGCTGCCTGTCCTGTTCCAGAGGTTGCCCCTCAGTCTGCAAGATCCGGGCAGTCGCAGAGGGTGGGCTTACTGGTAGTTGGGAGCTCCAACGTCAGGCGCGTGATGGGGCCCCTTAGGGAAATGGCAGCAAGAGAGGGGAAGAAAACCAATGTGCACTCCGTGTGCATACCGGGGGGAGTCATTCCAGATGTGGAAAGGGTCCTTCCGGATGCCATGAAGGGTACAGGGTGCACCCATCTGCAGGTGGTCGCTCATGTCGGCACCAATGATGTGTGTCGCTATGGATCGGAGGAAATCCTCTCTGGCTTCCGGCGGCTATCTGATTTGGTGAAGACTGCCAGTCTCGCTAGCGGGATGAAAGCAGAGCTCACCATCTGCAGCATCGTCGACAGGACTGACTGCGGACCTTTGGTACAGAGCCGAGTGGAGGGTCTGAATCAGAGGCTGAGACGGTTCTGCGACCGTGTGGGCTGCAGATTCCTCGACTTGCGCCATAGGGTGGTGGGGTTTCGGGTTCCGCTGGATAGGTCAGGAGTCCACTACACGCAACAAGCGGCTACACGGGTAGCAGGGGTTGTGTGGCGTGGGCTGGGTGGTTTTTTAGGTTAGATGGCCTTGGGCAAGTACAGAAAGGGCAACAGCCTCAACGGGTGCGGGGCAAAGTCAGGACATGCGGGGAACAAGCAGCAATCGGTATTGTAATTGTCAACTGTCGAAGCTGCGTTGGTAAAGTACCAGAACTTCAAGCGCTGATAAAAAGCACCGAAGCTGAAATCGTTATAGGTACAGAAAGCTGGCTTAAGCCAGAGATAAATTCTGCCGAAATTTTTACAAAGGTACAGACGGTGTTTAGAAAGGATAGATTGCATGCAACCGGTGGTGGAGTGTTCGTCGCTGTTAGTAGTAGTTTACCCTGTAGTGAAGTAGAAGTGGATAGTTCCTGTGAATTATTATGGGTGGAGGTTGCACTCAACAACCGAACTAGGTTAATAATTGGCTCCTTTTACCGACCTCCCGACTCAGCAGCATTAGTGGCAGAACAACTGAGAGAAAATTTGGAATACATTTCACATAAATTTTCTCAGCATGTTATAGTCTTAGGTGGAGATTTCAATTTACCAGATATAGACTGGGACACTCAGATGTTTAGGACGGGTGGTAGGGACAGAGCATCGAGTGACATTATACTGAGTGCACTATCCGAAAATTACCTCGAGCAATTAAACAGAGAACCGACTCGTGGAGATAACGTCTTGGACCTACTGATAACAAACAGACCCGAACTTTTCGACTCTGTATGTACAGAACAGGGAATCAGTGATCATAAGGCCGTTGCAGCATCCCTGAATATGGAAGTTAATAGGAATATAAAAAAAGGGAGGAAGGGTTATCTGTTTAGCAAGAGTAATAGAAGGCAGATTTCATACTACCTAACAGATCAAAACGAAAATTTCTGTTCCGACACTGACAATGTTGAGTGTTTATGGAAAAAGTTCAAGGCAATCGTAAAATGCGTTTTAGACAGGTACGTGCCGAGTAAAACTGTGAGGGACGGGAAAAACCCACCGTGGTACAACAGCAAAGTTGGGAAACTACTGCGAAAGCAAAGAGAGCTCCACTCCAAGTTTAAACGCAGCCAAAACCTCTCAGACAAACAGAAGCTAAATGATGTCAAAGTTAGCGTAAGGAGGGCTATGCGTGAAGCGTTCAGTGAATTCGAAAGTAAAATTCTATGTACCGACTTGACAGAAAATCCTAGGAAGTTCTGGTCTTACGTTAAATCAGTAAGTGGCTCGAAACAGCATATCCAGACACTACAGGATGATGATGGCATTGAAACAGAGGATGACACACGTAAAGCTGAAATACTAAACACCTTTTTCCAATGCTGTTTCACAGAGGAAGACCGCACTGCAGTTCCTTCTCTAAATCCTCGCACAAACGAAAAAATGGCTGACATCGAAATAAGTGTCCAAGGAATAGAAAAGCAACTGGATTCACTCAATAGAGGAAAGTCCACTGGACCTGACGGGATACCAATTCGATTCTACACAGAGTACGCGAAAGAACTTGCCCCCCTTCTAACAGCCGTGTACCGCAAGTCTCTAAAGGAACGGAGGGTTCCAAATGATTGGAAAAGAGCACAGATAGTCCCAGTCTTCAAGAAGGGTCGTCGAGCAGATGCGCAAAACTATAGACCTATATCTCTGACGCCGATCTGTTGTAGAATTTTAGAACATGTTTTTTGCTCGAGTATCATGTCGTTTTTGGAAATCCAGAATCTACTATGTAGGAATCAACATGGATTCCGGAAACAGCGATCGTGTGAGACCCAACTCGCTTTATTTGTTCATGAGGCCCAGAAAATATTAGATACAGGCTCCCAGGTAGATGCTATTTTTCTTGACTTCCGGAAGGCGTTCGATACAGTTCCGCACTGTCGCCTGATAAACAAAGTAAGAGCCTACGGAATATCAGACCAGCTGTGTGGCTGGATTGAAGAGTTTTTAGCAAACAGAACACAGCATGTTGTTATCAATGGAGAGACGTCTACAGACGTTAAAGTAACCTCTGGCGAGTGTTATGGGACCATTGCTTTTCACAATATATATAAATGATCTAGTAGATAGTGTCGGAAGTTCCATGTGGCTTTTCGCGGATGATGCTGTAGTATACAGAGAAGTTGCAGCATTAGAAAATTGTAGCGAAATGCAGGAAGATCCGCAGCAGATAGGCACTTGGTGCAGGGAATGGCAAGTGACACTTAACATAGACAAATGTAATGTATTGCGAATACATAGAAAGATGGATCCTTTATTGTATGATTATATGATAGCGGAACAAACACTGGTAGCAGTTACTTCTGTAAAATATCTGGGAGTATGCGTGCGGAACGATTTGAAGTGGAATGATCATATAAAATTAATTGTTGGTAAGGCGGGTACCAGGTTGAGATTCATTGGGAGAGTGCTTAGAAAATGTAGTCCATCAACAAAGGAGGTGGCTTACAAAACACTCGTTCGACCTATACTTGAGTATTGCTCATCAGTGTGGGATCCGTACCAGGTCGGGTTGACGGAAGAGATAGAGAAGATCCAAAGAAGAGCGGCGCGTTTCGTTACCGGGTTACTTGGTAACCGTGATAGCGTTACGGAGATGTTTAATAAACTCAAGTGGTAGACTCTGCAAGAGAGGTGCTCTGCATCGCGGTGTAGCTTGCTCGCCAGGTTTCGAGAGGGTGCGTTTCTGGATGAGGTGTCGAATATATTGCTTCCCCCTACTTATACCTCCCGAGGAGATCACGAATGTAAAATTAGAGAGATTAGAGCGCGCACGGAGGCTTTCAGACAGTCGTTCTTCCCGCGAACCATACGCGACTGGAACAGGAAAGGGAGGTAATGACAGTGGCACGTAAAGTGCCCTCCGCCACACACCGTTGGGTGGCTTACGGAGTATAAATGTAGATGTAGATGTAGATGTACAGAAATCTTGAAAATTTCTCGGGTATTCAGCCGGGTAGCGTCTTCCAAGAGGCGCGATATTTCGGCAAGCCGACTTCTTGCCATCTTCAGGCGTTCTTGGTGTCTGATTCATCTCTGATGGATGCCGACTTCATATAATCACCGCCCCTCTCCTGCAGCCTCCGTCTGGGCACTTCTGAGTGGTGCACAGCTGGTGGTGGGGGAAGGACGGCGCTGGATAGTGGGGGAAGGGCAGCGCTGGCTGGTGGGGGAAGGGCAGCGATGGGTGGTGGGGGAAGCGCGGCGCCCCGCGACAGATCATGGGCCGCAGTCCTTCCGCGGCTATAGCTGCTTGTGGAACTCTGCCGCCGTGGTGGCAATGCTTCTTCTTCTTCTTCTTCTTCTTCTTCAGGTGTCCTGACAGGAGCGGATTTCCGTGTAGAGTGTCGTTGTGTTTTAATCATACTCAAAGCTGGATCCCAGGCTTTGCTTAACTGGAAACCGCTGTCTTTATTTATTAGTTCATCATGCAGATGGATCTCCACTGCCTCTTTGAGGATGCAGTCCCAGATGGTGTTCGATTGCTGTAACACCTTTGTGCCATCGTAGTTCATGTCATGTCCATGTGAGATGCAGTGCTCTCCCACAGAGGACTTGGTCGGCACGGGTAAGGGATGCAGTAAACTCCCGGTTTCCGGAGTCCTAAGTCGTCCTTGACAGATCCTAAAAACGGTTTCGTTTTGGATGGAGGGCAAAACACGCACTTGACATTTCTTTTCTGAGCGGAGCGCGGGGCGCCGCCCTTCCCCCACCACCCAGCGCCACCCTTCCCCCACCACCGGCCGTGGACTACTCAGAAGAGCCCAGACGGAGGCTGTGGGAGAGGGGTGGAGATTATATAAAGTCGGCATCTATCAGAGACCAATCAGACACCAAGAACGCCTCAAGATGGCAAGAAGTCGGCTTGCCGAAATATCGCGTCTTATGGACGATGCTACCCAGCTGAATACCCGAGAAATTTTTCAAGGCGAGTACTCAGATGCGGAGTTGCCTGTTGCCCATTTTCTATATTCATTAGCAGATGATAATGGCCATGGCGCTCAACTTTTGTATCAGGAGAGATTTTCAGAACGACGGTGCCCAGACGGGAGGATGTTAGAAGCAACTGACCGTCATCTGAGGGAGCATGGGGCCATTAAGCGTGATAATCACGAAGCGACTGGGGGATGCCTAAAAGGACAAGGACACCTCAACTGGAAGAGGAACTTCTTCGTGCAGTTGATGACAACCCATAGTGCCAGAGTAAAAGATTTAAATGAGACAAATAATGTTGACCCTATGACTGTCTGGAGAGTTCTGCATGAGAACCACCTATATCTGTATGAATATGGAGTTCGAAAGCACAGATACCATTGGTAGTCAGCCGCTCTCGCAGAGTGAAATTACAGTGAAATCCAGACCTTTGTAGCTGCTTACAGGTGTTGATAAATATCAATGGGGCAGCTGAAAATGTGTGCCCCAACCGGGACTCAAACCCAGGATCTCCTGCTTACATGTCAGACGCCCTATCTGACTGAGCCATTAAGGATACAGAGGATAATGCGACTGCAGGGACTTATCTCTGGCAAGCTCCCCATGAGACCTACATTTCCAACTTATTGTGCACACAGCACATTTGTAGTGTCCCTGTCCATTATCATCTGTGTCCTCGATGGCACAGTCGGACAGCGCATGTGCCATGTAAACAGGAGATCCAGTGTTCGAGTCCCTTTCGGGGCACACATTTTCAGCTGTCCCTGTTGATATTTATCAACCCTTGCAAGCTGCTACAAAGGTCTAGATGCCACTGTAATTTCCTACTTCTAGAGCTGCAGATCACCAATGGTGTCTGTCCTTTCGGACACCATATAGATGAGGCTTACCAGCCAGTGATCATCTGCAGTGTGGACGCACTCTCATGGCTCAAAGTCTTACGGGATTCGGTAGATTGACTGCCGAGAGTAATGAGTTTAGTGGGCAGGGGCACTACAAATGTAGTGTGTGGACAGTAAGTTAGGAATGTGGGTCTAACGGGGAGCGTGCTAGAGATACATCCCTGCAGTCGCACTATCCTTTGTGTCCTTCATGGCTCAATCAGACAGAGTGTGTGCCACGTAAGCAGGAGATCCCGGGTTCAAGTCCCTGTTGGGGCACATATTTACAGCTGTCCTCGTTGCTATTTATCAACGCCTGTAAGCAGCTACAAAGGTCTGGATTTCACTGTAATTACAACTGTATCTGTATCATGTACAACGTGTGTAGACACCATAATCAGTAGATTTTCCTGCACTTCCGCGAATAGTTCATTCAACAATGGGTCAGCTATCAATTTCGTACAAGTGTAGACTTCACAAATGGGGCTTCATTTCACCATGATCAGATTATAAATTTTCACAATCAGCACATATCGGTTGCCGAGAATACTCACGAAATTGTGGGATCACGTCACCAAAATAGATTTTTTGTCGACGTTCTTCCACCACGACTGAACAGAGAAACTTGCCATGTTTTCTTAGAGAAAAAATCTACTCGCTCTGGTAGAACAATTGCCTAAGTGCGACAAAACGTGTTTCATGCAAGGAGGAGTTCCACCTCGTTTCAAGGTCAACGTTTGTAGGCTTCTAAATAACAGATTCATTGACAGATGTATTGGCAGAGGCGGACCAATTCCCTGGCCCCATGCTGTCCAGGCCTAAATGGACTACACTTTTATTTGTTGGGACATTTGAGGGATCCTGTGTACGGAAATATGGCACAAGGTGTATAGAATCTGTGTGCCCATATTGTGGAAGGCTATGAAATGTATGATTCTCCAGGGATACATCAGCCCATCAGGGATTGGATGCAATCATGGGTTGAAGCATGTATCCTCGGTAACGAAGTGCATTTATAAAATTTCATTTAGGAAAGTGTTACATACTGTGCTGATACGTTTTGTCCTAAGTGTTCCCCATAATTATCGTGATTATGAAGAGGTGCAGGAAATGAGAGTTTCTGGACCCAAGTCTGTATAACGTGTGAGGAGTGATTCCCGCAAGTTTGGCCACCTCTTTTTGTTACATCCTGCAATTCGTCTTGTTACATCGTCCATTACATTGTAAGACAAAGAAAAGACGCACCGCGAACGAATTATCCAAATGGAACGGAAATCGGTACGTGTTATGGGCATGCACAGACGGACAAATGAGCACAGTTTCAGAAAAATTGCATGATTTTTTCAGGAGAAAGAATTTCAAAAATTGCACAACTTAATGTGTTGGTCCTCCTCTGGCCCATATACAAGCAGTTATTCGGCTTGGCTTTGATTGACAGATGTGTTGGATGTCCTCTTGAGGCATATCGTGCCAAATTCTGTCCAATTGGTCCGTTATATAGTCAAAATCCCGAGCTTATTGGAGAGCTGTGTCCATAAAGCTCCAAATGTTCTCAACTGGCGAGGGGTCTGGCGATCTTGCTGGCTAAGGTAGTGTTCGGCAACACGAGTAAAAACTAGCTCCCATCTTGTGCGGGCAGGCATTGTCTTGCTGAAATGCTACCCTAGGATGGCTTGCCATGAAGGGCAACAAATTTGGGGCGTGGTATTTCGTCGACGTACTGCTCTGCTGTAAGGGTGCCATGAATGAAAACCAAAGGGGTCCTGCAGTGCAAAGAAATGGGACCTGAGGCCATCACTCATGGCTGTCAGACCGTACTGCAGATGACAGGCAGGTCGGTATTGCATTACTGCCCAGAGTGTCTCCAAATACATCTTTGGCGTGGAATCTCATTGAGTAGATGAGGATTGTCTTCGCTGATGAGGCACACTTAGAACTGAGCCCCAATGACCAACAAAGATGTCTCTGGCGACGCCTTGGACAGTGGGGGGATACCAAACTTCCTATCGCCTGCCATATGGCCCGACAACCAGGAGTTGATGATGACGATATTTGGTTTGTGGGGCACTCAACTGCGTGGTCATCATCGCCTGTACAAAGCCCCAATTTTTACACAGTCCAGTTCCTACACAGTCCAATCTAGTCACTGTCACGAATGATGATGATGATAATGATGAAATGATGAGGACAATACAAACACACAGTCCCTGGGCAGAGAAAATCCTCATCCTGGCTGAGAATCGAATCCAGGACTCCACCATCTAGAGGTGGCAACACTAGCCACTAGACCATGAACTGCAGACTCACACACAACCAGGAGTGATGGCCTGGATTGCCAAACTCTTTTCTTAGAACGACCCCTTTGGTTGTCATCTCTGGCATCCTTACACCACAGTGATGCATCAACAACATTCTGTACCCAGTTTTGTTACTCTTCAAGGCAAGCCACCCTGTGCTTAGATTTCAGCAGGATGACGCCCACTCGCACAAAGCGAGAGTGTCTACTGCTTGTCTTCGTCCTTTCCAAATACGTTGGCCAGCAAGGTCGCTGGACCTGTCCCAGTTGAGAAAGTTTGGAGTATTATGAGCAGGGCCCACCAGCAGTCTTGGGGTTTTGAGGATTTAATATGCAAAGTATACAGAATTTGGCATGATATCCCTCAAGACATCTAACAGCTCTGCCAATCAGGACCAGAGGTAGACCAACGTAATATTGACTTGCTCAGTTTCCCTTTTGAAAAAATCATTTAATTTTTGTTATACAGTGCAGTTTCGTCCTCTATGTGTGAGGAACGTTTCCTGTACATTTGGCCATCCCTTGTATTTCCTCTCTTTAGTTGTTGCTTTGTCAAGTATTTTGCTGTGTATAAAGGCAAATGATAGGCTAAAAATGAAATGCCATGGTAAATAGTACATTATTGCTTACCACATTCCAATGTCCAGAACTATTAGTTACTAGTGTTACACTTGCCCTTTGGTGTCTGTTACTGTATCCTTTCAAGGAATGTGCTGACGCCGAGCCGGCCGTTGTGGCCGAGTGGTTCTAGGCGCTTCAGTCTGGAACCGCGCGACCGCTACAGTCGCAGGTTCGAATCCTGCCTCGGGCATGGATGTGTGTCATGTCCTTAGGTTAGTTAAGTTTAAGTAGTTCTAAGTTCTAGGGGACTGATGACCTCAGATGTTAACGTCCCATAGTGCTCAGAGCCATTTGAACCATTTGCTGATGGTGAGCTTGTTTGTCTCAACAGCTGGTTGACGATAACAACCCTGTACTAAAGCCCGTGGTGTCACACCTGCCACAACTGCGGGAGGTGGACTCCGAGGTGTACCCACAGATGTCCATGTCTACCGTAAAACTGGTTCCTGAAGAGCGGGGCAGCCTGCTGGTGTACAATGGGTCGCTCACCACGCCACCGTGCTCGGAGACCGTCACCTGGATCATCTTCCGTCAGCCAATCACTATCTCTTCCGATCAGGTACTGCAGCATGTGTGGAATCGCCAAGACTGTTAGCCAAATGTGGCAGGTCACGACAGGAGGCACAGTGGGGAGGTGCGTGTAGACCGAGTTTTTCCCATCCAGGTTGCAGGCGAACAGTAGCACAACCATAGACACTATTTTTATTCATTCTTCATTACTAGATGGGCATTCTGTTAGTAAATGGGTGATTTGCCTGTCAGGCCATGATGTACAAATTTTAACACTAAAAGGCTTTTGTATTCAAACAAATGTCACAGATAATTACAAACAATGTAGGAAAGCTAACCCAACAGCAATAGAGAGCTTTTTGAGAGTTTTCCGTTAGAATGTTCTAAACGGGGTACTAGCAGCAATAGGCAGCCTGGGTGGCTGATTAGAGGGATAAGGATATCATGTAGAACAAAGCGGTAACTACTCCAAAACGTTAGAAGTAGCCCATTACAAACAGAATTGTAAGGTGCTTAAAATGTTATTAGGAAAGCCAAAAACATGTAGTACGCAAACAGAATAGCTACTTCACAGGATAAAATTAAAACCAAATGGTCAATTGTGAAGGAAGTGTCTGATCAGCAGCACAACGTCGACGATATAAAGTCAGTTTGTAGTAACAATATTTCTGTTACTGATAAATCAGATATATGTACATCATTTAACAATCATTTTCTGAGCATTACTGGTGAATTAAATAAAAATTTAGTTTATACGGGGAATCGTATAACTCTGTTGGCAAATGCCTTTTTGAGATTGATGTTTGAAATACTCCTCTGTGATACAGAAAAGGGGGAGATTGGGTCAATAATTAAATCACTGAAGACTAAGGACACTCATGGATATGATGGAGTGCCCAACAGAATATTAAAGTACTGTGCTGCACATGTTAGCGCTGTATTTAGCCATATTTGTAATTGTTCCATTGGGAATGGTCAGTTTCCTGAGCAATTAAAGTACTCAGTAGTAAAGCCGCTTTATAAAAAGGGAGAAAGGGATAATACAGATAATTTTAGACCCAATTCTATGCCACCAGTGTTTGCAAAAGTTATTGAAAAGGCTGTGTATGTAAGGATAATTGATCATTTTATATCACATGATTTGCTATCAAAAGTTACTGTTCGGCTTTAGAAGTCGTTTAACAACTGAAAATACTATATTCTCTTTTCTCTGTGAGGTACTGCATGGGCTAAACCAAAGGTTTCGAACGCTTGGCATATTTTTTTAATTTAACTAAGGCATTTGATTGTGTTGATCACAAAATATTGCTCCAGAAGTTGGACCATTACGGAATATGGGGAGTAGCTCACAATTGGTTCACCTCTTACTTTAGCAAAAGGCAGCAAAAGGTCATTATTCACAATTTTGATAACGGCTGTCATGTGGGGTCTGAGTGGGGTACTGTCAAGTGGGGGGGGGGGGGGTGCCCCAGGGATCAGTGTTGGGGCCACTCCTGTTTCTTATTTACACGAATGATATGCCTTGTAGTATTACGGGTAACTCTAAAATATTTCTGTTTGCTGATGACCCTAGCTTGATAGTAAAGGATGTTTTGTGTGACACTGGCTCTGTTTCAAATAGTGCAGTTCATGATGTAAGTTCATGGCTTGTAGAAAATAAACTAACGCTAAATGACAGTAAGACTCAGTTTTTACAATTTCTAACACACAATTCAACAAAACCTGACATCTTAATTTCACAGAATGGGCATATGATTAGTGAAACTGAACAGTTCAAATTTGTAGGTGTTGAGATAGATAGTAAGCTGTCATGGAAAGCTCTTGTTAAGGATCTTGTTCAAAGACTTAATATTGCCATTTTTACTATTTGAACGGTATCTGAAGTAGCTCTTCCCATTCTTAAAGGATATTTTCGGCTCATGAATGGGCAGTTTGGGTAATAAGTGGTACAAGTTCACGAACCTCTTGTCGACCCCTGTTCAAGAGTCTGGGTATTTTGACATGGGCCTCTCAAAATATATATTCCTTACTCTCATTTCTTGTTAACCCCTTTTCAGTAATCTAGGTATTCTGACATTGGCATCTCCAATATATATATATTCTTTACTGTCCTTTCTTGTTAACAGTGTCAGCTTATTCCCAAGAATTAGCAGCTTTCACTGAGTTAATACTTGGCAGAAATCCAATATGCATTTGGATCCGACTTGCTTAACTCTTGTGCAGAAGGGTGTGCAGTGTCCTGCTGCATCCATTTTCAATAGACTACCACAAGAATTCAAAAATCTTAGCAGTAATCCACGCACTTTCAAATCGAAACTGAAGAGTCTCCTCATGGATCACTCCTTATATTCTGTTGAGGAGTTCCTTGAAAAATTAAAGCTGATTCCTATGTTGTATTATTGATCGCGTTTACTGAAACTTACGGCTTGACTTTTTTGGGTTTATAATCATTTTATTTTATCTGTTATTAATTTTATGTTGTAATTTCATGTACTGACACTTTCCATGACCTTGGAGATTTGCTCCTGAATTTGGTCCTATGGAACTAGATGTGTAAATAAATAAATACATAAACACTTTACTTTTAGGCCTACTGACACAATTAAACTTCTTTTACTGGATAATGTTAAGTAGAAATTGATAACTGGACGATGTGATAAGGAATTAAAAGTGCATGAATCGACTACTACCAATATCAAAAAAAAAAAAATAACTGAAGAAGAAGCTGGAAACTAGAAACATGGATCTGAAAACATATGGGATGACAGCATAATGAATTGGAAGTGCATGTATCCATTAATAATCAGCTGAAAAACATCACCTCAGGAGGCGTCAGATGTTGCATATGGAGGAGGGGGCACAAATATGGTGATGTGGTAAAGAATTAAAAGTGCATGCATCTACTAGTACCAATCTTCAAAACCTCACCATAGAAGAAGCTGAATACTGGCATTAGAGATATAAAAACGTATGGGATTACAGGGTAATGAACTGTAAGTGGACACCTTAAAACATGGCCTCAGGAGGAGCCAGAAGTGGCGCATGGGGGAGTGGTCACAGATGGGCTGTAGTGATGAAGTATTTAAAGTACGTGCTTTCACTGCTATCCATACGAGAAAACCACAGTAGGAGAGGCTGGCAGTCACATATGGGGTTAGGGACACACATAGAATGATGGGGTAAAGAACTGGAAGAAATGTATCCACTACTGCTCATTGTAAAAGCATTAGATCAGGAGAAATTGATAGCAGCATATGGGAATGGAGGCTTGCATGGGATGATGAAGAGAAGAATTGGATGTTCATGTGTCCACTGCTACTCACCTTGAAACTGTCACTTCAAGAGATCCCAGAAGCTTCATACATGGATGGGGACACATGGGGGTGACATGGTTAAGAACTGGAAGTGTGTATGATCATTACTACTCACCTTAAAGTTTTGATCACAGGAGAGGCTTGAAGCTACATAGGATGGCGGGATCAAGAATTGAAAGTGCATGTGTCAAAAGGATAAATTAGAAGATGCAAATGGGATGACAGTCTGAAGAATTGGAAGTGCATGCATCCGCTACTAACCATTTTAGAGAAATCACCTCAGAAGAAGGCAGAAGCATCGTAGGAGAATGTATAGGAGGATGAGGTAAAGAACTGGAAGCGCATGCATCCACTTCTGATCTCCAGTACATCACCACAGGAGAAGCTGACAACTGGAAATTGAGATGTGAAAACACGTGCGTTGACAGAATAATGAACTGTAAGTACATGCAACCACTACTAACCATCTTAAAAGATCTATGAAACTGTCTGCAGATGTTGTTGTCTATAACGAGATCGCAATGACTGAAGAACGTAGCAAAATAAAGACTGACTTGCAGAACTTCTCCTATCAAACACTGTCTACTTTAGTCAGCTAGGATATAACTCAGACAAAAGCAAGTGAATTCACTGCTGTTAAATTTCAGTTGAAGTTCTCATTTATAAACATACTGAAACATTACACTTATGTCTTCTATTAACATGTCTTCAGTGACCATGATTTGTTTGTGCTGTGCTGCTATAACCTAATAATCAGCTTAACCAAACTTCCTGTACTGAGTGGGTGGTTGGATGGTTTTGGGGAAGGAGACCAGACAGTGAGGTCATCGGTCTCATCGGATTAGGGAAGGACAGGGAGGGAAGTCGGCCGTGCCCTTTGAAAGGAACCATCCCGGCATTTGCCTGGAGCGATTTAGGGAAATCACGGAAAACCTAAATCAGGATGCCCGGACGCGGGATTGAACCGTCGTCCTCCCGAATGCGGGTCCAGTGTCTAACCACTGCGCCACCTCGCTCGGTGAGTGGGTGGCATATCTGCAATATACGAGGTGCATTCAAGTTCTAAGGCCTCCGATTTTTTTTTCTAATTAACTACTCACCCGAAATCGATGAAACTGGCGTTACTTCTCGACGTAATCGCCCTGCAGGGGTACACATTTTTCACAACGCTGACGCCATGATTCCATGGCAGCGGCGAAGGCTTCTTTAAGAGTCTGTTTTGACCACTGGAAAATCGTTGAGGCAATACGAGCACGGCTGGTGAATGTGCAGCCACAGAGAGTGTCTTTCATTGTTGGAAAAAGCCAAAAGTCACTAGGAGCCAGGTCAGGTGAGTAGGGAGCATGAGGAATCACTTCAAAGTTGTTATCACGAAGAAACTGTTGCGTAACGTTAGCTCGATGTGCGGATGCGTTGTCTTGGTGAAACAGCACACGTGCAGCCCTTCCCGGTCGTTTTTGTTGCAGTGCAGGAAGGAATTTGTTCTTCAAAACATTTTCGTAGGATGCACCTGTTGCTGTAGTGCCCTTTGGAACGCAATGGGTAAGGATTACGCCCTCGCTGTCCCAGAACATAGACACCATCATTTTTCTAGCACTGGCGGTTACCCGAAATTTGTTTGGTGGCGGTGAATCTGTGTGCTTCCATTGAGCTGACTGGCGCTTTGTTTCTGGATTGAAAAATGGCATCCACATCTCATCCATTGTCACAACCGACGAAAAGAAAGTCCCATTCATGCTGTCGTTGCGCGTCAACATTGCTTGGCAACATGCCACACGGGCAGCCATGTGGTCGTCTATCAGCATTCGTGGCACCCACTTGGATGACACTTTTCGCATTTTCAGGTCGTCATGCAGGATTGTGTGCACAGAACACACAGAAATGCCAATTCTGGAGGCGATCTGTTCAACAGTCATTCAGCAATCCCCCAAAACAATTCTCTCCACTTTCTCGATCATGTCGTCAGACCGGGCTTGTGCGAGCCCGAGGTTGTTTCGGATTGTTGTCACACGATGTTCTGCCTTCATTAAACTGTCGCACCCACGAACGCACTTTCGACACATCCATAACTTCATCACCACATGTCTCCTTCAACTGTCGATGAATTTCAATTGGTTTCACACCACGCAAATTCAGAAAACGAATGATTGCACGCTGTTCAAGTAAGGAAAACGTCGCCATTTTAAGTATTAAAACAGTTCTCATTCTCGCCGCTGGCGGTAAAATTCCATCTGCCGTACGGTGCTGCCATCTCTGGGACGTATTGACAATGAACGCGGTCTCATTTTAAAACAATGCGCATGTTTCTATCTCTTTCCAGTCCGGAGAAAAAAAAACGGAGGCCTTAGAACTTGAATGCACCTCGTACAAGCTAAATAGCAGTGGCGCTAGGACTCAGCCTTGAAGTAATCCATTGTTGAGGGTTTTCTGGTTACTAATGGTATAGCCTAAGGGTACCTGAAATGGTATATCAGCCGACATACTGTTAAGAAGCTTTATTATTCTTCTGCAAAACATTACATGGAGCAGATGATACACAACGCCCTGTCTCCACATTGCATAGTAAGCTGAAGACAGCTGAATAAATACAGTAGAGGTCATTAGTTGTTTCTGGAATCCAACTTCTGTGTAGATTGTAAATGAAAGTACCTGATTCACACAGCTACTGTTTGGTCAGAATCCTGACTGTTTGACAGGCATTGTTCAAAGTATCTCCATATGTATTCTGTTATACAGCAGTCTCTGAAGTAATTTGCACATATAACTGGTAGTGTCAGTCTATGACTATAGCTTCCAGTAAAGGTCTCACCCTTCCAACATACAGATTTTTTGTGGAGATTTTTAAAACCATAATACCTCAACCTCCTTTTTTTGGCTAGAAGCAGTTTGATGCATACTCCAATAGTACACCACGCGATTTTTGAATATCCCTGCAAAATGTTTGTGTGGAGTATATATAATTTTTAATCTAGGTGAATTTCGAATTCCCCCATAATTTTTCACTATTACTTAAAGGGTATGTTTGACGCTTTCATTTTCAAATTACCTTTCCACTTTAACCCAAGTAACGTGGCCTGTGACTATAGTGCCATCGCAAACAACATAATATTGGTAGAAATCGGAACTACTATTCTGCACTTCATGTTAAGCAGCCGAACGATAGTATACTTTGTGCAACTCGCTCCAGTGTGACGAGGTGACTGGAAGGAGCTACAGTGGGGCTCTTGTGACGATGGTGATGGCTGATCGTCTCTCCATTGTGTGGAATTTCTTTAAAAATAAAGACACCAAATTCCTATCCATTACCAACATAACACATGTGGACAGGTCCAAACTTTGGGGAGCTGCACTTAGGAGAAGCAGCAGGTGTGTGATGTCAGTGGCTATCTTTAATTCTGTAAGCGACCTGACTTAAAAACAGCCACACTGGTCCGAGTGAATAATAACTTGGAGGAAACGTGTTAAGTAGGTCAGCAGACTGGATAGTACATGTAGGGTGAATAACATGTTTATTCCGCCAACATGCATAGACTGGCAGGCATGACACACATGGCCCTGCAGAGGAAACAAACACCTTTTGTTTTGACTGTGAATAGCAGGCAGGCTTGAACCTGCATGGGGGAAACCCATTATTTGTCTTGGGTGAGACAATGTTCTTTGTCCTAGAACTGATATAGGGGAACAAAACCAATTGTCTTAGAACCGCATGCTTATACTGGCAGCAGGAAAACATCATTTCTCTAATAGGCAGGCTTGGACCTGCATGAGAAACAAACGTAGTTTGTTTCAGGTGTGTGATGTCAGGGGAAAACGGACGAAATCTGACAAGAGTGCAGACTGTGCATATATTAGAGAGTCTGTTGTCCTGAATTCCAACAGGATATTGCATCATCGTGGATTTCCCACTTATAGTTAGGGCACTGGTCCTACTTCCACAGTGATGTCATAGGGGTGGGGGAAGATCCACTAGCATAATTGTGCTATTTTTTAATTTCTCGTTAAATTTTGAATTTCCGAACAAATTTTGAATTCCTGTCAATTTTTGAATTTCCCAGTGTTTCATACGTAGGGCAATTGGCCAGTGTCAGAGGGGAGGGGGGGAAATCCATGACATAGTAGTGGAGAGGCAGGGGAAAATCTGGCAATAATGCGATCTGTTCCCCACCTAGAGATGGATGAAGAGGCACACCAGCACTGCCTGCCGGGATATAAACTGAAGGTATTCTACTACTTTGGAAGTAAAATAACACGTGATGTAAGAAAGAAGAATGGCTTAAAAAGGAGACTAGCATAGCAAAGAGGACATTCCCGGCCAAAGGATGTCTACTGGTATCAAGGCAAAAATCAATGAGTATGTATGTTTGGGGCACAGCATTCTATGGAAGTGAATCGCGGGAATAGGAAACCGGAAAAGAAGGGAATCAAAGCGTTTGCGATGTGATGCTGTAGAAGGATATTGAAAATCAGATGGACTGATAAGATAAGAAATGAAGAGATTCTCCACAGAATCGGCGAGGATAGGAGCATGTGTGAAATATTGACAAGAAGAGGCAGGACGTTAGGACATGTGTTAAGGTCTCCTCCTCATTTAACTTGTGACATACGTATATGTAGGACTTTACCAGTAATAACAATAAAATATATAAAATAACTGCAACAACTAAACCTGAGAAAACGTTCGTCGATCCGATAATTCATGTAAAATTTTGCAATTGTGTCTGAAAGGAAAATTATTTTATACTTCTACAATATGCTACAATGTTATAGGTGATTCAATTTAATATGTGTATTTCACTAAATTTTTCATGTTGTTTTCAAGACTCTTCGATTTTTTCTTCTATGACGTACAATTTTCTTCATAATAAGATTCAGTTTATTTTAGTTGGAGGTATTTCATTGGAACCGAAAGCTGGCGACTGAAAATGCACTGCTTTTATGTGAGTCCGATAACTGGGCAAAGGCGAAGCGCTGGAAGGTAAAGGTTTTTGCCAGATTGTAGACATTTCGTGCCTTGCGCCTAGGACCGAAATTAGCTAGTGGAGGGAAAAAAAGCTTTCCACCCCTATATATCAAACTGAGATTAATAAAGCCCTTTGCAGGCGCTCTTTTATGAAGTGGATACTAGTTTAGTTACCTTTGTATGTATATTTCCCTTAATCAGTCAAGAAACACTGGAAGCACAAATTGTTATTGGTCCTCAAATTTTTAAACTGATGAAAGATCACGAATTTGAGAATACCACGAATGTTGAACAAAAAGATGCATTGACTGCCTTCAGGCCCGCTAGTGAAGACTTTCTAGGGAATAAAAAGCATACAAATTTCATGAACGTTATTAAAACCATTTTGAAAAATGTGGGGGAGTTGGGTTGTTAACACATTCAAATATTGACGACTTCTTTGAAAACGTAAGGCGTTAAAGTGGAGAGCAAGGAGAAAGCGTCCACCAGGAGCATAGGGAATCATAAAAGAGGTAACAGAGAATGTGGAATGAACGTATGACGTCAGACTACTGCTGGATTTTGAAGGAGGACAGTAAAGGTCCAAGTTCTGCGAAGATATGAGGAAGAGAAAATTTTATAAATCAGTGTTGCTATCGAAACTATTGGTAGTAATTTTAGTATATGCCTCATCTTCTTGTTCTTCTTTTTCCTCGCCTTTGAAGCGATTTTCCAGACCAGAAGCATCATGAAGTCTGAAACAAAAGGATCCACTCGAAGAAAGGAAAACTGCAACTACCCTCTTTTGTAACTGAAACTGTTGTGAATGCTAATTATTTTTGCTGTAAATGGAATCATATTCATTGACTTTATTATAATAAATGAAAACGAGCTCCCAGCGGAAAGGTCATTGTTGGTTAATAGTGCACTTGGTGACGATCGATCATGTACGTAGTTAATTTTCTTACAAAAGAAATTATTCTATAACAATTAAGATTCAGGCTCGATTTTTTTATAATTAAAAAACTACCAATAGAGCTCAGAACGCATTCGATCATTGCTTCCTAACCAAGTCGCTTCCAGCTTAAATTAAAGTGCCAGAAATTAATTGCATGATGTATTCAAAACAGGAGAATTGAGAAGTTTTTCGCTTTACTGAGAAAAAATTGAGGTATTGAATAGAATTGAGGAGGAGTTTGAGGCACAACTTGACTAGAAGAAGGGATCGGTTGGTAGGATATGTTCTGAGGCATCAAGGGATCACCAGTTTAGTACTGGAGGGCAGCGTGGAGAGTAAAAATCGTAGAGGGAGACCAAGAGATGAATACACTAAGCAGATTCAGAAGGATGTAGGCTGCAGTAGGTACTGGGAGATGAAGAAACTTGCACAGGATAGAGTAACATGGAGAGCTGCATCAAACCAGTCTCAGGACTGAAGACCACAACAACAACATGAGAAAAAAATGTTTAAAACGCAATATTCCAATTATTATTAGCAAACAAACACAGCGAGTACAACTTAACATCCTTTTCGTGTCGATACAAGAACATGAAGAAGGAACAATCTAGTGTCTCATTTATCACAAAGAAAATAATTACAGTTATTAGAGAAGAAATATTGGTATAACATATTAATTTTTTCAAGACGTTGTTTTCTCGTAAGTACTGCCAAAAGAAATAGTTTTTGCTGTTCTCTCAATGGAACAGACGTAATCTCCCAAAAACTGCAAATTAAAAAGTATTAGTAACCGTTACTTTGCAGTCCACAAGTAGGAATATCGCTTGACATTGTTATTATCAAGCCCCTCTTAGGCACCAGAGTTCATCCTCGTGTTTTTATTAAAAGACGTCTCATATTTTATCCCACGTCTGCATGGGATCGACATGTTAATCTAGATTTGGCAATGTTAGTGGCAGAGGGTCAGCAGATGCCCTTCCTGTCTCAGTCCCTTCTCCAACCCAGACGAGATGTGTGTGCGCATTCTGTCTAAATCTGTGATATCTTCCCTGTGAAAGTTTGAGAACGTTTCGTAAATGTTTGTGAATCATGTAGCCGATGCGGTAAATAAGTAGGGTAGACTGGGGCGAAACGTTCGCTTGGGGCATAATGGTCACACTCTCTGTCTTCACAGTTAGTGCTGCCATGAAGCGGACAATTCGTGAATTAAGAGCTCGCATGAGTCTAAGGATACACCAGTGATATGGTTCTGCCGTGTGTTCCGCAACAAGATTTACAGAAGAAAACTTCGTTGTATGCACTGTTGATCTAAGGTAAGTTCTAAATCTGTAATTGTTTATGTCACACTGTGTGCCTCTAAAGCGAGTCACAAATATTTCGGCTTTTAAGGCAGTTTATGAGGAAGTTGTATTCGCGTTGTTGTTAGCATACAAGATGGCGTTCTCCTGCAATGTTGTTGCTGTTGCAGGACGAGGGTTTGGGGCAAAATGATCATGTAGTGGGGATCATTATACCCTGTAAGGATCATATTACCCCATTAATAAACTATTACATATAAATAAGCCTACTTATATATTTTTATGCATGCGTTTACTTAACGACGTACTTAATTGTTTAGTTTCATGCGATTGTTTATTTAAGTGTTTCAATTTTCAGACTCAACAATGGTGCGAACTTACGTTCGGAAAACTGGTCGTCAAAGCTGGTGTGCTGACAATATGAACAACGCCATTAATGCAGTTCAAATTGGAATGCCTGTAAAACCAGAAAGTAGGAATTTTAAAGTCCCTAGAATGGCACTAAAAAGAAGAGTAACAGTAAAAAATACATCTGCTGTGCAAGATAAGAAAGTCTTAGAAAATTATAAACCTGTTTTCACTCAATGCCAAGAGGAGGAACTGGTTAAGCATATTGTGGATATGGAAACAAGATTTTATGGTCTGACAACAAAAGATGTGCGCCACTTAGCACTCCAACTAGCAGTGAAAAATGGTATACCACGTCCTTTTAACACAGAACTGGGTATGGCTGGAGAAGGTTGGTTAGCTGGTTTTCGACGACGACATCCAGATCTCTTCCTCAGAGTTCCAGAATCAACGTCAGCTGCAAGAGCTCGTGCATTCAATTGGCCTGTTGTGACGAAATTATTCAAAATCTTGGGGAAGTAAATCCTGATCGGCCATATCCTCCTCACAGAACTTTTAACGTGGATGAAACTTGTATTGGAACTTTTTCATCTAGGAATTCACGAGTTTTGGCGAAGAAGGGTCGACTAATTGTGTCTGGTGAGCGTGGTGAGTCCACTACAGCTGTTTTATGCATGTTTGCTGGAGGAACATTCATACCACCGATGCTCATATTTCCCCGAAAAAGGATGAAAGCATAGTTAACTGATGGAGCTCCGCCTGGAACTATTTTTGTCTGCAACTCTAGTGCATGGATGAGACTCGAGGTGTTCGAGGATTGGTTTCAGCATTTTGTGCAACATGCAGAACCATCAAAGGATGATCCAGCACTGCTAATAAAGGGTGGACACCTCAGCCACACGAAAAATTTGGACGTGATTGAAGCTGCCAGAAAAAACTTTTTTACCACCATATGTTTACCTCCCCACTGCACACACAAGCTCCAGCCACTAGATAGATCAATAATGTTTCCTTCAAGCACACATTATGACAAGGCTTTGGAGAAACGGCTTAACAACCACTCAGGGAGGGTACTCACACTTTTCCAGATAAGTCAGATTTTTGGGGAAGCTTACCTCGAAGCATGCATACCCATGAATGCTATAAATGGATTTAAGAAATGTGGGATATATCCTTATGACCCAGAAATCCTTACTGATGCAGACTTTATAGCTGCAGAAACTACCGACCAACTAGATCAGTCAAATTGTGTAGCAATGGAAACTGGAAGCAGTTCTAAAGTCTTAACTGAAGAATGCATACCACACGCACAGTCTTCTGTCAATAAGGAATCAGGGGCTCCAGAGCCTACAACACATGGAAATCACTCAACAATCACAACTTTTATTGAATCTGACCTCCCACGTTTAGATATTTCCCAACCAGGACCAAGTGGAGTGGGTGGATCTTTATGTAGGAAAACATCATTCGGTACAACATTGTAAGCCCAAATCATTCCAGTTCCCAAAATGAATAGACCAAGGTCTGATAGGAAGAGGCAGAGGGGTGGCGCAACAATACTGACTAGCAGTCCATATAAAAATGCCTCAGTGGAGGAAAAAAGAAAAAAGGATGATTTACAGAAAGGGAAATGCCTACAAAGACCTAAACGTAAACAAGTTCATGTAAAAACATCTGATGGCTCTTTGCAGAGAAGAAAAGAAACTTCTAAGAAGACGGGAGGGTCATGCATGCTAGAGAGTTGTGAGAATGACGATGCCAAGGATGTCGATGGTAACCCAGAGTGTATTTACTGCAAAGAAACTTTTCTATCTTCGTTAAGTGGTGAAGGTTGGATTATGTGTCAGGACTGTAAAAACTGGGCTCATGAGGAATGTGCTGGAGTTGACGACGATGATAATGACTCCATTTGTGATTTTTGTAGAAACAGAAATGTTCTGCCAAGTAAAAGGAAGTTTAATATGTAAACAGCTTTGTATTCTTTCTGTTCAATTTGTATTTTAAATGATAACGTTGAATATTTCATTTTTTAACTTTGTGACAGTGAATCAGAATTTCATTTCCCCTTAACTAAATGCATTTATGTAAAATAATACGTTATCTAAGTACATTGCGCAGTAAAAGTTGAATAACATATGCATTTAATTTATTAAAGGAAACAAATTTACAAAGAATGGCAGTAAAGTGCAAATTCTAAGCCAGGGGATCATTTTACCCCAAAGACCAGGGGCAAAATAATCCTTTACATATAACAAGTAAAATATGTGCAAAACATATACCCAATGGATTTTATAAAATATTTTGTATGTTAGCCAGAGTAAATGGACGGACTCCTTAAAGGGATCGTTTTGCCCTTGTCTCCCCTACCAGCACAGTATTCACCCTGTCAGATGTGGGAAACCACCTAAAATCCAAGTTGGCTAGCACACTGGACGTCGATGTTAGTCTACCATGTAGATTCTATCCACCTCCAGCGTGTCTCCACGAATCTTGGAAGCGGCGTGGATATCCAGACAAATCAAGTTTGGAATTTGTCTAAAAAGTAAAGCAATAGTTACGAAGATATGGACCTTGATTGAACTTTTAGTGTAACGTTTGAGTGTCAAATTCTTAAACCTTTAGTTAGTTAGCTAAATGTTCCATAGATCATTTGAAATTATGTAATTACACTTAAAAACAAGTTTGCTTTTTTTACGAGGTATCGGTTTTCAAATAGAAATTCATCATTGGAGTACAAGTAGTTGTCCAGGAGAAATGCTTTTGGGTAACATTTAAAACTTACTTCGCTACCCATCAGATATTTTATGTTATTGGGAAAATGATCAAGAATTTTTGCTGCACATAAGGAACTCCTACTGAGCCACTGACGGCTTTGATTATGTATAATAAGGGTTATGTTTTTCTCTGGAGTTGTAGGTACGGACGTACCAATCCTCGTGAAATTGCAATGGATTATTTACGATGAATTTCACTAGCGAATATATGTTCTGTGATGGCGCAGTTAAGATGCCTGGATTCTAGAAGATTCTTGACATGAAGACTGTAGATCATAATGAGATTCATTATTCTTTCTGCTCGCTTTTGTGGAACCAAATTTTGTCTCTAAGAGATGAGAACGGCAACAAATTTGTTATCGATGAGACATTATTCAGTGTTAATACGCAAAATATCTCCGGAGGTTAATTCGTTTGTTTCCAAGATTAGCAAAAGCACCCAAATTTGTTTGAGAAGCTCAATATGTTCAGCCAAAAATTTGGAGCATTCCACCCTGTTTACTCCTTTCCACTCATGTGCTACATGAATTGTTAATGAGTCCATTTGTTGTACATAACAGAATGTAGTGTGTTTTCTCACAATTTTGGGGTAGTCCATTTTCAGAGAACCACTAAGCAATTCATTATGAATGAAACCCACACAACACTAGTGAAATATCCTTCAATATTTATTATTTGTTGCAAGAACAGGTTTTTGTCTGTTACGCCATCATCGACTAAACGTCTTTGTACCTGATGATGATGATGCAGAAAATTAGACTGAGTTGTGAGAGTTTCATTCATAATGTATAAAATATTCTACCATGAATGGACGGAACAGTCAACCAGTGCAACTAAACAATTCTTTTAAAAAACGACATTAACATTCTCTTCTGTTGCTTTCTCTTTGATGGGATTTATTATAACGCTAATACTGCATGCAAAAAGTATCAGTTCTTCTTGTTAACTGTTAACTGGGAGTCATATATATTATATATATTACAAGTAGAAGTAGACCCAAAATTGAGGGCTGTGGTACTCTCTTTGTGAACTCTGCCCAGTCACTAAAATTTTCTGTGCCCTAAACACATTGTCTGAATTATTCAGCAGAACATTTTCCATTCTCTTTGTTAAATATGATTCACACCAATAGGGTGAAAATCCATCAGTTCATAGAATTTGCGTTTTTTCAAGATTTTGACATGATCTATACAATGAAACGCCTTCCAAATATAAAAAGATACCAACTGGCGATATTTTATTATTCAAGGTTTGAAATATTTGATGAGCCAGTTCACACACATGAGGCGAAGCATTATGACCACCTACCTGGTAGATCGTTTGTCCATCTTTGGAATGAAATGCAACACTGATTCTGTGTATAAGGGATCCGGCAATTGGGTGGTAGGTTTGTGGAGGTATGTGTCATTAGATGTCTACACAAAGGTCATGTAATACGCATAAATAACGGACCGCTGATTTGCGTACGCGGTGATGGCGGCCGATAACGACCCAGCTGGGTTCCATACAATTTACATCAACGTAACGTCACGACAATGCCCCTCAAACCATTGTAGCACGGTTCTGGGTTCGAGACAGGTACAGTTATACTGCTGAAAGATGACATCCCATCGGGGAAGACCTCAAGCATGAAAGGATGCAGCTAGTTCGCAGTTGTCAGCGTGTGTTACCACAGGTTTCATGCAAGTGCAGGAGAATGTCTCCCATAGCATAACACTGATCCCATCAGGCTGCGACCATGGAGCATGTATCGAGGCGCTGTTCACCTCGACCACGGCTTTTGTGGAGACGACCATCGACCTGGTCTACATCTACGTGATTACTCTGCTATTCACAATAAAGTGCCAGGCAGAGGGTTCAATGAACCACCTTCAAGCTGTCTCTCTACCGTTCCACTCTCGAACGGCATGCGGGAAAAACGAGCACTTAAATTTTTCTGTGCGAGCCCTGATTTATCTTATTTTATCGTGTTGATCATTTCTCCCAATGTAGGTGGGTGCCAACTGAATGTTTTCGCAATCGGAGGAGAAAACTGGTGATTGAAATTTCTTGAGAAAATCCCGTCGCAATGAAAAACGCCTTTGTTTTAATGATTGACACTCCAGTTCACGTATCACGTATGTGACATTATCTCCCCTATTTCGCGACAATAAAAAACGAGCTGCCCCTCTTTGTACTTTTTCGATGTCATCCGTCAGTCCCACCTGATGCGGATCCCACACCGCACAGCAATACTCCAGAATAGGGCGGACAAGGGTGGTGTAAGCAGTCTCTTTGGTAGACCTGTTGCTCATTCTAAGTGTTCTGCCAATGAATCGCTGCCTTTGGCTTGGCCTGGTGTAGCAAAAATGTGATTCACCTGAAGAGCCGACACATTTCCGTTGATCGATGGTCAGCGCCCACTGCAATCATAATCAGCGATATCTTCGGATCAATATGTGACATTTGGGATGGTCTGCTGTAGAGCTCCATGTTCAATAGTGTACAAAGAATGGTGTGCCCCAAAACCCTTGCGCATGCACCAGCATTGTGCTCTTTTGGGAGAGATGCCACAGATAAACATCTATCCTACATTACATAGCAGACAAGCCTCCGAACCCCACGTTCTGTGGAGAGTCGTGGACGTCCAACCATTTAGCGCCTAATGGCAGTTTCACTGTCTGTCTACCTTTTCCTGTAGATGTGTAACAATAGGCCGGCCGCGGTGGTCTAGCGGTTCAGGCGCTTAGTCCGGAACCGCGTGACTACTACGGTCGCAGGTTCGAATCCTGCCTCGGGCATGGATGTGTGTGATGTCCTTAGGTTAGTTAGGTTTAAGTAGTTCTAAGTTCTAGGGGACTGATGACCACAGATGTTAAGTCCCATAGTGCTCAGAGCCATTTGAACCATTTTTTTGTAACAATACGAGTCAAGATAGATGTAACGGAACTTGAATAGCGTATTTGCCTCTATTGGTTACGGTAGAGAGATCGATCTTTCGGTCCCGTCTGTATATTTATATATATGATATTGCATGAATAAAGGCTGGGCGAGTCTAAAGCTATCGTTAAAAACGCACGCCGCGCGATTTGGTCGGTCGTAATAATAATAACATGCTTTTGAATACAATTAAATTATAACGGCGATACCTGTTTAATGTTATTGGAAATAATATGTAGTAAATTAATGAGTAAGGTAGCCGATCCTATAAGAAGAGCTAAAACTGGGCATATTGAGGTGTTTTGCTTTATATCGACGAAGCCGATGATACGGCGTAATTTTTTTCGTTTACTCTTAGATATAAAACAAGTAAAGAAGTGCTAATTGTGCGTAGTGAAAAAAAATAGGGGCGAGTTTTAAATAGCTACGGTATACAATCAGAGTAACAAAAGGACATTTAATTACACGAAATCGCGGATAGCGAAGTGTGGTCATTAAATTGAGTACACCTAAAGGGCGGTAAATTCCGGGATAAATCTACACGCATCTCACGAGGGACGCGGTATTGAGACCGTTTTTATTTATTTTTTTAATTATATCGCGGAGAGCTGGCTCCAATTTATGAAAAGGAGGAAAACGTTAACTTTTACGCGAACTCTCAATAATTGCGAATCGGAGAGAAAAGTGTGTAATTGTCTCGCGCCTAACAAACATTCGTGGAGGCGGTGGCTAAACTAGAAGAGTCAATTACAATATACTGTATCAGTATCATTGACTATTGGTGTCGAGCAACCAAAACTGTTCATCAAAGGGTTTCGATGAAACTTGGGAGTTAGGGTTCAGGCACTCGCATATACTCCACATCAGACTGTGAGTGAGTGGTGAATGCGAAATAAAACTGTGAACAAAGTTACGTTCAATAAAACAGAAGAAACAAGACAGTTTGGTCGTATCTGTTACTAATCCATAAACTGTAACATTTCTTATCGTTGCACGAAGCCTTTGCAGATGATCGTTATGAGAATTCGCTTCGAAGGGATCTCGTTACGAGTTAAATTCTGGGCACCTGGTCAAGAGGGGGTAGTTTGTAGATGCTGACTACAGCAGCTATTCTGGAATCAGGTGCTACCGTGACCGTTGTGTGTTGTCAATGGCTTAAGGTCATCATATCTCATGCTGTAAGACCGACGCGCCTTTCGTCTTGGTATAACGGTGTCTCACGGTAACAACGACAACGCCGACGACGAAGGAAGATACGGTAGAGATGCTCACGACAGTAGCACGTGAACATTCGACCAGCTTCGCTGTTTTCGAGACACTCGTTCACGGGCTCTGCGTAAAGATAACCTGCCCTCTGTCAGGGTTCATATCTTCGCTAGGGCGATCCCCCGTCCGTGTACGCTTACATAGTTTTGTTACAGCAACGCCAGCAGGCAGCATGTAACGTCACGGTGGGCAGTGGTCATAATGTTTTGCTGATCAGAGTATAAATAGCACTATAAAAACACAAAAAAAATTCTTATTTTGTGAATAATTCTGACGTTTCAGAAGAGAATTAGAGTAGACTTTAGAATCAGCATTGAAAATTGATTCTAGGACACCTACTTTTGAGAAATGATGTGCATATTTTTTAAGTGCATGCTTACGATACTATAAGTATTTAGATGAGAAGCATTTTTGGGGACGTGTGATTCACGCTGCTCCTCTCCTCTGTGGCAGGTGGAAGGCTTCAGGAGATTGAAGTCCCCACATGGACAGCTGAGAAAGAACAGAAGGCCGGTGCAGCCGCTCAACGGCCGGACTGTGTACACTGTGTCTCCGAACCGCAAGTTCACGGAGAGTGCCACAGCTCGCAGTGTGTCTCCAGAGCCCAGGTTCAGGGAGACCACCACACGATCCGAGCTGTTCTTCCTGTGTGCGCTGCTACTGCACTCCATGCACTACCTCTAGCAAAGAACTTCAAACAAGTAGCCAATAAAAATTACGTGCTGAGGCTCACAAAAAATCAGTTTGTACAGTGCAGTCTCCTAGGTATCAGGGGGTACAGTTTACAGTGGTACTCCTCTCGACAATATTGCCCACGATCAATCGCTCAAGGCAGCGACGGTGCCTGTATGACTAATTGATATCTGATCTGATAAACTGCTGGAAGAGGAATTAGTACACCCTTTTTGAGATTTACAAGTCAAAATATATTGTTGCAACAGTTCATACGGAGTGCATGAAATGCTGACACTTGCGTATCAATAGCACAAGCAGTTCTGAGTTATCAGGTAGGGGACCTCGGGGCGGAACGGGATACTTAATGTTTAGCAATTTGTATAAAATAAGGGAACACAAGGAAACACTTCTTAAAGTCATAAAAAAACACCTTGTAGTGTAATCTAATGTACCTTATTTTAAAATCAATTAAACAATACATTTCGCATTTTTTACAATTTTTCAAATAATGTCTTGCATGTTTCCCGTTCCGCCCCACCCACGGGGCAGAACGGGATAAGGTTTTTTTTTTTTTTAAATTATTGCATAAACATTGAATCTGAAGTACGAATATCGTATTAAACTATGAGAAAATGTTTTATAAAAGGAAATTCAGACGAAGGAATGTGTTATTTAAACAATTAAAAAATCATTCTTCAAAATAAGAAAATATTTTAACGTCATTCTGAAAAATGTACAATGCTTAATAACCACCAAACCACTAACTACTAGTCCTTTCGACAATAGTCACAAATCAGTATTTCCTCTTCATCTTCACTGTCTATGCAAGCACAGGAATTGTGTGCCCACTTGAAACACCTCTGGCATGCGACCCAGCTCTCATTAGAAACGAAGTCCTCACAGTACAGACACTCAGCATCCTCTCTCACTGATAATCTCTTCTCCATCATCTTCTTCCTTTTACTTTTCTTAAGGTCTTTGATGTCCCCTGTTTTGGTTTTTTTTATGTGTACAGTTTGATATTTTAGCCTTAAGTTGCATTGCACCTGACGTCTCTGTCCTGACATTGCTCATGTTTGTGCACCCTCCACCTTTCTGTAGGCCTACTTTACGTGTGACAGCATTCTGCAGTTCCTTCTTATAAGGAGAATCTGTTAATACGACGGTTTTTCCTTTTCGTCTTGTAGTCCGCCGAGTATTTTGACAGATTAGTGAGACTGGAATGACAGCCTCGGGCGATATCTGGAGAGCTGAGTTGTTCGGCGAACGTAGCTGGCTGGGAGAGTATGGCATCCGTGAACATGCAAGCTGGGGGTCAATGATTGAGCCTTGGTCAGTCTTAGTCGTAGGCTATTAGTGGCAGGTTCAGTAGATACTGGAGAGCCTGTAATCAATGTGTTAGATCGTCCATCTGTAGAGTTTGTAGTCGGACTTTCGCAGTTTTCGAACTGGATATCTGTTGGCGCTGATGGGAGGTAGTCTGTGTCTGAAAACACATTCAGGTCAGACGGCCATATTCCATTTCTCTTAAAGCCATTTATAGCCGTCGGCATCGCTGCAGCACGTAAAAACGCGGCCCAAAATAGTGATGATATTTAGAAAAGAGTGACAACTTTTCCTGGATGTCTCCGTAGCTATTTTTTTTATCTCTTCACTATAATAACAACTCAGGGGCTTGAAAAGCGTTACATCCAGGGGTTCTAATTTATGTGAAGTGTGTGGCGGTAAACAAAGGAAGACTACACCATTGTCTCTGGCAATACCAAGCAGCTCCAGGTTTTTAGTGTGAGTTGAATGTCCATCAACAACCAGAAGCACAGGTGATTCTTTCGTGGCCAGAGAAAATCCCACAAACTTTCTAAACGATACTAAAAATAATTCGCTAGTGATCCACCCCGAGGGGTGAACTTCGGACCAGCGCCCTGGAGGCAATCCAAGCTCAAATTCTTGTTTCTTCTTCTTCCTTGGAAAGATAAGCACGGTCAGCATGTATAACCCAGATGCAGACATGCAGATTACTGCTGTAACGGTTTCTCCAAGTTCTGTAGATGTTACCGCTCCTACTTGCCTTTTTTCCTTGAGTGCTATTATTTTCGACTGACTTTTAGGATTAACTGTCAAGTCACTTTCATCACAGTTGAATATTTTGTCAGCAGTCAGATTGTACTTATCAATAACATTATTGAGAAGAGAGTTAAACTGTGAAACTGCTACTTTGTTGAATCCCATTGCTCGAGCAACAGAAGTATATTCTGGCTTGCGAATAGACAGTGTAGGATGCCTTGTAATAAATCCTTTAACCCAGTCTTGTCCAGCTAGACAAGTAAGTTTGTCGAATCTGTGTGGTAAGCCATTTCTTTTGGCTAACTGACAGGCTAGCGATCTGAGATCTTTCATTGTTAGACCAAAAAGTCTGCTTTCCATTGACTTCAGTTATGTTACCAGCTCATGTTCTTATTCTGCAGTGAACAACTGTTTAAATTTCCCATATGATTTGTCAATTATGTGGTCAGGATTATTCGTAGCTTTACACACATATCTTTCCAATGTTGATTTCGGTACGTTGAATTGCTTAGATGCTTTTAAAAATCCCATTTGGGAAGATGAAACGGCTGAATCTGCCATTCCCATCGCTTTTACGTCCTATTGCTGTCTATAAGTCTTTTTCATGTACGTTCACATCATCTGGAACAGCAAGGGGGAAAGAAAAAAGAATACAGTTTGCTTTCTACTCGCATCAAAATATGATGGGGCAGAATGGGACACTATCCCATTCTGCCCCGTCCCATTCCGCCCCAAGAGCACTTTTGAGGTTAACAACTTTTATGGAGTGTAATACCTGACTTATTTAAACGCATTAAATAACTAAAGTATAAAAAATGCCAGGCCCTTTAAGAGAATGCGTCATTTTAGGGTATACAATTAATAATTAACAGCTTACCTGGCGTTGAAATTCACCAAACGTTAGAACAACACAAGTGGTAACGTGAGCGACAACAATTCACTTAGATCTCGCACTTCAAACTAAATCAAAATGGCTGCCCTGACTTCCTTTCCATTCGGAGAAATAGTTACATGCCCATACGACAGGTTGCAGCACTGTCCAGTCTAGAAAAGAGCAATTTCCCATTGTGCCCCGCTATCCCGTTCTGCCCCGAGTTCCCCTATACACCCACACTGAAAAACCCATATTAGTACATGGTGCAACCTCCAAACGCAGCAATGCAGGTGCTGACTCTGACATCAATAGATCATACAGATGGTGAGTAATGGCTTGGGATACGTTATTCCATGGCTGCTACGCCTGTTCATGTGGTTCTTTGAGACGTGTTGGTTGATGAGTCACACAAGTCACTTCTCGTCCTATCATATCCCACAAGTGCTCGATTGGACACAAGTCCGGAGTTCGTGCTGGACAAGGAAGTTGGTGCCCATGTTGCAGAGGATGCTACATTTCACCGGCAGTGTTTGGACGAGCACTATGCTGTTGGAACAATACATTACCTTCCTGTTGCAAGAATGACAGAGGAGATGGCTTGGGATACGTTATTCCATGCCTGCTAGACTTGTTCATGTGGTTCTTTGAGACGTGTTGGTTGATGAGTCACACAAGTCACTTCTCGTCCTATCATAGTCCACAAGTGCTCTATTGGACATAAGTCTGGAGATCATGATGGACAAGGAAGTTGCTGCCCATCTTGCAGAGGATGCTACGTTTCACCGGCAGTGTTTGGACGAGCACTATGCTGTTGGAACAATCCATTACCTTCCTGTTGCAAGAATGGCAGAGGAGATGGCTTGGGATACGTTATTCCATGCCTGCTAGACTTGTTCATGTGGTTCTGTGAGACGTGTTGGTTGACGAGTCACACAAGTCACTTCTCGTCCTATCCTATCCCACAAGTGCTCGATTGGACACAAGTCCGGAGATCGTGCTGGACAGGGAAGTTGGTGCCCATGTTGCAGAGGATGCTACGTTTCACCGGCAGTGTCTGGACGAGCACTATGCTGTTGCAACAATACATTACCTTCCTGTTGCAAGAATGGCAGAGGAGCGGCTCTAACAACAATCTCCGTGTACTGAACGCTGGTTGGCATCCCCTCCAGAAACACCAAAGGTGAACGAGGATTGCAGCTTATCGCACCCCAGACCGTAAGGCCTGGGGTCGGACTAGTGTGGCTGTGATGAATATACTCTACCAGACAGCACTCACCACGTCTACATCGTATATGTAAACACTGAACGCTTGCATGCACACAGAATATGCTTTCATCACTGAAGACCAAGGCGCGCCATACCCTCTTCCAAGTGATCCTCTGATGACAGCTGTCTTCCAAGCGGTCAGCACCAGCGAGCCGTGCTTGTCGATGCTGTGGCGCGAGTGAAAGACGGGCTAGAGATGTGCGTGCCAGTAGTCCCATTTTGTAACAGTTTGTGTTGCCGTGTCTGGGCTCGCAAGCCCTCTTATCTGTGCTGTGGCAGCTGTACGATCTGCCACTGCCGTTCTTACAGTACGACGATCCTGGTGGGCGTCTGCGCTGTGTGGACATCCAGAACCTCATTATGGGTGTCATAATGTTTTCGTGACCACTTATACCAGCACCTTTGCGCAACTGGCACAGGATGTCCAACTTGTGTGACAGTTCTCCAAAAGAACCCTCTGGCTCCTTGGAAGGCCACAATTTGTCCCCTTTCAAACTCACTCATTGGTTGTGGGAAACACGAGTGTGTCTCCATGGCATGTTTGGCTGCTTGCTTCACGCGTTAGCATCACACTGAGCCTTCTCGCTGTGAGAATTTCCTACTAAAGGGTAGACACAGATAGCGCTCTGGTAGCTACGTCACTGCGGTACCTGTTGGCAGACGACAATGAAACCAGTATCAGTACATCTACCACCCTCAGGTGGCATATGTCGTCAATGGATCAAAATCGACGTCACCTTGCTAGGTGTACTAATTTTCATTTCTGCCAGTGTACGCAGGGTGGTCCATTGATCGTGACCAGGCCAAATATCTCACGAAATAAGGGTCAAACGAAAAAACTACAAAGAACGGAACTTGTCTAGCTTGAAGGGGGAAACCTGATGGCGCTATGGTTGGCCCGCTAGATGGCACTGCCATAGGTCAAACGGATATCAACAACGCTTTTTAAAAATAGGAACCCCCATTTTTTATTACATATTCCTGTAGTATGTAAAGAAATATGAATGTCTTTGTTGCACCACTTTTTTCACTTTGTGGTAGATGGCGCTGTAATAGTCACAAACATATGGCTCACAATTTTAGACGAACACTTGGTAACAGGTAGGTTTTTTAAATTAAAATACAGAACGTAGGTACGTTTGAACATTTTATTTCGGTTGCTCCAATGTGATACATCTACCTTTGTGAACTTATTTATGAGAACGCATGCTGTTACAGCGTGATTACCTGTAAATACCACATTAACGCAATAAATGCTCAAAATGATGTTCGTCGACCTCAATGCATTTGGCAATACGTGTAACGACATTCCTCTCAGCAGCGAGTAGTTCGCCTTCCGTAATGTTCGCACATGCATTGACAATGCGCTGACGCATGTTCTCAGGCGTTGTCGGTGGATCACGATGCCAAATATCCTTCAACTTCCCCCACAGAAAGAAATCCGGGGACGTCAGATCCGGTGAACGTGCGGGCCATGGTATGGTGCTGCGACGACCAATCTACCTCTCATTACCTTCATTACCGCTTCAACCGCACGCGAGCTGTGTGCCGGACATCCATCATATTGGAAATACATCGCCATTCTGTCATGCAGTGAAACATCTTGTAGTAACATCGGTAGAACATTACGTAGGAAATCAGCATACATTGTACTATTTAGATTGCCATCGATAAAATGGGGGCCAATTATCCTTCCTCCCATAATGCCGCACCATACTAACCCGCCAAGGTCGCTGATGTTCCAGTTGTCACAGCCACCGTGGATTTTCCGTTGCCCAATAGTGCATATTATGCCGGTTTACGTTACTGGTGTTGGTGAATGACGCTTCGTCGCTAAATAGAGCGCATGCAAAAAATCTGTCATCGTCCCGTAATTTCTCTTGTAGCCAGTGGCAGAACTGTACACGACGTTCAAAGTCGTCGCCATGCAATTCCTGGTGCATAGAAATATGGTACGGGTGCAATCGATGTTGATGTAGCGTTCTCAACACCGACGTTTTTGAGATTCCCGATTCTCGTTCAATTTGTCTGCTACTGATGTGCGGATTAGCCGCGACAGCAGCTAAAACACCTACTTGGTCATCATCATTTGTTGCAGGTCGTGGTTACGTTTCACATGTGGCTGAACACTTCCTGTTTCCTTAAATAACGCAACTATCCGGCGAACGATCCGGACACTTGTATGATGTCGTCCAGGATACCGAGCAGCATACATAGCACACGCCCGTTGGGCATTTTGATCGCAATAGCCATACATCAACACGATATCGAGCTTTCGCGCAATTGGTAAACAGTCCATTTTAACACGGGTAATGTATCACGAAGCAAATTCCGTCCGCACTGGCGGATTGTTACGTGATACCACGTACTTCATACGTTTGTGACTATTATAGCGGCATCTATCACAAAACGAAGAAAGTGGTCCAACTAAAACATTCATATTTCTTTGCGTAGTACACGAATATGTAATAAAAAATATGAACTTCTATTTACAAAAACGCAGTTGATATCCGTTTGATTTATGGCAGCACCATCTAGCGAGCCAACCGTGGCGCCCCCTTCAAGCTAGACGAGTTTCGTTCTTTATAGTTGCTTCGTTTGATGCTTATTTCGTGAGATATTTGACCCGGTCACTGTCAATGGACCACCCTGTATAACGACAACAATTTTCTCAGGGTCCGATCGTCCATGAAATCTAAACAACAGTGACAATCAAAAATATTTTATTTACAACAGTTAGCTACACTTTCCAGCTACTTCTCTACACAGTCGCCGCTTCCGACTTAGACATTTGTCATGGCGTGGTACCAACTTTCAATGTCCAAAAGGTTCAGCAACTTTTCCAATCAGAATAATTGATAATTTTGAGGATATAGAAATTAGAAAGCTAAGATACTTTGCATACTTTCATACTCTAACGTCATACAGAAAAATATTTTGTGGTAACTCAACACTTACGAAAATAGTATTCACTGCTCAAAAGAAAGTGGTTAGAAAAATGTGTGGGGTTCACAGTCGCACATCTTGTAAGGATCTGTTTAAAAGGTTAGGAATTCTTACAACAGCCTCACAGTACATTTACTCAGTAATAAAATTTGTTCTCAACGACATGGACCAGTTTAAAAAAAGCACTGACATTCATGATTACAATACCAGAAGAAAGAACCTATCTTTGGCACAGATAGAAGTAAAATATGCTAGTGTAAAACTTTTCGATAAGTTACCGGATGAAATAAAATGTCTGACAGACACAAGTAAAAGTCCTAAAAATAAACTGAAATCATGTCTCCTTGACAATTCCTTTAATACCATAGATGAGTTCTTGAATAGGAATAAATAAATCTACGGGTGTAATATATGCATTTTGTGCCATATAAGGGAACTGGGTAGGTAATAAAAATTTTAAGCTTAAAAAAAACTTGATTCATGTGTGCATTTCTTATGCACTTGATACGTTCCACATCATAACAGTTGCCGTGAGATTCATCAATGGAACACGTAACTAACTCCTCGGCATAGAAGGCAGCCACCTGTGCTCTCCACCAATTCTGTACGCTTGTGAGCAGTTCGGTGTTTGTACCAAAATGCTAACCTACCAGCCAACGGTTCATGAGAACCGAAATGAAAATCAGAGGGAGCAAGGCTTTATTGTGGGCGATCGAACACTTCCATCGAAAACACTGCAGGGGCGCTTTCGCTGCAGCTACAGTATGTGGCCGAGCATTGTCATGATGAAGGGTAATGTCTTGTGACAACATTCTTCTTCACAGTGTAACTTTTCTTCTTGATCTCTGTGTTGTGTGTAGTATGTAAGGGCACGAAACTAATTGCTGAAATATATGACTTAAGCCCTGTATTGCGCAGTCGAGTGAACAGTGGTGTATTGCCTGAAGTCTAGGTCGGACGGTTTACAACATCTCAAAAATACACCAACATAAAAGCAATAAAATTTGCACATGAGATAAACTACTAAATTTTGTCCGAATAAATCATCCAAATTGCTTTAATAAGAGGCCACTGCAGATTTACGTACCTAAATTGCGAAACCAAACTCAGAATACAAAAAATGTTTCACACATAGATATATAAGACTCTTCACTGAAATATACTTTGTATAGAAAGAAAATAACTTCTGAACTGAATGTAAGCTGTCTGACCTAACAACTAATGACCTTATTCTGTGTATATAGTGCAACTATACGACTGCAGCCCTGGACTTTCTTGCAGTTCAGTAAAAGTTCTCTCGAAAGTGTAGCACATCCAGCAGCGCCGCAGCAAAGCTAAATTAAAATGGTAAACTGTACATGACATTCAAATGAATGTCTACCATCACGTGTCATGTGCTCGCAAGCATCACAATATTTCTTGTGTGGTAATAATTTTGGGTGCTAAGGCTCTACACATGATTTTTCTGAAACTATTTTACAGCAAACAATTACTTTACACCTTGACTTTCAAGATCGTGAACAATATTGACTTTATACAAAAATCACTGTTTTGATTATTCAAAACTTTTACGTTACCCAGAGGATTAACCTACACAAAATGATACCTATTCTTTCACAAAAATGTATATGTGGAGGAGGAGAAGTAACTTCTCTTGCTGTGAGCAATCCATGAGATATGTTTCAACCAAATTTCGGTACGACAATTACAACAGAGTGCTAACGATGTGTAATCATACAAAGCTGAAAATTCATCTTAAATCAATTCTTCACAAAACTGCTTTCAAAATCCACTCCCGCCATTGTCTCATTCAATCATTCCTATCAAATCTGTGTTCAATATTTATTCTCTCACATGTGTGCATATCGATATATGAAAGTTAAGACGTTAACAGTTCTATAATGACCAAAATGAAATTGTGTTGTTTTTAGTATGTAAGTTGCTGTGTTCAGTTCTGTACGCCAAGAGCTGTGCTTTAATTGTGTGTACATGTGCAGTTTATTGAACTTTATGATTTGAAGGCACATATACTTACAGCTACAAATCAAATGACGCTACACACACTAAAGTGACAACAGAACTTACCACAGGCAAATTACACAATCTTTTTTTATGGAAATATTATTTGAAGGTTTGATGCCTGCAATACAAAACACGTAAAAAATAGTGTGAAGCACTGTACTAGCTCGTGTGTCAACAAAATATCTCAGGATAGTTTTGCATTGCAGTTTCGTCGAGATTAATACGGTTTTAATCTCATGGGTTTCTGTAGAGAAATGTGTGGCATATTTATCACTGGTCATTTTGGAATAAGTTAATTTCTGTGAATTTACGTAGTGAGACCAAAGATGGCCATTATGCAGCAACCATAATAATTTAATGAAAACTGCTACTAATCTTTGCAAATAAATTAAAATGACACTGAAGTTGAATAATATAATTACAATGCAAACAGTTATTTCCGCGCCTCTGTGACGTATAATACTGCAAATATTCAAATAAACCGTTGCGGCCGTGCAAATGAGCAACAACAATAATCATAGGCTAGCGCTGTACTGCACGTTCTGATACTCTGAAAAAATAATTAATTTGTTTTCTAACTTGTAGGGGTGCTAATGTTACATAAATAAAAGTTTGAGAGCAAGTAAACACATATACAGGGTGATTCAAAAAGAATACCACAACTTTAGGAATTTAAAACTCTGCAACGACAAAAGGCAGAGCTAAGCACTATCTGTCGCCGAATTAAGGGAGCTATAAAGTTTCATTTAGTTGTACATTTGTTCGCTTGAGGCGCTGTTGACTAGGCGTCAGCATCAGTTGATGCTAAGATGGCGACCGCTCAACAGAAAGCTTTTTGTGTTATTGAGTACGGCAGACGTGAATCGATGACAGTTGTTCAGCGTGCATTTCGAACGAAGTATGGTGTTAAACCTCCTGATAGGTGGTGTATTAAACGTTGGTATAAACAGTTTACAGAGAATGGGTGTTTGTGCAAAGGGAAAAGTTCTGGACGGCCGAGAACGAGTGATGAAAATGTAGCACGCATCCAGCAAGCATTTGTTCGCAGCCCAGGAAAATCGACTCGCAGAGCTAGCAGAGAGCTGCAAATTCCACAATCAACTGTATGGAGAGTCCTACGAAAAAGGTTAGTTATGAAACCTTATCGTCTGAAATTGGTTCAAGGCAGGCAGGCTGTGACAGAGCACTTCATCACTGGCCTCCAAGAAGCCCTGATCTTACCACCTGCGATTTTTTCTTATGGGGGTATGTTAAGGATATGGTGTTTCGGCCACCTCTCCCAGCCACCATTGATGATTTGAAACGAGAAATAACAGCAGCTATCCAAACTGTTACGACTGATATGCTATAGAGAGTGTGGAACGAGTTGGAGTATCGGGTTGATATTGCTCGAGTGTCTGGAGGGGGCCATATTGAACATCTCTGAACTTGTTTTTGAGTGAAAAAAAACCTTTTTAAATACTCTTTGTAATGATGTATAACAGAAGGTTATATTATGTTTCTTTCATTAAATACACGTTTTTAAAGTTGTGGTATTCTTTTTGAATCACCCTGCATTTAACCAAAATGTAACATAAGCACGCTTACAATGTCTCTCATGCCCATCCTCACCGAAGGTCAATATCAGAGTAAGTAATTACATAAAATAATTCGACTGTTTCACAGTTATTAATATTTTTAACGTAGTACAAAGAATAATATACATAATAAATCGCCGGCCGGGGTGGCCGAGCGATTCTCGGTGCTACAGTCTGGAACCACGCGACCGCTACGGTCGCAGGTTCGAATCCTGCCTCGGGCATGGGTGTGTGTGATGTCCTTAGTTTAGTTTGGTTTAAGGAGTTCTAAGTTCTAGGGGACTGATGACCTCAGCAGTTAAGTCCCATAGTGCTCAGAGCCATTTGAACCATTTCAACCATTTGAACCATAATAAATCGATACTGTTTTTAAATACAAAATGATTTTTCTGTACATTTTTCACTACATCTTTCAAGAATCATAGAAGTCTTAATTCACTGCACTGTTCGTAATTCCATATGAATAATAATTGTTCTCCCCAGGGCAACAGTGCCTGACAGCTTTTCCTGCACTGCACTTCACTGATGGTTTTCTCGAACTGCATGATCTCACTCGGTGAGCAACATCACTGGTGACACCACATCGTTGTCTCACTGCCTCCATCATCAACGCCACTACAACCTGCTTCATAGTTCCTGCACCACTGCCACGCATTGTTGTCACATGTAGCAATTTTGTGTGTTGCATGAAATCAGGTGGAACTCCTCGGCACAAAGAAATCGAACCACAGCATACAATTTAAACTTGGTGCGAGACTATTGTTAAAGGCATCTTCACATGCCCACTTTGCACTCAGGACTGAAAAATGTGATGAGATGTCATCAATGGACATAGCTTGTTAGAGACACTGCTCAACATGTCTGGGCAAAGCTCCATCAGATTTCCACCGGTGGTTTTCATTTCACAAAAGGTAGGACCTTGAAAAAAAAAGGCCCTTGTAAGGAAAAAAATTTCAAAAATAAATTGCTGAAATGTTATCTCAACTAATTTGTCTAGTAATGAGAAACAGAACAGATCTGAAAAAACACTGAACGTGCCTTATTTGCTGTACATTACTTCCAGCAACATTGAAAGGTGTGTCAAATGTGTATCAAACCTATCTTATTTCTTAGTTTTAGACAAATGATTGCAGAACATATTTGGCCATTTTATCAAATTTTTTGCTTCATTTTCAAGAATTGTTCAGAGATCTTGATCTTAGTGACACCTCATTTGCTTTCCTAGCCTCTTCTGTTCTAGAAATACCCAGAATTTAGTACTTGATTCGGATCGAACCATTTTGACAGTTAAATATCACACCTCTGTAACTTTTTACACACACAATAGTTAGGCCTTGGAGAGATGAACTTATTTATCATTTACATAGCTAGCAGCACTTCTTCGTCGAATTTTTAGTTTTCACTCAATTTACTAATAAAGTATTTCTTAATTACTTTGATTATTCTAAAGCAATTTTTTTTTTTTTTTTTGCAAAACTAGACCCATGCTGGTCAGTTCACTATCTTATTTATACATTTCCCATGCCTCGCTAGGCTATAAAAAATTCGAACGAAAACCGACTGTGTTTATTTTCGCTCCACTTAAGCATTTGACTTAAAAAAGAAATGAGGCGTCTAGTTTCAAGGCTGACTAAATCACAAAATTTAAGAAAACGCGTGAGAGTTACTGATTTAAAGTAAAAGTATATCACTATCAGGCGAAACAAATACACTACTGGCCATTAAAATTGCTACACAACGAAGATGACGTGCTACAGACGCGAAATTTAACCGACAGGAAGAAGATGCTGTGATATGCAAATGATTAGCTTTTCAGAGCATCCACACAAGGTTGGCGCCGGTGCCGACACCTACAACGTGCTGACATGAGGAAAGTTTCCAACCGATTTCTCAAACACAAACAGCAGTTGACCGGCGTTGCCTGGTGAAACGTTGTTGTGATGCTTCGTGTAAGGAGGAGAAATGCGTACCATCACGTTTCCGACTTTGATAAAGGTCGGATTGTAGCCTATCGCGGTTGCGGTTTAGCGTATCGCGTCATTGCTGCTCACGTTGGTCGAGATCCAATGACCTTTTGCAGAATATGGAATCGGTGGATTCAGGAGGGTAATACGGAGCGCCGTGCTGGATCGCAACGGCCTCGTATCACTAGCAGTCGAGATGACAGGCATCTTATCCGCATGGCCGTAACGGATCGTGCAGCCACGTCTCGATCCCTGAGTCAACAGATGGGGACGTTTGCAAGACAACAACCATCTGCACGAACAGTTCGACGACGTTTGCAGCAGCATGGACTATCAGCTCGGAGACCGTGGCTGCGGTTACCCTTGACGTTGCATCACAGACAGGAGCACCTGCGATGGTCTACTCAACGACGTGTGTGCACGAATGGCAAAGCGTCATTTTTTCGGACGAATCCAGGTTCTGTTTAAATATCATGATGGTCGCATCCGTGTTTGGCGACATCTCGGTGAACGCACATTGGAAGCGTGTATTCGTCATCACCATACTGGCGTATCATCTGGCGTGATGGTGTTGGGTGCCATTGGTTACACGTCTCGGTCACCTTTTGTTCGCCTTGACGGCACTTTGAACAGTGGACGTTACATTTCAGATGTGTTACGACTCGTGGCTCTACCCTTCATTCGATCCCTGCGAAACCCTACATTTCAGCAGGATAATGCACGACCGCATGTTGCAGGTCCTGTACGGGCCTTCCTGGATGCAGAAAATGTTCGACTGCAGCCCTGGCCAGCACATTCTCCAGATCCCTCGCCAACTGAAAACGTCTGGTCAATGGTGGCCGAGCAACTGGCTGGTCACAATACGCCAGGTGATGAACTGTGGTATCATGTTGAAGCTGCATGTTCAGCTGTACCTGTACACGGCATCCAAGCTGTGTTTGACTCAATGCCGAGACGTATCAAGGCCGTTATCATGGTCAGAGGTGGTTGTTGTGCGTACTGATTTGTCAGGATCTATGAACCCAAATTGCGTGAAAATGTAATCACATGTCAGTTGTAGTGTAATATATTTGTCCAATGAATACCCGTTTCTCATCTGCATTTCTTGTTGGTGTAGCAGTTTTAATGGGCAGTAGTGTACATACAAATAATATCGCCGTACGGTATAGGCTAAATGCTACGGGAGTTGGAAGACATTGAGCATGAAGCGATGCAGGTGGTTCGCAGTTGTCAGCGTGCCTTCGATCACTGCCACAGGTCCCATGGAGGTGCAGGGGAATGTCTCCCGTAGCACAACACTGCTGCCACCAGCCTGCATCTGTAGGCGCTGCACCGAGCGAGGTGGCGCAGCGGTTAGACACTGGACTCGCATTCGGGAGGACGACGGTTCAATCCCGCGTCCGGCCATCCTGATTTAGGTTTTCCGTGATTTCCCTAAATCGCTCCAGGCAAATGCCGGGATGGTTCCTTCGAAAGGGCACGGCCGACTTCCTTCCCCGTCCTTCCCTAATCCGATGAGACCGATGACCTCGCTGTCTGGTCCTCCCCAAATAACCCAAATCTGTTGGCGCTGCACATTTCGAGCCACCGTTCGCCTCGATGACGGCATCTGTAGAGACGACCGTCGATCTAGTGTAGGGAAAATGGGCCACCCAACGAGCCGACACGTTTCCAATGATCGGCGGCCGAATCCCGATGGTGCCGTGACCAGTGAAATCCTAAGGCCGGTATTGCACTATCAAATTTCTTTGACAAAGAAATATGATCAAATATCCGTCAAATTTCTTTGACAAAGATCTTTGACGTGGCGCTAAATAGGGGTATTACACTGTCGTCATATGTTTCATCAGATTTCCAGATGGCGGACAACAATTTGTTGTTATGCCCTGCAGTTGCCAGTACGACAATTGCACTTTGTGTGTGTATTTGAAAGAAAAACGGTGGAGAAAAAAGAAACGTACTTGGATGAAGCCATGGGTATTACGTAGAGGTAGTAAAAGCATTCAGCAATTTTTTTTTACGAGAAATGCTAGTGGAGGACGTCAAGTCTTATGTACAAATTACTTACGAATGGATGAGAGCGTATTTCAGTACTGCACTATCAAATTTCTTTGACAAAGAAATATGATCAAATATCAGTCAAATTTCTTTGACAAAGATCTTTGACGTGGCGCTAAAAAGGGGTATTACACTGTCGTCATATGTTTCATCAGATTTCCAGATGGCGGACAACAATTTGTTGTTATGCGCTGCAGTTGCCAGTACGACAATTGCACTGTGTGTGTGTATTTGAAAGAAAAACGGTGGAGAAAAAAGAAACGTACTTGGATGAAGCCATGGGTATTACATAGAGGTAGTAAAAGCATTCAGCAATTTTTTTTTTACGAGAGATGCTAGTGGAGGACGTCAAGTCTTATGTACAAATTACTTACAAATGGATGAGAGTGTATTTCAGTATTTGTTCAGTAATGTGGTTTCTCATGTTACAAAATAGAATACTCTCTTGAGAAATGGTGTGTGTGCAAAAGACAGGCAAACTGTGACACTGGGATTTCTTGATACAGGACAGAACTACTCTAGTTTACAACGCAACACTCAAGTATCACACTGCACATTAACCAAAATAATTCCAGAAACGTGTGAAGCGATTTATAAATATGTAAAGGTAAATAAATTTTTAGTACACTGTATGGCGAATAAGAACTATTTTTATATCTGAATAATTTAATTAATGGAATCAGTGTTCCAACACTACAAAATTAATATAAAGTACGAAACAGATGAAGTGCTGTATAACTTGTGGCATCCAGAGTTCAAAAATAAACAAAGTAGAACGGAAAGCTAAGAAAGAACTTCTTATTTCAGATTATGACCACGTCCTCTAGTTTGCTGAAAGGCTGCCTGTATGTTCCCAGATGTAAAGGTGGGTGGTTGTAGCTGTGATTGTGGACATCAAGTCGCCTGCGCCGTATTCCACCTGCCTATCAACACGCAATTAATAGCATCCACTGTGCCCCTTGCTAACCCCCCCACCCTAGTCGAACCAGGTTTATTAGAAAAGAAAACAGAGTCCAAAGGAACACACCAACTTTGAAGCCATGTTTACAAACACACTACAGAGACATGAAATAGCCGTAGCGACGCCAGCGCTCCAAGCGGTTACATTTCACATTGCAGTGAACAGAAGACGAACGACTTTCATGATCAAATCTACGGCAAGGCCCCAGATTAGATCATATTTATTTGACGACAGGCAAAATTTGACAAAGTTCCCTATTACACTATCGAATTTCTTTGACGTAAATAACTGACATATCAACTTTGACAAAGAAATACGATAGTGTAATACTGGCCTAATTGACGATGTCATTGGGTCAACATGTGAAAACGTGGGGGTGGTCTGCTACGGAGCTCCTTGTTCAACAATGCACGATGAACGGTGCCGTTTCGGCTCAACAGTGGATGCTGACAATCCTCGCACAGTACACGCTCAGGTGGGACATTAGTTGAAGAATTATCAACATCACAACTGCAGAATTACAGCTTGTTGCTGGTAACATCTCCAACGACATCAGGAATGTCAGTTGAAAGAGCTCCGGAACCTGTACAGAAAATTGGAATAGAGTTCAACATAAACATCATTTCCTCCCTTTTTATTGCTCATGAAAACCACACACTGCATGTTGCACCACCATACAGCGAGATATTCAGAGGTGGTGGTCCAGATTGCTGTACACAGCGGTACCTCTAATACCCAGTAGCAAGTCCTCTTCCACTGATGCATGCCTGTATTCGTCGTGGTATAGTATCCACAAGTTCATCAAGGAACTGTTGGTCCAGATTTTCCCACTCCTCAACGGCGATTCGGCGTAGATTCCTCAGAGTGGTTGGTGGGTCACGTCGTTCATGAACAGCACTTTTCAATCTGTCCCAGACATGTTCGATAGGATTCATGTCTGGAGAACATCCTGGCCACTCTAGTCGAACGATGTCGTTATCCTGAAGGAAGTCATTCACAAGATGTGCACGATGGGGGCGCGAATCGTCTTCCTTGAAGACGAATGCCTCGCCAATATGCTGCCGATATGGTTGCACTATCGGTCGGAGGATGGCATTCGTGTATCGTACAGCCGTTACGGCACCTTCCATAAGCACCAGCGGCGTATGCCGGCCCCACATGATGCCACGCCAAAATATCAGGGAACCTCCACCTTGCTGTGCTCGCTGGACAGTGTGTCTAAGGCGTTCAGCCTGATGGGGTTGCCTCCAAACACGTCTCTGACGATTGTCTAGTTGAAAGCGTATGTGACACTCATCGGTGAAGAGAACATGATGCCAATTCTGAGAGGTCCATTCGGCATGTTGTTGGGTCCATCTGTACCGCACTGCATGGTGTCGTTGTTGGAAAAAATGGCGCCGAGCGGTTCTAGGCGCTTCAGTCCGGAACCGTGCGCCATGCCTCGGGCATGATGTCCTTAGGTTAGTTAGGTTTAAGTAGTTCTATGTTATAGGGGACTGATGACCTCAGATGTTAAGTCCCATTGTGCTCAGAGCCTTTTTTTTTTTTGCGCAAAGATGGACCTCGTCATGGACGTTGGCATCATGCAGCCTGTTGCGCACAGTTTCAGTCGTAACACAACGTCCTGTGGCTGCACGAAAAGCATTATTCAACATGGTGGTGTTGCTGTCAGTGTTCGTCCGAGCCATAATCCGTAGGTAGCGGTCATCCACTGCAATAGTAACCCTTGGACAGCCTGAGCGAGGCATTTCATCGACAGTTCCTGTTTCTCGGCATCTCCTCCATGTCCGAACAACATCGCTTTGGTTCACTCCGAGATCCTGGACACTTCCCTTGTTGAGAGCCCTTCCTGGCACAAAGTAACAATGCGGACGCGATCGAACCGCGGTATTGACCGCCTAGGCATGGTTGAACTACAGACAACACGAGCCGTGTACCTCCTTCCTGGTGGAATGACTGGAACTGATCGGCTGTCGGACCCCCTCCGTCTAATAGGCGCTGCTCATTCATGGCTGTTTACATGTTTGGGCGGGTTTAGTGACATCTCTGTACAGTCAAAGGGACTGTTCCTGTGATACAATATCCACAGAAAGCGTCTATCTTGAGGAGTTCTGGGACCCGTTTTTTTCGTGTGTGTAGCATTATGAAAAGCTTTAACAACTTTTCGTATTTTGTGAAAAATCCTGAGGCGTCAGAAGAGAATTAGAGTAATCTTTAGAACGAGCATAATAAATTGAGTCTAGAACGTCTGTTTTTGAGAAATGATAAGAATATTTTTTAAATGGATGCTTACGATATTATAAGTATATAGATGAGAATCATTTTTCGAGACGTGTGATTCACGTTTCTCCTCTCGTCTGTGGCAGGTGGCGGCCTTCAGGACAGTGAAGTCCCCCAATGGACAGCTGACAGAGAACAGAAGGCTGGTGCAGCCTCTCAACGACCGGACTGTGTACAGGACATCTTCAGTCCCCACGTACAGGGAGACCGCCACACAGTCCAGACTACTCTTCCCGTGCATCCTGCTACTGCACTCTGTGTACTATTTGTGGTGGAGAACCTCACACAAGTAGCCAACAAAAACTATGTGCCGTGGCTCACAAACACTCAGCTTCTTCGGTGCAGTTTCCTAGCTGTGAGGGCTACAAGGTGTACTGGTATGAAATGAGCGTTTCTTTGTGAAAATGAAACACTAATTTTGAATTGAAAAGTAAAAGCATTTTATTCAAAATACTGACCATTGCTTTCTACACATTTTGACCGCCTTTCTGGCAATTAGTGGACACCATGCCAATAGAAATGTTCGCCTTTTGAAGCAAACCAATCAGACATCCAATTTTCGACTTATTCGTAGGAATCGAAGTGTTCCTCAGCCAATGCGTGTCCCATTGATGAAAACAAATGGTAGTCGGAAGGGGCCAAGTCTGGTGAATACGGCGGGTGGGGTAGCAGCTCCCAGCCAAGTGTTTTGATTGTATCCTGAACCAGTTTTGCTTTGTGTGCAGGTGCATTGTCGCGTAAAAAAATTACTTTCCCGTGTCTTCTGGCCCATTCTGGTCTTTTTTTGATCAATGCATAGTTCAAATTGATAATTTGTTGTCTGTAGCGATTAGTATTCACGGTTTCACCGTGTTTTAGAAGCTCATGATATATCACACCTTTCTGATCCCACCAAACACAGAGCGTTGTCTTCTTGCCGATCTTCTCATGAAATTTCAATCACCAGTTGTCGCCTCCAATTGCGAAAACATTCTGTTGGACCCACCTACATAGTGAAAAATGATCAAAACAATAAAGTAAGAGAAATCAGGGCTCGCAGGGAAAAATTTAACCGCTCGTTTTCCACGCGTGCCGTTCGAGAGTGGAACGGTAGAGAGACAGCTTGAATGTGGTTCATTGAACCCTCTTCCAGGGACTTTATTGTAAATAGCAGAGTAATCACGTAAATGTAGATGTAGATGCTTGATTGGAGATGAGTTATGTTTGATGGTCAGTGCGTAGGCGAACACTATGCTGTTGGAACAACACATCTCCTTCCTGTTGCAATAATGGCAAAAGAACAGCTCTAACAACATTTTGCACATACCGAGCGCAAGTTAGCCTCCCTTCCAGAAGCGCCAACGGTGGACGAGAGTTGTACACTACTGGCCATTAAAACTGCTACACCACGAAGATGACCTGCTACAGACGCGAAATTTAACCGACAGGAAGAAGATGCTGTGATAAGCAAATGATTAGCTTTTCAGAGCATTCGCACAAGGTTGGCGCCGGTGGCGACACCTACAACGTGCTGAAATGAGGAAAGTTTCCAACCGATTTCTCATACACATACAGCAGTTAACCGGCGTTGGCTGGTGAAATGTTGTTATGATGCCTCGTGTAAGGAGGAGAAATGCGTACCATCATGTTTCCGACTTTGATAAAGGTCGGATTGTAGCCTAATGCGATTGCGGTTTATCATATCGCGAAATTGCTGCTCGCGTCGTTCGAGATCCGATTACTGTTAGCAGAATATGGAATCGGTCGGTCCAGGAGGGTAATACGGAACGCCATACTGGATCCCAACGACCTCGTATCACTAGCAATCGAGATGACAGGCATCTTATCCGCATGGCTGTAACGGATCGTGCAGCCACCTCTCGATCCCTGAGTCAACAGATGGGGACGTTTGCAAGACAACAATCATCTGCACGAACAGTTCGATGACGTTTGCAGCATCACGGACTATCAGCTCGGAGACCATGGCTGCGGTTACCCTTGACGCTGCATCACAGGCAGGAGCGCTTGCGATGGTGTACTCAGTGACGAACCTGGGTGCACGAATGGCAATACGTTATTTTTTAGGATGAATCCAGGTTCTGTTTACAGCATCATGATGGTCGCATCCGTGTTTGGCGACATCGCGGTGAACACATATTGGAAGCGTGTGTTCGTCATCGCCATACTCGTGTATCACCCAGCGTGATGGTATGGGATGCCATTGGTTACATGTCTCGGTCACCTCTTATTCGCATTGACCGCACTTTGAACAGTGGACGTTACATTTCAGATGTGTTACGACCCGTGGCTCTACCCTTCATTCGATCCCTGCGAAGCCCTACATATCAGCAGGGTAATACACGACCGCATGTTGCAGGTCCTGTACGGGCCTTCCTGGATGCAGAAAATGTTCGACTGCTGCCCTGGCCAGCACATTCTCCAGATCTCTCACCAATTGAAAACGTCTGGTCAATGGTGGCCGAGCAACTGGCTCGTCACAATACGCCAGTCACTACTCTTGATGAACTGTGGTATCGTGTTGAAGCTGCATGGGCATCTGTACCTGTACACGCCATCCAAGCTCTGATTGACTCAATGCCCAGGCGTATCAAAGCCGTTATTACGGCCAGAGGTGGTTGTTCTGGGTACTGATTTCTCAGGATCTATGCACCCAAATTGCGTGAGAATGTAATCACATTTCAGTTCTAGTACAATATACACTCCTGGAAATGGAAAACAGAACACATTGACACCGGTGTGTCAGACCCACCATACTTGCTCCGGACACTGCGAGAGGGCTGTACAAGCAATGATCACACGCACGGCACAGCGGACACACCAGGAACCGCGGTGTTGGCCGTCGAATGGCGCTAGCTGCGCAGCATTTGTGCACCGCCGCCGTCAGTGTCAGCCAGTTTGCCGTGGCATACGGAGCTCCATCGCAGTCTTTAACACTGGTAGCATGCCGCGACAGCGTGGACGTGAACCGTATGTGCAGTTGACGGACTTTGAGTGAGGGCGTATAGTGGGCATGCGGGAGGCCGGGTGGACGTACCGCCGAATTGCTCAACACGTGGGGCGTGAGGTCTCCACAGTACATCGATGTTGTCGCCAGTGGTCGGCGGAAGGTGCACGTGCCCGTCGACCCGGGACCGGACCGCAGCGACGCACGGATGCACGCCAAGACCGTAGGATCCTACGCAGTGCTGTAGGGGACCGCACCGTCACTTCCCAGCAAATTAGGGACACTGTTGCTCCTGGGGTATCGGCGAGGACCATTCGCAACCGTCTCCATGAAGCTGGGCTACGGTCCCGCACACCGTTAGGCCGTCTTCCGCTCACGCCCCAACATCGTGCAGCCCGCCTCCAGTGGTGTCGCGACAGGCGTGAATGGAGGGACGAATGGAGACATATCGTCTTCAGCGATGAGAGTCGCTTCTGCCTTGGTGCCAATGATGGTCGTATGCATGTTTGGCGCCGTGCAGGTGAGCGCCACAATCAGGACTGCATACGACCGAGGCACACAGGGCCAACACCCGGCATCATGGTGTGGGGAGCGATCTCCTACACTGGCCGTACACCACTGGTGATCGTCGAGGGGACACTGAATAGTGCACGGTACATCCAAACCGTCATCGAACCCACCGTTCTACCATTCCTAGACCGACAAGGGAACTTGCTGTTCCAACAGGACAATGCACGTCCGCATGTATCCCGTGCCACCCAACGTGCTCTAGAAGGTGTAAGTCAACTACCCTGGCCAGCAAGATCTCCGGATCTGTCCCCCATTGAGCATGTTTGGGACTGGATGAGGCGTCGTCTCACGCGGTCTGCACGTCCAGCACGAACGCTGGTCCAACTGAGGCGCCAGGTGGAAATGGCATGGCAAGCCGTTCCACAGGACTACATCCAGCATCTCTACGATCGTCTCCATGGGAGAATAGCAGCCTGCATTGCTGCGAAAGGTGGATATACACTGTACTAGTGCCGACATTGTGCATGCTCTGTCGCCTGTGTCTATGTGCCTGTGGTTCTGTCAGTGTGATCATGTGATGTATCTGACCCCAGGAATGTGTCAATAAAGTTTCCCCTTCCTGGGACAATGAATTCACGGTGTTCTTATTTCAATTTCCAGGAGTGTATTTGTCCAATGAATACCCGTTTATCATCTGCATTTCTTCTTGGTGCAGCAATTTTAATGGCCAGTAGTGTAGCTTGTCGTACCGCAGACCATAAGGGCTGGGATGGGGCCACTGTGTCTTGAATGAATGGACACTGCCACACAGCGCTCACCATTTATACGGCGCATGCGCTATCGACCGCCATTTGCGAGCAGGCAGACTCTGCTTTCATCGCTGAAGACCACGTCGCGCCATACAATCTTCCAAGTGGTCCTCTGACGGCACCAGTCGAGCTGTGCTCGTCGATGCTGTGACGCGAGTGGAAGACTGGGAAGAGGTGTGCGTGCCAGTAGTCCCACCGCTATTAACCGATTCACAGTACTTCGTTCTGACATGTCTGGGTTCACAAGCCCTCTTATCCACGCTGTGACAGCTGTACGATCTGCCACTGCTGGCCTTACAATACCACAATCCTGGCCGGCGTCTGTGCTGTGTGGACGTCCAGAACCTCGCCTTCCGTTTTGAGACTGTTCACGTGACCACTGATACCAGCATCGTTCCACAACTGACGCAATACGTCCAACTTGTGTGTCACTTCTGCGAATGGGCCATTCCACAACTCAGAAGGCCGCGATCTGACCCCTTTCAAACTCGCTCAGCTGGCTGTACGAAGCACGAGTGCATCCCTGTGGCATGGTGGCCTGCTTGCTTTACGCGTTTCCAGCACGCTCAGCCTTCTGGCTGTGAGCATTTTCCATCAAATGGTAGGCACAGATGCCACACTGGTAGCTATGCCACTACGCTGTTGGCGGATGAGGTTGAAACAATTATCAGTACGTCTACTATCCAGATGGTTCAAATGGCTCTGAGCACTATAAAACTTAACATCTGAGGTCATCAGTGCCCTAGAACTTAGAACTACTTAAACCTAACTAACCTAAGGACATCACACACATCGATGCCCGGGGCAGGAATCGAACCTATGTCCGTAGCGGTCGCGTGGTTCCACACTGAAGCGCCTACAACCGCTCGGCCACACCGGCCGGCCGTCTACTATCCCCCAGGGGACATGTGACATCATCAGATCAAAATCGGCGTCGTCTTTCCAGGTGTACTAAATCTTTCTGGCAGTGTATGTGAGGGCAATAATTTTTTCAAGCAGCGATCGGTCGCAGAATGGATACCACAGCAAAAATCAACAATCTTTTCTTTGCAGTAGTTAGCCACACCCTCCAGTTACTTCTCTACATAGTCGCCTCTCCGACTTAAGGGGGGTGAGATGTCAAACGGGCCGACTTGGAGCAGGAGAGTCACCACAGGACATTTTAATTTCTACTGTCTATACTTTTACAAACAAATTCGTAAAACTTTGTCACCATGACCAGGAAGGATTGAGGACTCACACTCATCGCAGTCGAAGTTCAAAAACGTAGCAAAATACCTTGTTTTTACATGTGAAATTTCATCATTTTTTCACTTATTACTGGCTGCATTTGTTGCTATACACTTTTCGTCCTAAGTAAGGGAGCTTCTTCGATGAATTTTTCATAGCATACAAACAGTAGTTACAGGTGTGTGAAACTCTAGAATTTTCCAAATCTATTAAAAAACTGTGGAAAAATTGAGATAATTAACTATAAAACTTGAGTTTTTTCTATACATGAAGTTTAAAATGTAACAGTTCATTAATTTTTTCATAAATTAAATAACTTCTAGAGCTTCATACACCTGTAACTATGGTTTGTATGCCGTACAAAAGTCATCGAAGAATCTCTCTTACTTAGAAGAAAAGTGTACCTATAGCAACAAATGCAACCAATAGTAAGTGAAAAAATGATGAAATTTCACATGTAAAAAAAAAAGTGTTTTGTTACGTTTTTGAGCTTCCACTGCTATGAGTATGAATCCTGAATCTTTCCTGGTCATGCTGACAAAGTTTTATGAATTTATTTGTAAAGGTATAGACAGTGGAAATTAAAGTGTCCTGTGGTGCCTCTCCTGCTCCAAGTCGGCCCGTTTGACGTTCTACCCCCCCTTAAGCGTTTGTCGTAGTGTGCTACCAACTTTCGTGTACCCCCGTCACACAAGGCAGCCACCTGTGCTTTCCGCCAATTCTCCATTCTGGTCTGCATCTCGTTCTCTGCGCCAAAAATGCTGTCCTTTTCATGTAAGCAAAGAGTTGAAAATCAGAGGGAGCCAAGCCGAATTGTAGGGTCAGTCATCAAAAACTTCCCATCGAAAACGCTGCAGGAGCGTTTGTGTTTCAGCTGCAGTGCCTGGCAAAGCACTGTCATGAATAAGGACAGTGCTCGGTGACAACGTTCCTCTTCACATGTTTTGAATTGCTATTGCTAGGCTATTTTCTCGAATGGCCTAATCCACTCCCTGAGCAACGTTATCGGTTGACACCCACTTTGTTCCATCACTACCTCCATCATCAACGTTTCTACACTCCTGGAAATGGAAAAAAGAACACATTGACACCGGTGTGTCAGACCCACCATACTTGCTCCGGACACTGCGAGAGGGCTGTACAAGCAATGATCACACGCACGGCACAGCGGACACACCAGGAACCGCGGTGTTGGCCGTCGAATGGCGCTAGCTGCGCAGCATTTGTGCACCGCCGCCGTCAGTGTCAGCCAGTTTGCCGTCGCATACGGAGCTCCATCGCAGTCTTTAACACTGGTAACATGCCGCGACAGCGCGGACGTGAACCGTATGTGCAGTTGACGGACTTTGAGCGAGGGCGTATAGTGGGCATGCGGGAGGCCGGGTGGACGTACCGCCGAATTGCTCAACACGTGGGGCGTGAGGTCTCCACAGTACATCGATGTTGTCGCCAGTGGTCGGCGGAAGGTGCACGTGCCCGTCGACCTGGGACCGGACCGCAGCGACGCACGGATGCACGCCAAGACCGTAGGATCCTACGCAGTGCCGTAGGGGACCGCACCGCCACTTCCCAGCAAATTAGGGACACTGTTGCTCCTGGGGTATCGGCGAGGACCATTCGCAACCGTCTCCATGAAGCTGGGCTACGGTCCCGCACACCGTTAGGCTGTCTTCCGCTCACGCCCCAACATCGCGCAGCCCGCCTCCAGTGGTGTCGCGACAGGCGTGAATGGAGGGACGAATGGAGACGTGTCGTCTTCAGCGATGAGAGTCGCTTCTGCCTTGGTGCCAATGATGGTCGTATGCGTGTTTGGCGCCGTGCAGGTGAGCGCCACAATCAGGACTGCATACGACCGAGGCACACAGGGCCAACACCTGGCATCATGGTGTTGGGAGCGATCTCCTACACTGGCCGTACACCACTGGTGATCGTCGAGGGGACACTGAATAGTGCACGGTACATCGAAACCGTCATCGAACCCATCGTTCTACCATTCCTAGACCGGCAAGGGAACTTGCTGTTCCAACAGGACAATGCACGTCCGCATGTATCCCGTGCCACCCAACGTGCTCTAGAAGGTGTAAGTCAACTACCCTGGCCAGCAAGATCTCCGGATCTGTCCCCCATTGAGCATGTTTGGGGCTGGATGAAGCGTCGTCTCACGCGGTCTGCACGTTCAGCACGAACGCTGGTCCAACTGAGGCGCCAGGTGGAAATGGCATGGCAAGCCGTTCCACAGGACTACATCCAGCATCTCTACGATCGTCTCCATGGGAGAATAGCAGCCTGCATTGCTGCGAAAGGTGGATATACACTGTACTAGTGCCGACATTGTGCATGCTCTGTTGCCTGCGTCTATGTGCCTGTGGTTCTGTCAGTGTGATCATGTGATGTATCTGACCCCAGGAATGTGTCAATAAAGTTTCCCCTTCCTGGGACAATGAATTCACGGTGTTCTTGTTTCAATTTCCAGGAGTGTATGACCACTTGGAAGTTCCCGCATCAGTGCCACACTTGCTGTAACGCATGACAGTTACGTTATGTGGGTTGTGTGAAATCAGGTGGAACCCCTCAGCACGAAGAAATCAAACAAGAGCACACACTTCAAACTTGTCAGTAGACTCTATTGTTGAAGGCATCTTTACGTGCCCACTGTGCTATCAGAACTGAGAAGTGTGATGTGATGTCATCGAAGGACATAGCTTACTAGAGACACTACGCAACACACTTGAGCAAAGCTCTGTCGGATTTTCATCTGTGGTTTTAATTTCCCAATGGATAGGACCTTAAAAAAATAGCCCTTGTACAAAAATTGAAAAATAAATTGTACAGATGTTTTGTGAAATAATTTGTCTAACTGAGAGAAATAGAATAGATTAGAAAAATGTTTATGCACCTTGTTTGCTGTACATTAGTTCAAGCACAATTCAAAGGTGCATCAGATGTGTCTAAGATCTATTTTGTGTCTTAATTTTTCTCAGATCCTTTCACAAAACATGTGACCGATTTTTTTCAAATGTTTTGCTGTTCTTACTAGTTTTGAAATCTTAATCTTCTTGACACCCCATTTGCTTTCCTAGTGTCTTCTGTTCTCGAAATGTCCTGAATTTAGTACTTGATTTGAAATGTACCACTTTGGCAGTTAAATATCACACTATTGTAACATTTTATACACAAAATAGTTAGGCCTTCAATCAATGAACTTACTTTAGATTTACATAGCTAGCAGCAGCTGCTCATCAAATAGTTTAATTTTCCCTTGAAACACTATCAAGATAATTCTTAATTACCCTGAGTACCCTAAAGCAATCAAATATTTTTTTACAAAACTAGACCTCACGCTGGTCAGTTTAATGCGCTATTTGTACATTTTACACTATACACATCTGGCTCTAAAAATTCGAACACAAACCGAATGTGCAATTTTTATTTCCGCTCCACTCGAGCATTTGACAAAAAATAAATGACATGTCCAGTATCAAAACCGGCCGAGTCACAAAATTTATGAAAATAAGTTAAAGTCATCGGTTTAAAGAAGAAGTACGTCACTATCAGGTAAAACAAGTAAATGCAAGAAAATCCGCCTTGTTTTCGTATTACAGAGCATTGAATTCTTTGTTGTGCAACAAAGTAGGGAAAGACTTGCATGCAGGAATTCATAACCGGCCAGGTCAAGGAACGAGCTACAATTTTCGTGTCGCAGAGTCTTTTCTGGAATCTTGTGTAGTTAGATAACGCAACAACGAGATCCTATCAACCAGCAAAATAATTCCTTATATTGTATATTCTTTAAAGTCGTGACATTTCATTTCTTTGTTGTTATAGTAATCTTTTGCACTAATTTCCGCATTCACAGGCTTTTTATGGTCACAAGAATGAAATGTAATTTTTGTAATTGAAGACAATGCTTGTAGAAGAACTAAAAAGAAGCTAGGAGGCATGGCATCCTTGCAGACTGATCCTGTCTGCAAAACAAAAGACATAACAAATCTCCTGCAGAAACACTTTGGCCCAAGACTGAAAGCTCTTTAGCCATTGCAGTTTTAAATAACCATATCAACTAGTTGAACAGCTTGCACTTGTAATGAGAGTTACAACGCAGTCTTCAAAGTCGGCGTTAATGGTCCATGTGAAATGCCTGATATTGTAATCCAATTGAGAGCAAACTGAAGAATTAATAGCGTACTGTTACTCAGCTTGTGTGAGCTGTGTCTCCCATAATAATAATAATAACAATAATAATAATAATAACCCCCCGTGGAGGCTCAGGAAAAGAATAGGCCTTCGGTATGTTCTGCCAGTCGTAAAAGGCGACGAAAAGAACAAACCACTAATAGGGCTAACCCCCCTTTTAGTGTGATTACTTGGTTCAGGACAGAACTAATGAAGTCTTGGACAAGTGCTGTCATGGTCGGGGACGACGCTTGAACCCTATGCCCGTCCACAATAGTAACGACACTGCTAGCCACACAGAAAACGATTTAAATCCAAATAGAGGTGTTTTGCAGGACATGCTTCCTGCAACCACTCTAGAAGGAAAACGAAGACAGAGGATGAGATGGACAGATGAAGTTAACCGACACCTCATGTTCTGTTATTACCAAGCAACAAACTTAGGAACCAACACAACTGGATACAGATCACAAGTATACACAACATTTATTACCAGATACCCAGAATTAAAATTTTCAACAGAACAACGACTAGCTGATCAGATTCGTGTAATAATCAAAAATAACAGGATACCCCAGTCAGAATTAGAAAACATCAAACAACAAGTACAACAAATACTGGAACAAAATCATGTGCAATCAGAAGAAGAAGAAGAAAATACAGTAATGGAAAACATCCCAGAGTAAACAAACAAAGAACACCACACATCAATTAAACAATCAGAGGAAAACGAAATCTTAAGACAACCACCAGAACAAGCACAAATAGAACACGAAGTGACACACATGTGAGATATAGAAGAAAAATTTCAGCTGACATATATAGAATACAAAGACACAAATACATACATAAGACCATTCTTGCGTAGACCACGAAATAACCCACAAGCCGAAACAACAATAAAAACTATCAACACAATCATACACAACGAAATAAATGAAAATACAACTATGGAAGAGTTACAACTACTGATTTATATAGGAGCACTCACTACACTAAATATACACACTAGGCAGAGATCAGAACCAACCAACACACAGAAGAAACCCACAAAACCAGCATGGCAACACAGGCTACAGATCAGAATAGAAAAACTGAGAAAAGACATTGGACAGCTAACACAATTTATAAGAAATGAAATATCAGAGAAAAACGAAAAAGGTTAGGTAAAATCTCACAACAAGAAGCGATAGAGCAATTAGATGAAAAGAAGCAGAAATTACAAGCATTGGCCAAACGACTTAGAAGATACAAAAAAAGTGAAAATAGAAGGAAACAAAACCAAACATTCAACACAAACCAAAAGAAATTTTACCAGACAATAGATAACACACACATTAAAATAGACAATCTACCAAACATAACAGACATGGAACACTTCTGGAGCAACATATGGTCAAACCCGATACAACATAACAGACACGCACGGTGGATACAAGCAGAAACAGACTCATACAAGATGATACCACAAATGCCTGAAGTGATAATTTTGCAACATGAAGTCACCCGACCAATTAATTCTACGCACAATTGGAAAGCCCCTGGAAATGATAAAATAGCAAATTTCTGGCTAAAGAAGTTCACCTCAACACATTCACACCTAACTAAATTATTTAACAATTACATTGCAGACCCATACACATTCCCTGATACACTTACACAAGGAATAACTTATCTGATACCCTAAGATCAAGCAGACACAGCAAACCCAGCAAAATATCGCCCCATAACATGCCTGCCAACAATATACAAAATATTAACTTCAGCCATTACACAGAAATTAATGACACATACAACACAGAACAAAATTATAAATGAAGAACAAAAAGGCTGTTGCAAAGGAGCACGAGGATGTAAAGAGCAACTGATAACAGATGCAGAGGTGACATATCAAGCTAAAACTAAACATTGATTACCAAAAAGCTTTTGATAGTGTACCCCACTCATGGTTACTACAGATATTGCAAATATACAAAGTAGATCCTAAATTAATACAGTCCCTAAACATAGTAATGAAAAATTGGAAAACCACACTTAATATCCAAACAGATTCAAGTAGTATCACATCACAGCCAATACAGATTAAGCATGGAATATACCAAGGAGACTCATTAAGTCCTTTCTGGTTCTGCCTTGCTCTGAACCCACTATCTAACATGCAAAATAATACAAATTATCGATATAATATTACTGGAACATACCCACACAAAATAACACATTTGGTATACATGGATGATCTAAAACTACTGGCAGAAACAAATCAACAACTTAACCAATTACTAAAGATAACAGAAGTATTCAGCAATGATACAAATATGGCTTTTGGAACAGACAAATGTAAGAAAAATATCACAGTCAAGGGAAAACACACTAAACAAGAAGATTACATATTGGATAACCACAGCGACTGCATAGAAGCGATGGAAAAAACAGATGCCTATAAATATCTAGGATACAGACAAAAAAAAAGGAGTAGATAATACAAATATTAAAGAAGAACTAAAAGAAAAATATAGACAAAGACTAACAAAAATACTGAAAACAGAACTGACAGCAAGAAACAAGACAAAAGCTATAAATACTTATGCTATACCAGTATTGACCTACTCATTTGGAGTAGTGAAATGCAGTAACACAGACCTAGAAGCACTCAATACACTTACACGATCACAATGCCACAAATATAGAATACATAACGTACATTCAACAACAGAAAGATTCACTTTAAGGAGAAAGGAAGGTGGAAGGGGATTTATAGATATAAAAGACCTACATTATGGACAGGTAGACAATGTAAGAAAATTCTTTATAGAATGAGCAGAAACTAGCAAAATACACAAAGCAATCACTCATATAAATACATCGACTACACCATTGCAATTTCATACCCACTTCTACAACCCTTTAGATCGCATAACATCAACAGATACGAAGAAAGTAAATTGGAAAAAGAAAACACTACATGGCAAGCACCCGTATCATCTAACACAGCCACACATAAATCAAGACGCATCCAACACATGGCTAAGAAAAGGCAATAGATACAGTGAGACGGAAGGATTCATGATTGCAATACAGGATCAAACAATAAACGCCAGATATTACAGCAAGCATATTATTAAAGATCCCAATACCACAACGGATAAATGCAGACTTTGCAAACAACAAATAGAAACAGTAGATCACATCACAAGTGGATGTACAATACTAGCAAATACAGAATACCCCAGAAGACATGACAATGTAGCAAAAATAATACATCAACAACTTACCATACAACATAATCTAATAAAACAACACGTTCCCACATACAAGTATACACCACAAAATGTACTGGAGAATGATGAATACAAATTATACTGGAACAGAACGATTATAACAGATAAAAGAACACCACATAACAAACCTGACATCATACTCACCAATAAAAAGAAGAAATTAACACAACTAATCGAAATATCCATACCCAATACAACAAATATACAGAAGAAAACAGGAGAAAAAATTGAAAAATACATCCAACTGGCTGAGGAAGTCAAGGACATGTGGCATCAGGATAAAGTTGACATTATACCAATTATACTATCAGCTACAGGAGTCATACCACACAATATCCACCAGTACATCAACGCAATACAGCTACATCCAAACATATATATACAACTACAAAAATCTGTAATTATTGATACACGTTCAATGACCCGAAAGTTCCTAAATGCAATATAACATATACCGTACAGTTAAAAGGAAGTTACACTTGATCAAGGTCCGTGTCACTGTCCATTTTTGACCAGACAGAACGTCTGAGAATAGAAAGAAATAATAATAATAATAATAATTATTATTATTATTATTATTATATTCTATTAATATACTTGATTATTTTCATATTATTTTCTTTCTGTTATGTTCATGAACTTAGTGAACTAGAAACTTTTAGTGACAGAAATCCTAATTTCTAATTTTTAAGATCTTTAATGTTATTCTTCATATGTTAGTATCCAATTTATGTTGAAATGGTTTCTTTTTATTGTCTTAAGGAAAAGTAATCACCACATCACTATATATTCATTTAATTTCTTTTTCCACGAGATTTTGAAACTTAGAAAGAGTACAGTTTTATAAAAAAAGAGTAAAGTTACGGAAAACTGCAACAAAAGCGGACAAGTCGAAATTGAAATTAACAAAAAAGTGGGTTCACCATGAATCAGATTTCAAAAAACAAAAAAACTTAAACATTAAATGCTTTAACTATGAAAGGAAAAACGTTTCTGACCATTGTTGTTTTGTGTCTGGAACTTTGTTATCCATACTGACAAATATTCTTTAAGTGACATGGCTGATTTGATACTAACACCTTAAATGTTTCTTATTCCTCCTCTATGCTTTCCTATACCAAGTATCCGATTATGATTAAATTTTGACTTGTGCACACGCCCATGAAGACATCTATGAGGATAAGAATCACCTACTACTTCATGGGGAGGGGCTGGAAAGGGGGACATGTAGAAGCTAAGTCAAGACTAATTTTTGATATATACATGCTGGCGGGCTTATAACACCGATTCTGTGGACTGCTACACGTAGTCACATTAATTCCAATTGGTGGACCACTGTCATATGGCTTTTCACGAAGTAGTGCCATGTTTATGCGGAAACTCTGTTGATGTTTACATTCACCGGCGATGTGTTGACATGAGCTCTTGAAGGGAGGTCGGCAGCCCACCTTGGTTGTCTGTTGTGTGGGCCCTCTAACTGATTAGGGGCCGCTACAACATCCTATGATCACTCATGTTTCACTGGATGCCCAGATAGGGAAAGTTTAATTATAACCAGGCCACACAAGTAAATTTGCCTCCTTTGTAGACGTTTGGGGAAGATGCCATAATTATTACACTATACACAGCTCCGACAGGAATTTCGAGTTTTTCAAAACAGAATTAATAAGACATATTTTGTCAAGGTTTCTTCAACCTTGAAACCCATGCATATGATGAAACCATAAGTTTCATGTCCCATAGAATTTTTTTCTTGACAGGTTGGACTATTGAAAGTTGTTTAGTTCAATATTTGTCATTATTATTTATCTGCTGAAAGACATATGGAAAGGTGTAAAGCTCCACAGTCCACCACTGACAATGCTAGTATTCTGATTGAGGAAAAAAAAAGAACACATATTCATTATCCTTCCTATTAATATGAAAAGTCAAGCTCTCTGACTGCGATTATAAAAATATTTTCGAAGCTCTCCTAGTAATTAATAAATACAATAATGCTCCTGCATGCAACAGACGACTTGCCTCATCTTGTCGCTGCAGCTGAGTGAATATTCTGCATCCAGCAACATGCTAAACTTATTGAAAAGAAATACTGTGATCCATGCAGATTACAATGCATTGTTGTATATCGGGAACCTAGAAACGACGGGGAGACTTCGTCCTGCCGTAGCCCGCAGTGGTTTGCAACCCCACAACAGGGCACAGCAGTCCACCCACTCAACCGTCGCCCCACACCGAACGCAGGGTTAATGTGCGGTTCACCCCCAGTGAACACCCCCCTCCCGCCTGGGGACGTCTCGTAGTAGACGAGTGTAATCCCAAATATTTGCGTCGTGAAGTAATGATGATGTATGCTTACGAGAAGACAGTGTTTCCGCAGCAATCGCCGACATAGTGTAACTGAGGCAGAATAAGGGGAACCAGCCCGCATTTGCCGAGGCAGATGGAAAACCGCCTTAAAAACCATCCACAGGCTTGCCGGCACACCGGACCTCGACACTAATCCGCTGAGATGATTCGTGGTGGGGACCGGCACGCCTTCTCGCTCGGGAAGCAGTGCGTTAGACAGCGCGGCTAGCCGGGCGGCATACGATGCACAGTCACAAAACTACTGATGCAACTACTGCTAGTTTTGAAACTTCCTGGCAGATTAAAACTGTGTGCCCGACCGAGACTCGAACTCGGGACCTTTGCCTTTCGCGGGCAAGTGCTCTACCAACTGAGCTACCGAAGCACGACTCACGCCCGGTACTCACAGCTTTACTTCTGCCAGTACCTCGTCTCCTACCTTCCAAACTTTACAGAAGCTCTCCTGCGAGCACTTGCCCGCGAAAGGCAAAGGTCCCGAGTTCGAGTCTCGGTCGGGCACACAGTTTTAATCTGCCAGGAAGTTTCATATCAGCGCACACTCCGCTGCAGAGTGAAAATCTCATTCTGTACTGCTAGTTTTGTTTAAAGAAAAATTAAATGATCAGGAGGAGTTTGGTCAAAAAACCTTAAGCGGCATAAAGAAAATGAAAGGAACAATAAAAACTTTTAATTTACTATATTCTGAAGATTAACGACCGACACACTGACAAACTTTACTAAGACTTTCCTGTACCTTGGATAGTTTGATTAGCAAAAACTTTAATTATTCCACAATGTCTTTAATCAATAAACACATATCTGGTCACAATGACGATACACATATTAGTTTCAATCTATGCATCTACAAACCTCGCAAAATCCTTCCAGTGCGCAAGCAAGCAACAACTACGTGCAGCAGAAAGGCAAATTACCAAAAATCCTCAGTTAACACCAAAGTCTCCTCCGGCGTTACTAGCACGGTCAGGGCAGGCTGCAACCTCATCTGTAGTTTGGCTCCTTTCACCGCACCCTGAGTCCTACCACTTCCCACTCCGCTCGACAACTGTTCGCTCGCTGCCACTGGCGATAATAATATCTCAATTCAGAGTTCGTCTGTGCACACCACAGCAGAATCAGTGGCTCACTTTCCAAAGAAATATTAACGACCAACTTTCACTATCGCCGATTTTATTGTTGTATGTATACATTTATTGTCAAGTTGCAATTACTGACCGTTCTACGATGTATACTTACCGTTTTACAGCGCAGTTGTTACACTCATCTGCTTCCCCTGTGCAGGTTTTACACTGAAGAGCCAAAGAAACTGTGGAGAAGGTGACGGAAAGTTTCGTACACAGTCCAAAACAATCAACGGTCAGCATAAAACATGAAACGTCCCCTTAGAAAAATTAATGAATTACTGTGCTGTAAATCCCTTAAATTATTTGATTTTCGAACAGCTCAGTAAAACTGAACGTATTCAGACATTTCTCTCTTTACTTATTCTGATCATCACTAAACACACAATACTTTTGGCGCAACGCAATCTGACTTTCAATAATCCCTACAAAAGAATGGCCCTGACTAACAATAACCTATACCTTTCATGAATCACTTGCCTCACAAAACTCTTCGTTACTCGAACTACTGCAATACAGCGAGTGCCAATACTGGCAGCTGAATAAAAGATTCTAACTACTGAAGGCACTAACTACTGATAGGCATAGTTAGCAACTGAAAGATTTTGATAGAGAACAAACAATGAATTTACCTTAATAGTGTTCAAAAGTCATAATATATGTATCAGTTCATGACATCCAGTCTTACAAATTTACTATCTCTGATGGACACACGTCCAGATCATCCGCTCTCAAAACTCTGTCATCTCTCTCTCCACATCCACCACTGCTGACGGCTCACTTCCAACTGCGTAACACTACGCGCTGTTCACATCCAACTGCCCAACACTACAATAGCGAATATTCCAACAGCGCCAACCAGCCACAGACTGCACACAGCACAGCCAGTGATTTTCATACAGAGCGCTACGTGGCGTTACCAAAATAAAATCCTAAACAGCCTACTTACAAACAGTATAGTGTTTAAAATTAGTTGCGACTTTTGACAGGTCAGTACGGGGCGAATGGTGGGAGGCGCAGATGCCGGCGTGCGCAAAACGCCGAACCTCCGAAGTTCGCTTCACTGCGTGAACAGGAAATCGCGAAAACCCAACTATTTGGTAATAAACTTTGATTCTCGCACATTTTATAGCTTCATTCATGAGCTTCATAGTGAACTGCCTATCATTTGGTTAATGCTCATAACTATTGTGATATTCCTGGTAAACTACTGCGCGAAAGTTTACAGTGAAAAACATCGATCGCTGTCAACTTGCTTTTGGTGCGTGTTACGGCCTACGCAACTGCATATAAAATTTAGATAACGTATTGAATTAATAAAATTTTCTCGGGCTTCCAGCCGCGTCAGGCGGTTAAAACCCCACGAGCTTTCAACCGAGCTCTCCTCAGTCATTGCCGCGAATCCATGCATTCATACATAACGTATTGAATTATTCTTTAAACTTGGAAGGATATCGCTATCGGTCTCCAATGTCGAGAAAATGGAATATATGTAAAGCGGTCCGTCACGAAAGCCACTGAATATGTCAGAATGAAATAGTCACAAATACATCGTACGTCACAAGCGGTATCAGATACGGAAAGGAGATTTTGGCAATTGATAACAGGCAAAGAGTAGAGTATTTTTCCATATGAGTGATAAGGAAACTTCCGTATCTAGCGCGATATTCAACCAACTACAGTTTTTTGGCTGAAGTAATGTAACATTCAAGAACCACCAATAGCTGCTGAAAAGAGATTTGCTGAGGGTTTTGCAACAATAGAAGTGAAGGACTTACACTTTTATTTTTATACAGTGTGTGGGCCTTCCCGTAACTATTGAGCTGCCTTTCCCTCAGTTGTCAGTTCAATAATAAACTGTTTTAGGAGTCTGTCACAGTTTCAACTGCATTAGAATGTTAGCGAGATGAATGTTTCTAAGCTCTGCTGTTTTTAGGCAAGGCACAAGAGAAGTTCGCATTACTCGAAACTCGTCACAGTCCTTCATGAATACACATCTCTTCAGCTATGTTCTGGGTATGGCTGTGGTGTAGCATTTGCAGTGGCTTCTTTTGCCAGCGTTTCAACCTCGGTGACCGTAAATTACTTCTTGTTTTTTGCCAAATTACTGTTCCCCTAGACCCATATTCTCTGTCGGATTTAAGTGAGTATGATCAGGAGTAAACCAGATTAAACAATGCCCTTTAGCGTTAGCCAGTTCGTCGACATTGTAGAGTAAAGTTTTTAGCCTCTACAGAAGTTTCATTATCTCCGTCTTGCACAATCTAGGTTCACCTTTATTCGATGGAACATTTTTTCATGCCCAGAGCAAAATATCCGCTTTCCTCCATGCATTGTTGGACGTTTATCCATCACAACAGAGGCGTATGTCGCATTGTCCACTACTGTTGTCGAATTCGAAGGAATATTCTGCAGCACATTACCTTCACAGCCGGTGAAGGTGTTCTTGGACGATCACTTTTATTGCAAATTTTGTGTCCCGACGTGCTGCACTGTTATTATTGTAGTGCGTTTAAAATAAGTTGCGATTTTTGACAGTTCGGTACGATAGAGTGTTTTGCCATATGATTAATACGCTAAACTTCCATATCTACTCCGATATTTAAGTACTACAGATTTTTTAAAGGAAATAATATAATTATTGAGGGCCATCGATACCTATTGAAACGAGAACTGGCCGGCCGCTGTGGCCGAGCGGTTCTAGGTGCTTCAGTTTGGAACCGCGCTGCTACTACAGTCGCAGATTCTACTCCTGCCTCCGGCATGGATGTGTGTGATGTCCTTAGGTTAGTTAGGTTTGAGTAGTTCTAAGTCTAGGGGACTGATGACCTCAGATGTTAAGTCCCATAGTGCTTAGAGCCATTTGAACCATTTTTTTTTTGAAACGAGAACTGCTGTGGGTTTTGTGACAATATAAACAAAGAAGTTACTCGTTTATTTTTATACTGAGAATGGGCCACTTCATAAACTACTGACCTGAATCGCACTCACTTTGTTATTTTAATAATACGTTGTTTCACGATTCTGTCGCAATTTTAACTGCATTACAATGTTAGAGAGATGAATGTTTCGAAGCTCTAATGTGTTTCGTCAAAATAAGCAGATTTTAACATGGCAACAACAGAAGCTACGTATTCTTCAAAACTCGTTGCAGTCCTTCATGAATCAGTGTATCCTCAACTATCTTCCTGGTATGGCTAACAACTGAAAATCAGTCCTGTCGTGTAACATTTTCAGTGCTTCTTTCGTCAGCATTCCAACCGCAGTGAGCACAAACTTCTTGTTGTTTTTTGTCACATTACTTTTCACCTAGGCTCATATATTCTCAGTCAGATTTAAAGGAGCATAATATGGAGGTAGCGTGATTAAACTATGCTCCTTATCGTTAGCCTGTTCGTGGACCTGGTTGGGTGAAGTTTTGACTTGTACAGAAGTAAAAGTTCCATTAACTTCACCCTGTACATGCTAGGTTCAACTTTACCTCGTGGAACATTTCTTTGCAAAATATCCACATTTCTCCACTGCGTTGTTGGAGCTTTATGCACCACAATAGAGTGGTACGGCGTTTCGTCCATTATTACTGACGAATTCCGAGGGATGTTTTGCAGCAAAATGTTACTTTCCCAGCCAGTGAATGCGTTCTTGGACGCCACTTTTATTGCAAAACACGTATTCAAATGTACTGCACACGTGAAACACTTGTTCACAATATCTGACGACTACAGGACACTTTAATGCCAAAACATACGACTGTACTAGGGAGCTGACAAACGTTGATGCAACTAATGCGTCACACCACGTGGTACTGTTCATTCGCCATTGGTGTTACCGGGGCAAAGGCGTCACCTCCCCCTCCGGTCAGCCAAACGTCAAAAGTCGCAACTAATTTTAAACGAACTACACTCATGCTCATAAATTGAAGAATATGGTGCCACACAGCGTGGCACTACACAAAACTGGCGCTAACAGCATAGGCACATAGGAAACACACACGACACAGATCTGTAAGTCCACGGTATTGGTGATAAGTTGAGAAAACCGTCCAGAAACACATATGCTACAAAACACTATTGTTTCCTGCGCATGTATCCCGACATCAATATGGGATATGATCACCATGCACACGTACACAGGTCGCACAACGGGTTGGCATACTCTGAATCAGGTGGTCGAGCAGCTGCTGGGGTATAGCCTCCCATTCTTGCACCAGTGCCTGTCGGAGCCCCTGAAGTGTCGAATTGGTTTGAAGACGTGCAGCGATACGTCGACCGAGAGCATACCAGACGTGCTCGATGGGGTTTAGGTCTGAAGAACAGGCAGGCCACTCCATTCGCCTGATATCTTCTGTTTCAAGGTACTCCTCAACGATGGCAGCTCGGTGGGGCCGTGCGTTATCATCCATCAGGAGGAAGGTGGGACCCACTGCACCCCTGAAAAGGTGGACATACTCCAAAATGACGTCCCGATACACCCGACTTGTTATAGTTCCTCTGTCAAAGACATGCAGGGGTGTACGTGCACCAATCACAATCCCACCCCACACCATCAAACCACGACCTCCATATAGGTCCCTTTCAAGGACATTAAGGGGTTGGTATCTGGTTCCTGGTTCACGCCAGATGAAATCCCGGCGAGAATCACTGTTCATACTATACCTGGACTCGTCCGCGAACATAACCTGGGACCACTGTTCCAATGACCATGTACTGTGTTCTTGACACCATGCTTTACGGGCTCTCCTGTGATCAGCGGTCAGTGGAATGCATCTTGCAGGTTGTAAGTAGGCTGTTTATGTTTTCTCTATGTAAGTAGGCTGTTTATGTTTTCTTATTGGCAACGTTACGTAGCGCTCAATATGAAAATCACTGGCTGTGCTGTGTGCAGTCTGTGGCTGCTTTGCATTGTTGTAATACTCGCCATTGTAGTGTTAGGCAGCTGGCTGTGAACAGCGCGTAGCGTTGCGCAATTGGAGGTGAGCCGCCAGCAGTGGTGGATGTGGGGAGAGAGATGGCGGAGTTTTGAAATTTGTCATGAACTGCTATATTTATATATGATGATATCAAGGTAAATACATTGTTTGTTCTCTATTAATATCTTTCATTTGCTAACTATCCCTATCAGTAGTTAGTGCCTTCCATAGTTTGAATCTTTTATTTAGCTGGCAGTAGTGGCGCTCGCTGTATTGCAGTAGCTTGAGCAGCGAAGATTTTTGTGAGGTAAGTGATTTGTGAAACGTATAGGTTAATGTTAGTCAGGGCCATTCTTTCGTAGGGATTTTTTTGAAAGTCAGATTGCGTTGCGCTAAAAAATATTGTGTGTCAGTTTAAGCACAGTCAGGTACAATTGTTCAAAGGGGAAGTTTCATATGTCGACCCTTAGCCGAGGATACCTCACTGGAATCTTCTGATTTTCTTCTTGTAGTTTGTGTAATTAGTGTAGCTATTGTTTATTGCTAGCGCGTAATTGTAGAGAGAATCTCCTTTGTAGTTGTAGCCTTTCATTGTTGTACAGTAAAACAGGTGTGGCATGCATGTAGATTTGCACCAAGTATTTCGCAGCTGCAATTAACTAGATATTATTTTCAGTGCTATGTTAATGTGTTCTTATATTTTTGATCTTCAAATTGTGCTTTTCTGTGTTGTCGTGTGAAATACTGTGACAATAATGGCGTGTGAAAAATGTAATACTAGGCTCCAAAGCAAACTGAGAAATGACAGTGAAAATGAAAGCAGTGTGTTAGCGCCACCGCGTAATGAATTAACTGATGTTCAAAGTAGTAATTTGGTAATTGTGCATAGGGAAATGGAGCGAGCTGCAAACAATGGTGTAGACAGTGAAACAGGTAGTGAACAGGGAAGCATTATCGATCGATCGGTCGGCAACAGCTCGCCTCAGGAATCCGAAATGACAGGACACAATTTCGCAAATACTGTAGATTCAGGTTTTGGGTTATCACCGTTTTCTCAAATAAGTCAAGACGCATTTTCTGCTTGTCAAAATGTGAATGTTGCCGGTGCAAATGCACTGCCGAAAAGCGTAGAGAAACAGATTCCAGACACTAATACATTATTATTGCAATTAATGCAACAAATGGAACAAAATCAGAGACAAATAGGACAAAATCTTAAAAAGTTAGACACAGTGGAACAAAATCTCAAAAAATTAGACACAATGGAACAAAATCTTCAAAAGTTAGACACTACACTTGAACAAACACGTGAAGATTTAACCACTGAGTTACATAACATCGAATCGAAATGTCAAAAGGTCTGTAATGACGTAAAAACAAAAATTTGTGAGCATTTCCAACCTATTTTTTCGCGTCATGAAAATGTATTACAGAATCACGAAGCAGCCATAAAAGAACTGCAAACAATTGTTCATGAAAATCATGAGACCTTGCAAGCTAAAATTGACTCAGTTGCATCTACCGATTCGGTTACGCAACTTGCAAGAACTCAGGAAAACTTAAAGGACACAGTAGATACCCTGAAAATTGGTTCAGAAAGACACATGGAGGAAATAAGTACACTATCGGAGAAAGTAGCCGAACTTTCGGATCAGGTCACCAACTTATCTACAAAGGTAGATGATGATCTGAATGACACAAGACCCGTAGCCTTCACTGACACAGAAGAGTATGAACAAATAAGAAAATTCAAACAAAATCAAAATCAAATCAATACACAGTACAAAAGAGAAATCCGGGAAGTGCAAGATCAGTTGGCACAAGTAGTACAAGAATTACGTATTTCAGAGGACACTCGCGCCCCAATACGGGAAGAGGGACATAGAAATACGGAACAGACACAAAATAACAACACAGGGCACTTCGGAAATTGTGAAAGAAGTTGGCAAGGTACGCCGAATTTTGAGATGGAACCGCCGAAATGACGTAACAATGACCGATATGCGACTCGCCGACATGATGATTTTGACTATAAGCTGTTCATTACTATACGTAAATTCAAAACATTTAAGAATTCTGGCAACGACATTCATCCACAAGCATGGCTCCATCAATTCTCTCATTGTTTTCCTCCCAACTGGTCGTTAGAACACAGATTAGAATTTATGTGTGGCTACTTGGAGAATGAACCAGCTGTAAGAATGCGATCGGTAATTCACGATTGCCACAGTGAAGGAGAGTTTTACCATGCCTTCCTCTCAGCATATTGGTCTCAAGCCACACAAGACCGAGTAAAACATAGCATCATAATGATGAAACGTTTCGAACAATCTGAATTTTCCAGTCTTGTGAAATATTTTGAAGACATGTTGCACAAGAATCAGTACCTGACAAACCCATACAGCCCCTCAGAACTCATCCGCATTTGCTTAATCAAATTGCCTGAACATTTACGACACATTATTTTGGCAGGACGTTGCAAAGACGACATTGAAGCTTTTCAGGGACTGTTACAAGAACTGGAAAGTGACACTGACAATCGCGGAACGCGAAAACAAGGACACAACAATTACAGGGCACATCCGTCACAATTCCGTGACGACAGAAACAATAACCGGACACGATGGTCTATTCTTACAACGCAAATCGTGACCAAAATAGACACCACCCGTACGACAACCGTTGGCAGAGTAATAATAGTTACAGAGAAAGATCGCATTTCCGTAGTAATGACTATCACAGAGACAATCAGAGAAACAGACAATATGGGAACCAAAACAAGCATTATCAAGGGAGGCAGAATAACTTCAGACGCAACAGTTCGGCGCAGAGTTACGATTCAGGGAGACATTCTCCACCACATGACCGACAAACAAGAAACTATGTAAACTACCGACAAAACGACAGACGTGAATTTCATCAGAACTGGCGGGATTCTAACGGAGCTGGGCCCTCTCGGCAAGGCGAATTTGTAGAAGTTAGGTCTCCTAATCCCAATAACAACGCGCGCCAACAAAGAGACAGACAATGACTCGCGCCGCAGGCACCCACGTGCGCCGGCTGGCTCAGAGAAAAATAACATAGACGCTAACCTTGAGAAAAATTCCAGTATTCTTTACCGACGTATACCGCATGACAATTGCATTCAAGTTCAAACTCTGAGTACTATGAAGAGTAAAGGTTTACACCAGGTTTCACATGTAAAACCATTTATTGAAAGATAATCTGCTTTTTAACTTAGTCTTTGTCACAAAATTTTTCGCTTCACATTTCTAATATGCATTGTCAGACTTAGAATCTGTTAACATACAACAATGTTTGAAGTTAAATATCCAATCAAGAACCAAGAGAGCTTACTCAAACAGAAATGACGAATGCATTGCTATAGTGAACAGACGTCACAGTGTTATTGTGTGTGTACATTCTTGCTTGTTAGTTGCACGATTACGTAACGACTATAAGGCTCACATACTTAGAACATTTACCAGTACTGCTAATGAGATTTTAATGCAACATTTTGGTTTACTTGAAAATATATTCTGGATTTAAAGTACTTTCTGTGAGATACCAGATGACACAGTGGTTAGTTTATGTGACAGCTACACGATTTTATCACGACGCTACTAATGAGTGACAATATACAATGTTGCTTTTGCGGTGTTTCTGTTTTATATCTGCACAGTTTTTCTGAATTCTTCTGGAAAGTAAAACATGTTTTAGTAGTAACTTTTGTGGTATAGCAACAATGAGACAGCCTTTTTCGTGGCACAACAATACGTTACTGTACAGTACTTTCTTCATCACGCCAATAAGCATAATAACTACGATATCTCTACGCAAAGCATTTCACTTTTGTTTATCATGAGGTAAGTACATTGGCTTCTGCAGAACTTAGCTTTCGGAGGAAAATAACTACGACACTTCCACAGAGATTATCTTACAACAAGACGCACAGTTTAGCGCTACAGTACACGTATTTGAGTGATCAATTTTATACTTAAAACATTTATTTTTAAAGATTTTTGAATTACAAAGAAAGTTTTCCGTGATACATTTCATTGCATTGCTGTAATCTGTAACACCTGAGGGTATAATTACATTAATCCTCAGGGGGGTATACGCTTACTTTGTGTACCATGTGTTTGGCAACCACAAGGAACCCTAGCTAATATGGTATTTGCTTATACAACTTTACACATCGGTACCATATTTTTCTAACACTCAAATTACACAGCTATCTGATCATGTAACTGAGAGATAAACTTTTTTTATTACATCAGTGACAGATGTTTACGCAATTACACAGTTGGATAACTTCACACTTATGAAATTGTATTTTGTCTGTACTTTGTGAAATGCTCATATTTTTTTGGAACCATTGTGATACTATGAGAGCTTTGAATGATTTATTTGGTATGGATTCATGATTTTTAAAGTACGTTTGAGGCAGATGACACTATTGACATGAGCAGAGAATTTTTTAGGTTTTGAAATTATTGGAGGAAGCTAGGACGATTTTGAGAGTTGACTAAGATGTTATGATATTATTATGACGACGATGTGTATTATACTGTTGAGGTATGTTTATGATCAATAAGATGCTGCTACCGTATATGAGGAATAAGAAGTATGTTGGAAACCAAGAATCGTACTTTAAGAGTTATTAAATGTGTGTAAATGTGTGACTGTATCACAATGCTGACGAATTTTTTTTTTGGACGCTGTTATATTTACAAGATTTTGTTTCTACACATTTGTTACGCAAATTTTCGGCCTGTGAAATGTTTATATGAGACTGTCACTGTAGCGGAAACTGCTGTCGTAAATATGTCGGTAAGAAAGGTAAGTGACCGTGACGTAATGCGTTGCGAGCGGCCAGGTGTGCCAGTTGCCTGGAGGAAAAGCCATTATTGCGAGCCCTTTTCAGCGGCACAGGTAGAAAAAAAAAGGGGGGACGCCATTAACCTCGCTTCCGACATTCTTTTGTAGAAAGCATCGCAAATATTACACGCTAATTACCTGAAAACATATGATTACTTGTACTTTGTGCTAATTACTGAAATGCTTATGAATTTATGGGAAATATTCGTACATCTGCACACCTGATTATGACAAGTGTCTTTCTACGAGAGTTGAGAGCTACTGACTTACGAAATGCCACATGACTATTGAATGATATTTTTATGCTTTGGTTTGCGTAATTGCTTATTTCATTTGACATCTGTTTTCCAGCTGTGTTGCAGCATTGGTTTTATAAAATAAACTTAAATGCATCTGCTAATGTGAACACTTTCTGTCAACAGATTTATTAAATAAGTATTTTCTGATCCACATTCTTCGAAAAAGGAGCTCTTGGAATGGAGAGAACAATAAGAAGGGACTAATAACAGGAACTGCATACATAATTTACTTTTCAAGTACTTAGTAACTTTTTTGGTAGAATAACTTCTTGTGGTGCACCACTTTAATTACATAGACATTAAGATGTGAATATACATTTCCCTTATCTGCATTGTTGTTTTTACTGTAATATTTTTTCTGCTTGAGCTATGTCATGTTTAGATATAAGTTATTTCTGCTGCTATTTGCCAGGCATAATGCTACTAAATTTCACTTTGTATTACTCTGTTAAGCTAGTTTTACTATTGATTTATTTTTATTTTTGCTGCTCATTGCATTATATCAGTTGTAATTTATGCTGCTTGCTTTGCCTTTTGTATTTTTTATCATTGCTGTTTGTGTTACTTATTTTGTGCTGCTGCATTGCCTCGTCCCTTAGTTTAGCATCTGAGCTCAGTAGATTTAAGTTAGCTTAAGAGGGGTAGACTATATAAGAAACTAACTATGATGAATTGGAAGAAATGCATTTAGACGCTATAAGAAAATGGTTTGGCCAAAAAAAAAAAAAAAAAAAAGGTATTTTAGGTAGGATTTTCTTGGAAATAAATGATGAGGTAAGATAATGGAAAATAAAAATGAGGTAAGAAATGTGTGAACATATAAACACAGAAAGCATGCTTAGAATTTTTTTGGTGGAAACAAAGGATGAAATAAGAGGAAAGATATATGAAGTTTTGGGTTGCACTGCAGTACCAAATGTTACACTGAAAACGAACCCTGTCCTTTCCTATTGGTGTTATCCCACTATATGTTTGTGTACCCTTGTGTATTTGTTTTCTTCCTGTCTCTGTGTAGTTTCATAGAATTTTTTTTCTTTTAATATTAAGCTACATTCACTATGATGAGGAATACTGTTATCCTCAAATATAATTTGCATTAATAATATGTTATTTACCTTGTAAATATGCTTAGACATTATTTATTCTGGTTTGTTGCTCACATGTGAAGGTGATGTTTCAAAAGTTATTGTGATCTTTTATGTATGTACTCATGTCATAATTCCTGTAACACTGATGTATATGTTTATTTCTATTCTTTTGTAAAGCCCCTATTACTACAAACGTTATCTGTATTATTATGTTTTTAATGATGCGTTTTGTACCTATGTTATTGTATTCTTATGTTATAAAATTGTAATTGTCACCAGTTCATGATATTATTAACTTGTTAGTTACATTTCACTGCACACGTTTCTGTTGGTCATAGTATATGGACAATATGTGAGAAGTAGGGACTGATAGTGTTTGCACGTGTGTTAATGATTCAGCAAGGGACTGGATAACAGCATTGCTGGTTCTAAGGACAATTTCAAAAACTTTGTGAGTGCACAAGTGGTGGTTTATGGACTTGCTATATCATCCGCAAGACTCTTCAACGGTGATTGTGCACCTGCACAGTCACAACAGATGGCTGCTGGCTATCTCTCCAAGGACTACAGTGGGTCTGCATCTTTGATGACCCACCATGCCATTATTTCTACAAGGACTGCAGTGGGTCTGCACCTCTGGTGGCCCACCAATACCACAATCTCTACCAGGACTACAGTGGGTCTGCTCTGTGATGACCTACCTACCAATATTCTTCCAAACTTCGAATGACTCTGCTGTGGGTTTGCTCTGTTGTGGCCCATTACCTGTATGCATGTCGAGAGTCAGCACTGTCTTTCCGTTGGAAGGACAACACTACTTCTTCAAGACTGCATGGAAATCCACTACTTCCGTGTGCATTTTCTTCTACTGCTCAGACTTTGAGAAAAACACTATATTTTACCGTAATGAACGATCAGGACTGTCTTTATGGACTGTGAGAAATTTTTAGCTTTTGACCAACATTGTATCAATAAGTGTGTGCATTTGATTTCTTTGTTATTGTAATTATGAAAAAATTTTTCAAATCTGTATTGGCCACTGCCCAACCCAATTTGTAAAATTTTTTGTGGGGAGCATGGGGGCTGTGTAAGTAGGCTGTTTATGTTTTCTCTATGTAAGTAGGCTGTTTATGTTTTCTTATTGGCAACGTTACGTAGCGCTCAATATGAAAATCACTGGCTGTGCTGTGTGCAGTCTGTGGCTGCTTTGCATTGTTGTAATACTCGCCATTGTAGTGTTAGGCAGCTGGCTGTGAACAGCGCGTAGCGTTGCGCAGTTGGAGGTGAGCCGCCAGCAGTGGTGGATGTGGGGAGAGAGATGGCGGAGTTTTGAAATTTGTCATGAACTGCTATATTTATATATGATGATATCAAGGTAAATACATTGTTTGTTCTCTATTAATATCTTTCATTTGCTAACTATCCCTATCAGTAGTTAGTGCCTTCCATAGTTTGAATCTTTTATTTAGCTGGCAGTAGTGGCGCTCGCTGTATTGCAGTAGCTTGAGCAGCGAAGATTTTTGTGAGGTAAGTGATTTGTGAAACGTATAGGTTAATGTTAGTCAGGGCCATTCTTTCGTAGGGATTTTTTTGAAAGTCAGATTGCGTTGCGCTAGAAAATATTGTGTGTCAGTTTAAGCACAGTCATATATAAAATTGTTCAAAGGGGACGTTTCAAGGTCTCCGGGCGAATAAACCATGACTGTTCAGTCGTCTGTAGACTGTGTGTCTGGAGACAACTGTTCCAGTGGCTGCGGTAACGTCCCGAGCAAGGCTACCTGCAGTACTCCGTGGTCGTCTGCGGGCACTGATGGTGAGATATCGGTCTTTTTGTGGTGTTGTACACTGTGGGCGTCCCGTAGCGTAGCGTCTGAACACGTTTCCTGTCTGCTGGAATCGTTGCCATAATCTTGTAGTCACACTTTGTGGCACACGGAGGGCGCGCGTGCTACGACCTACTGTGTTTGACCAGCCTCCAGTCGCCCTAGTATTCTACCCTTCATAACGTCGTCACTATGTGTTGTTTGAGCCATTTTCAACACACAGTCACCATTAGCAGGTCTGAGAACGTCTGCACACTTACTCGCTGCACCGCACTCTGACATGCACCAACACACCTCTGCGTATGTGGACTGCTGCCAGCGCCACCATGCGACGACTGCAGGTCAAATGCACCGCATGGTCATACCCCGAGGTGATTAAAACCCGCAAACCACCCACCAGAGCCTTGTTTCACCATGTATCAGCATTATCCTTAATTTATGAGCATGAGTGTATAATGCGACGCCAACACAAAACACTGTTAACACTACGCGGTTACTGGAGAACATTTCAGTGCGAGAAGATACCACTTTACAAGGAGAGCTGATGATCGTAGATGCATCTACGATAAAGATGAAAGCTGAAGAAATGAATTAAAAATTGTGCCACGGCCAGGATTCGAAAGCAGGTCTCCATGCTTCCGAGGCAGAAAAACTGACCATTATAGCACAGCAGCAATATAGTCCAGACTGCTGCACGGACCACCCAACTCCAGCGCTCTCCAACACAAACTTCAGTTCATATGTTCACTTTATTTTCCTCCTACATTGTCACTATTGCCGGGGCTCCCCTCCGGTGACCTAAACGTCAGAAGTCGCATCTAACTTTTAAGGGGACCACACCACGCCTACCTAATCCATGTTAAGTTAGGCAAGTATTTGACCCATTTCTGAAAAAACAATTTGATGCAGGGCCTTAATATTTTTACTGTATGTTACATGATGCTAATAGAGTCAACTGTACTAAAATCTACTTTATCCATTTTATAGTTTTTAAGAAATACTTTATCAACAAAAAATAAAAAGTTTTTCCTGCAGAAAATATTTTTTTGTGAACTTCCTAATGGGGGAATGTTAATGAATGTAGTATCAGAGGTGGCTGTTTATGTTATGCAGATTCTCTGGTAATTTCTTATATAATGGGGCATATGTACTGAAAATTTTAGTTTGCGGGAAATTGACTTTAAAGAAAAAACTTTTGAAATTTGTTACTTACAGTTAATTGAAACTGTCCTGCTGCATATGATGGCCCTTCTTTGGCCTCTAGCAGGTCTTCCAGCTTCTTTTTCACCTTCCTGGATGTTTGTCTTGCTTTCTTGGCCATATTAGATGCAGACCTGTCGGCATCGGCTATTCTCATTTTAACGCAATGTTGGAGCCTAGTGATCATATTTTCGCCAGGATTAATTCCCAGCTTTATCAGTACCCAACACTTTCCAATATTACCACAATTGAATGTAATAGCAGCATCATGAGCTACTAGTTTCATTGTATGCATGCCTACAAATACAGTTTTAGGAAGTCGGTTCCAAATTATGCTATTGAAACATTCCTTTGGGTTCTGTGTCTGCCCATGCAGACATTTCCTTAGAAGGTTAGGATGAGCCAAGTCTCTGAGAATAGGTTTAATTGCTGTAATAACAGCAGCAGGAAGAGAATACTGGTGAGAATAAGATTCTCCAGTTGCCTGAGCCCTATTGTATTTGCACCACGAATTTTCTCCTGATGGACACAATCCATGACATGGCTTATCATCAGTTGAGGACTTACTCCCAATATGGCCCAAAATTCTCTCTTCATTGCCTCCAGATTTTCTTTATATCTCCTAACTGCCTGCCCATAGTATACCTGCAAGTTTTCTATAACAACTACTCGCAATCACACGTGAAAAAACTAACCGTGTGTTGGAAAGCGTGTTGTTTACAAACAGCAGAAACAAAAGAATACCGACTGTTGCATTGCAAGGATAGCCAACACACTCGGGGGGAAAAAAAATCCCTATCGTGCAATGTAGGGGATATAAAGATCTAAAACATAGCAGAAAAGTGAGTGACAAAAAAGTGGGCGTGGCAAATAAACACACGTGGTAGGAAAATGCTCTTTAAATGATCGAAAAAAATTTTTTTTACTGAAATCCTTTTCAGAGTACTTAAATAAAACCTTAATCTATCTAAATATGATGGAAACCAAAAATCGATTTTTTTCGACCTGAACCACGGTGTGGTCCCCTTAACGCACTACAACTTGGAATACCGTAGCAAGTTGTGTGTAAGATATTGCGACGACGGTTACATTCCATACCATACCGTCTGCAGCTCGTGCAACAATTAAAACCGGAAGTTTATGACCGGCGCCTTCAAATTTGCATCGCAAAGCACGAAGCACTTGAGGATGAACATTTCGACTCCAAGCTGATATTTAGCGACGTGGAAACCTTCCAATTACCTGGAAAGGTTAATCGACACATTTTTTTTATATAGGGAATGTGGGACACTGAAAATACTGACGATATTGCGGCCCATGAACGAGATTCGCTGCATGTTAATGTTTTCTGTACAGTGTCACAGGCGGATATGGGCAGTTCTTCTTTTGTATGAGGACTGTGACGGGTATCTCGTACCTAGACATGCAGCAATAGTGGTTCTTTCCACAGCTGACAGCTGACAGCTGACGCCGAGAATTTCATCTTCTAAAAAGACGTGCCAGCCCCTCGTTGGAGCATCAGTGTTGGTCGCTCCCTAAATGACAGACTCCCGCACACTAGATTGCGCGTAGAGGTGAAGATGATGTAGTTCTGTCCCCTTGACCACCCGGTCTCCTACCTAACGCCTTGTAACTTTTTCCTTTGAGGATGCATTAAAGACCGTGTTTACGCGCTACCACTGCCAAGAACACTGAAACAGCTCACATCAATGTTGCTGTGGTGACCACTGGCAGATTGTTGCCATATATGTGTAAGTAACAATTTCGGTATCGAACATGGATACTGGTATATGTACACTGAAGCGCCAAAGAAACTAATATAGGCATGCGTATTCACATACAGAGATATGTAAACAGGCAGAATACGGCGCTGCGGTCGGCAACGCCTATATAAGACAACAAGTGTCTGGCGCAGTTGTTAGATCGGTTACTGCTGCTAAAATGGCATATTACCGAGATTTAAACGAGCTTGAACGAGGTGTTATAGTCGGCGCACGAGTGATGGGACACAGCATCTCCGAGGTAACGATGAAGTGGGCATTTTCCCGTACGACCATTTCACGAGTTTACCGTGAATATCAGGAATCCGGTTAGACATCGAATCTCCGACATTACTGCGGCCGGAAAAAGATCCTGCAAGGACGGGAATCGATCAGCGTCACAGAAGTGCAACCCTTCCACAAACTGCTGCTGATTTCAGTGCTGGGCCTTCAACAAGTGCCATTCAACGAAACATCATCGATATCCGCTTTCGGAACCGAAGGCCCACTCGTGTACCCTCGATGAGTGCACGGCACAAAACTTGACGCCTCGCCTGGACCCTTCAACACCGGAATTGGACTGTTGGTGACTGTAAACATGTTGCCCGGTCGGACGAGTCCCATTTCATATTGTATCGAGCAGTTGGAGACAACCTCATGAGTCCATGGGCACTGCATGTCAGTAGGGGACTGTTCATGCTGCTGGGGGCTCTATAATGGTGTGGGTTGTGAGCAGCTAGCGTGAAAAGGGGCCCATGATACGTCTAGATACGACTCTGACAGGTGACAAGAACTTAAGAATCCTGCGTCCATTCATGTCCATTGTGCATTCCGTCGGATTTGGGCAATTCCAATAGGCCAATGCGACACTCCACACGTGCAGAATTGCTACATAGTGTGTTGTATCCCTTTTGAAATATTAAGGACAATACATTAGAAATGACTAAAAAAAAGAGACTCTGAATAACATTAAATGGACAGGAACGTCAAAAATTTATTATAAAAATTTATCAAATTACTTTCAAGGAAATATTATATCGGCCGTAATATAAAAAAAGACATTATATGTAATGGATGAAATCGTAGTGTATAACGTACAGACGCAATCATTATGATTTTTGTTCTTATAAACTGAAAAAAGACAATGAATTTTTCTTCTGCCGTTAGTCTGCTGTCTGTAAGGTACGATCGCTATTGTATTGGAGAGATTACGTATAGCGGTAGCATGTATTCTGTTTGTTCTCTTGCATAGCGATTAAGTAGAGTGTATGCTGTGCTTGGTGGAATATATATATATATATATATATATATATATATATATATATATATATATACCGGTGTCCGACAAGGCGATGGCCTCTCAGCTCTCCTTTTCAATCTGGTGTTAGATAAGGTCATAAAAGAATGGGAAACATCACAACAGGGGATAACCTTAGGAAACCTACAGATTAAATGCCTGGCTTTTGCAGACGATTTGGCGATTGTCACGAAAGGTGTAAAGGAAACAAAAGACGCTATTGAAAAACTGCACGAAATCGCTTCCAAAACTGGACTACAGATCTCTTACGAAAAGACACAGTTTATGAGCACAAAGAAACTCTCATCTCTGAACACAAAGTATGGCACGATATACAAAACGGCAAACTTCAAAAACCTCGGTGAAACATTACAAATGAGTGGACATAACAGAGACTCAAACGAAGAAAGAAAGACTAAACTGGACAAGGCATACAAAGTAGTGTGGAATCATTACAACAAGAAGTCTATCTCACAAAATGCTAAATTACGCCATTACGACACGGTGGTGCTCCCCGAGGCACTATATGCAGCAGAGACCACACTAATCCTAGGGCATACACGTATCAGACAATTACAAAAAGTAGAACGGAAAATACTTAGGAAAATATTTGGCGCAACTAACAACAATGGAATATGGATCAAGAAGCCTACAGAGGAACTGTACAAACATACGGAGACAATCACAGAAAAGATTAGAAAACGCAGACAACAATTCTATGGACACCTATACAGAATGTCATCACACTGGCTGACCAAACAGGTCTTTGACTGGGTAACCACTAGAAACAACAAATGGGTGGCAGAGGTAGAAAGCAACCTGAACCAACTCAACATAACAGCAGACACAATAAACGACAGAATAAAATTCAGAAACATCATTAAGAAAAGTAAACTACATGAGATACAATGTGACAAACGAACAGGCATAAAATGGACCGAAGAACGCAAGCAAGATCACAGCCAGAAGATGAAAGAAATATGGGCAACCAAAAAGGCAATCAAGATGAAGCCGAAGACACAAAGCCGACAAGAAGCATGGACAGAGGACCGGAAACAGAAACACAGCGAGCGAATGAGGGAAGTTTGGGCAGCAAGGAAGACAGCAAAAGGAACTGGCCATGTAGTTTAGTCCAAATGCGCTCTTTAAGGGCAAAACACTAATAATATATATATATATATATATATATATATATATATATATATATATATATATATATATATAAGTGAGTGCATTGTGTCATTTAAAAACCCATACAAGCACCTCTTCATAAAGTGTCAATTGAAAAAAGTTATTTAGCATTTTTCAGTTGCTGCGAAGCGAACAGCGGTGATCTTTGACTGGTAACAATTGGCCGCCATTACGCGGCATATTTAAAATTGCTTTTTTGTGAAGATTACTTCAATAGCCAGCGTAGTAAAAATTATTCCAAGTCATTAAGTTATTTAAAGTGGAAAAGTTCAATAATGTTATTTTGGCAAAAACTAAATATTTTCAGAGATGCAATTATTTCTGGGACAGTGGACTTTGCCGGAATTCCATTACGCTAAATGCATTTGAAATAATTTGTAGGGAGTGTGGCACTCAAGTAAATCATAACTTAACATTTATTTTGGCCACCTACAAATCAGTTTCCTTATTGCGGCCTCTATTGTTTTTTTTACGTTACAGTCAACACTAATAAATCAATATAGCTGTCAAATAATAATTTTTTTTTTCCTTTATTGTATTTCAATTCCCCATCGGGGTGGGCTGGCAGCAGCATATGCGCTGCTCTTCAGCCGAAAGACATAGAACAAAACAATAGAAGACATTTAAAAACAGCAAAGGAGAGAAGAAGGCGAACATAGATATAAAAAAGGGAGAACATCATGGAAGGCAATAGACAAAAAACGGGGTGACTGTAAAATGGAGATAAAAAACTGTTTAAAAGTAGCACACACTGCGACGATTAAAAGAACACAAGGCACAGTATGACTGGAGCATAAAGGTGTTGACGGATGGCATAGCACACAACGTAACACTGACGGCGAACCTCAAGGCAGTACACAATTAAAATCACACCTCTTGACGCACACGAGAAACAGCACTAAACACAACACTGATGTGGCACACTGATGATGATCAATACAGAGGATCTGCCAGGTTCAAGGAGATGAGGGAGACCTGAAGAAGGGAGGGAGGGGAAGAGATGGGGGAGGGGAATGGGGGGCGCGCGGAAGAGGGCCAGGTAGGGAGGGATGTGGGAAGGAGAGAGGCAAGTATGGGGTGCAGGGTCTCAGGGGAGGGGGGAATGGAGGAAAATCCGCTCTGGGAGAAGGCGGAAAGAGGAGAAGGGGGCCGTGGGGAGGGGGGGGGGGAACAAGGCCGGGTTATAGTTGGAAGGAAGGGTATATGTCACGACGAATTCAAATAATAAATTACAGTAGAGAGACGTAATAAGTGGCTCTATGAACATGTTCTGAGTTTAAACACTTCCGCTGGCCATAGAACTCCCCAGGCATCAACATTATTGAGCTTATCTTGGATGCCTTGCATCGTGATATTCTGAAAAGATATCCACCTCCTCGTACTCTTACGGATTTATGGACAGCCCTGCAGGATTCACGGTGTCAGTTCCCTCTAGCACTACTTCAGGCATTAGTCGAGTCCATGCCACGTCGTGTTGCGGCACTTCTGCGTGCTCGCGGGGACCCTACACGATATTCGGCAGATGTACCAGTTTCTTTGGCTCTTCAGTGTATATCTGTGCAGCAACCGCTGATGAGAATTATAACTTTTTTTGTAAATAAGTACGGCACGATTCGCCTCATATCTTTTTGCCGCCACTTCTTCTCGGATAGCTTTCTTACCGGCAGCAGTTTAGTATTAAAGCGAAATAAATATATGTAGCTTCGTCATAAGTTGTATTGAAAAGTACCTATTTTTCATTTCTTGGTGGTGAATAGTTTCGAACACCTCAGTATGCAAGCACCCTCGTATTAACACTTAAGGATGTAAATAATGATAACTGTAATATATATTATTGTCTATATTTCATTTTAAGAGTATGGTTGCTAATCGTTGTCACTAATAATAATAATATCTCAATTTTTCAGTATATCTGAAGTTGGAAGGAGATCGGTTTGGTGATGCCTCGATTTGCGCACGAATCTCACCTCAGAGAAGTCGAACATCTGCGATCTAAATTTACCTCATCAAGTCCGATCTGCACTATCCCACGCAATGCAAAAGTATTTGTTGGATCACGTTTGAGATAAACATGGTCTGCAATCACCAACTTTATCAGCTTGCCAGCAATGGTTTGGCACCTAGCATGTCGGGTAAACGAATCGACTAAAAATACCATTCGCAGTAGAAATTATAATGTATCGGCACTATTTAAATTCTGATTTATATGATTGATTCCCACGGCGGTCACTGTGACTCATTCCGACTTTTGAATAATCAAGGATAGGAACAACGATACGTCACCAAATTTTTCTCGCAGTTTACTGTCTTCTTTTCTTATTCGTATGGTTACGTATGGAACGAACTTGACTACCACTTGGAGGATTGTCGTGTGACCAGATGTGCACTCATAGAAAATATGTAGAGCGCAAAACACAAACTTTATGAGTTTACGGCTCTATGCATCAGTCATATTTTTACATATAATACCTCGGAAAATAAAGAGCTTTGAAAACGAATAAATCATTATAATAGCCCTGTATATTCATAGCATGTATTGGTTTGTTGGCACTCCGTTAGGCATCTCTCTCATGTAGTTTGCATTCTTACACGAAAACAACGGAATTAATTTCGAGGACAAAATCTCTCAATATTGACTCCTGTTTCTTACATATGACAACTCCGGGATGAGTCGTCGCAAAGTTCGCTGTAGAGCTTCTAACATAACCGCCTTCTGATTAATTAATTAAACTTCACATCACTTAAAGAAATTGAAGAACTTCGTAATAAGTTGCTCTCGGTTTAAGTAAACTTTAGAACGCTGACTACTTACCTCTTATAACGGAAATCTCCACCACGTTGCAGAAACTGTACATTGGGGTGCTCCGTCCACTTCCAGATAGTCCTGAGAAAACCAGTTATGAAGTAAACAAATGTTCGTTTACAACGAATTTAGCTTCAAGTATTGGTTTTTACGTTTTGCGACGAAAATAAAGCAATCAAAGGCGGCCAACAATACTTGACAGAAAATTAAAGATTTATTATTGATGACTGAATAATTTTTTGTATTAACATAAATAGAGAACTTTACAGACTGCGGAATAGTATTAGAAACTTCACATACATTTTATACAAAAACTACGTTTTTGTCAGTATCTCAAAAAGGTCATTTGTTTATATCGGAAATTTCTGGAAGGAGTAATTACAAAATTGGTTACTGTCATCTTCAGTCTGGCATCTTTAATAACATAATTCCCTAAGTTCCTACGTGGGTTTAATTACATCTGATACCGTAAAACATTTCGAATTGTTAATTTCGCTTGACATAAAATAATTGATTTTAATGATTAATTTGGTAATTAGTTACAAGCTTGTCTTTGATGTTAATATTAACATGACATCTTCACTTTTTGTTTTCGGAAGCTACATAATTAGTTTTCCAGTAACTGTTATGACAGTGCTGATTCCGAAACAACGTACTAATTTGCTAATTAGCTACAAGCTGGAATTTTATGTTAACATTATCATGACATCTTCACTCATTGTTTTCGAAACTTACGTAATTCATTTTCTCATAACCGTTATCACATTGCTGATTCCAAAAGAACGCATTACTGGTAATTACAGATACTGGCTCATTTCTTTGACCTTGCAGGCTGGTACGCTAATTAGTTTACACCATGTGCATAACGCATGCATTAGCATCTGATCATAAATTATGAAGCAAAATATGTTTCATTACATAATGTATTCTGCGTAATGCGAATCGCGTGGTATACTCGAAAGCCAACTTGGGCGATACAGAACATTTCATAATGAGTTCCTCACTAAAGTCCTACACTACTGGCCATTAAAATTGCTACACCACGAAGATGACGTGCTACAGACGCGAATTTAACCGACAGGAAGAAGATGCTGTGATATGCAAATGATTAGCTTTTCACAGCATTCACACAAGGTTGGCGCCGGTGGCGACACCTACAACGTGCTGCCATGAGGAAAGTTTCCAACCGATTTCTCATACACAAACAGCAGTTGACCGGCGTTGCCTGGTGAAACGTTGTTGCGTTGCCACGTGTAAGGAGGAGAAATGCATACCATCACGTTTCCGACTTTGATAAAGGTCGGAATGTAGCCTATCGCGATTGGGGTTTATCGCGCCGCGTCATTCCTGCTCGCGTTGGTCGAGATCCAATGACTGTTACCAGAATATGGAATCGGTGGGTCCAGGAGGGTAATACGGAACGCCGTGCTGGATCCCAACGGCCTCGTATCACTAGCAGTCGAGATGACAGGCATCTTATCCGCATGGCTGTAACGGATCGTGCAGCCACGTCTCGATCCCTGAGTCAACAGATGGGGACGTTTGCAAGACAACAACCATCTGCACGAACAGTTCGACGACGTTTGCAGCAGCATGGACTATCAGCTCGGAGATCGTGGCTGCGGTTACCCTTGACGCTGTATCACAGACAGGAGCGCCTACGATGGTGTACTCGACGCGAACCTGGGTGCACGAATGGCGACACGTAATTTTTTCGGATGAATACAGGTTCTGTTTACAGCATCATGATGGTCGCATCCGTGATTGGCGACATCGCGGTGAACGCATATTGGAAGCAAGTATTCGTCATCGCCATACTGGCGTATCACCCGGCGTGATGGTATGGGGTGCCTTTGGTTACACGTCTCGGTCACCTCTTGTACGCATTGACGGCACATTGCACAGTGGACGTTACATTTCAGATGTGTTACGACCCGTGGCTCTACCCTTCATTCGATCCCTGCGAAACCGTACATTTCAGCAGGATAATGCATGTTGCAGGCCCTGTACGGGCCTTTCTGGATACAGAAAATGTTCGAATGCTACCCTGGTCAGCACATTATCCAGATCTCTCACCATCTGAAAACGTCCGGTCTATGGTGGCCGAGCAACTGGCTCGTCACCATACGCCAGTCACTACTCTTCATGAACTGCGGTATCGTGTTGAAGCTGCATGGGCAGCTGTACCTGTACACGCCATCCAAGCTGTGTTTGACTCAATGCCCAGTCGTATCAAGGCCGTTATTACGGCCAGAGGTGGTTGTTCTGGGTACTGATTCCTCAGGATCTATGCACCCAAATTGCGTGAAAATGTAATCACATGTCAGTTCTAGTATAATATATTTGTCCAATGAATACCCGTTTATCATCTGCATTTCTTCTTGGTGTAGCAATTTTAATGGCCAGTAATATATATATATATATATACACTACTGGAAATTGAAATAAGAACACCGTGAATTCATTGTCCCAGGAAGGGGAAACTTTATTGACACATTCCTGGGGTCAGATACATCACATGATCACACTGACAGAACCACAGGCACATAGACACAGCAACAGAGCATGCACAATGTCGGCACTAGTACAGTGTATATTCACCTTTCGCAGCAATGCAGGCTGCTATTCTCCCATGGAGACGATCGTAGAGATGCTGGATGTAGTCCTGTGGAACGGCTTGCCATGCCATTTCCACCTGGCGCCTCAGTTGGACCAGCGTTCGTGCTGGACGTGCAGACCGCGTGAGACGACGCTTCATCCAGTCCCAAACATGCTCAATGGGGGACAGATCCGGAGATCTTGCTGGCCACGGTAGTTGACTTACACCTTCTAGAGCACGTTGGGTGGCACGGGATACATGCGGACGTGCATTGTCCTGTTGGAACAGCAAGTTCCCTTGCCGGTCTAGGAATGGTAGAACGATGGGTTCGATGACGGTTTGGATGTACCATGCACTATTCAGTGTCCCCTCGACGATCACCAGTGGTGTACGGCCAGTGTAGGAGATCGCTCCCCACACCATGATGCCGGGTGTTGGCCCTGTGTGCCTCGGTCGTATGCAGTCCTGATTGTGGCGCTCACCTGCACGGCGCCAAACACGCATACGACCATCATTGGCACCAAGGCAGAGGCGACTCTCATCGCTGAAGACGACACATCTCCATTCGTCCCTCCATTCACGCCTGTCGCGACACCACTGGAGGCGGGCTGCACGATGTTGGGGCGTGAGCGGTAGACGGCCTAACGGTGTGCGGGACCGTAGCCCAGCTTCATGGAGACGGTTGCAAATGGTCCTCGCCGATACCCCAGGAGCAACAGTGTCCCTAATTTGCTGGGAAGTGGCGGTGCGGTCCCCTACGGCACTGCATAGGATCCTACGGTCTTGGCGTGCATCCGTGCGTCGCTGCGGTCCGGTCCCAGGTCGACGGGCACGTGCACCTTCCGCCGACCACTGGCGACAACATCGATGTACTGTGGAGACCTCACGCCCCACGTGTTGAGCAATTCGGCGGTACGTCCACCCGGCCTCCCGCATGCCCACTATACGCCCTCGCTCAAAGTCCGTCAACTGCACATACGGTTCACGTCCGCGCTGTCGCGGCATACTACCAGTGTTAAAGACTGCGATGGAGCTCCGTATGCCACGGCAAACTGGCTGACACTGACGGCGGCGGTGCACAAATGCTGCGCAGCTAGCGCCATTCGACGGCCAACACCGCGGTTCCTGGTGTGTCCGCTGTGCCGTGCGTGTGATCATTGCTTGTACAGCCCTCTCGCAGTGTCCGGAGCAAGTATGGTGGGTCTGACACACCGGTGTCAATGTGTTCTTTTTTCCATTTCCAGGAGTGTATATATATATGTGTGTGGTGTGTGTGTGTGTGTGTGTGTGTGTGTGTGTGTGTGTGTGTGTGTGTGTGTGTGTGTGCGTGTGTGTGTGTGTGTGTGTGTGTGTGCGTGCGTGCGTGTGTATGCATTACACACCCGAATATAATCCTTTAATGCATCTATTTGGTTGGCTTATAATTTCGTAGCATGTTGATATTCCAGTTGCTATTGGTTTATTTATCGATTGTCATAGAGCCCTGTTGCAATATGAGTGTACATATTGTTATTTTGTGATTTGGAGGTAGTGAGTGGGGCTGTGGACTCCAGAAAATGGATTGCCGTGTGGAGAAATCGGAACATTTGTGACATATTCTTCCGTTTGAGTCCAGTAAGGAGGTGACAGCAGAGAAGGCAGGGAGAAACATTTTCGCCGTGTATGGGATAATGCTGTCGGACAGAGCATGGTAAGAAAATGGTTTTCTCGTTCTAAGGAGGATCGTTATGAAATTGGTGACATCGAGGTTTAATGAAGATCTTTTAAACGCATTGGTCCACTATCCACAGGACATGTGGCCTGTAATTGAAGAAGTGTCATGATGATCTCTCCATTGGCAAAAGATTCCGGAATAGTCACCCATTCGGATCTCCGGGAGGGGACTGCCAAGGGGGAGGTTATCACGAGAAAATCATTGAATAATCTACGAAAGGATAACGTTCTACGATTCGGGGCGTGGAATGTCAGAAGCTTGAACGCGGTAGGGAAACTAGAAAATCTGAAAAGGGAAATGCAAAGGCTCAATCTAGATATAGCAGGTGTCAGTGAAGTAAAGTGAAGTGGAATGAAGACAAGGATTTCTGGTCAGATGAGTATCGGGTAATATCAACAGCAGCAGAAAATGGTATAACAGGTGTAGGATTCGTTATGAATAGGAAGGTAGGGCAGAGGGTGTGTTACTGTGAACAGTTCAGTGACTGGGTTGTTCTAATCAGAATCGACAGCAGACCAACACCGACAACGATAGTTCAGGTATACATGCCGACGTCGCAAGCTGAAGATGAACAGATAGAGAAAGTGATTGAGGATATTGAAAGGGTAATGCAGTATGTAAAGGGGGACGAAAATCTAATAGTCATGGGCGACTGGAATGCAGTTGTAGGGGAAGGAGTAGAAGAAAAGGTTACAGGAGAATATGGGCTTGGGACAAGGAATGAAAGAGGAGAAAGACTAATTGAGTTCTGTAACCAGTTTCAGCTAGTAATAGCGAATACCCTGTTCAAGGATCACAAGAGGAGGAGGTATACTTGGAAAAGGCCGGGAGATACGGGGAGATTTCAATTAGATTACATCATGGTCAGACAGAGATTCCGAAATCAGATACTGGATTGTAAGGCGTACCAAGGAGCAGATATAGACTCAGATCACAATATAGTAGTGATGAAGAGTAGGCTGAAGTTCAAGACATTAGTCAGGAAGAATCAATACGCAAAGAAGTGGGACACGGAAGTACTAAGGAATGACGAGATACGTTTGAAATTCTCTAACGCTATAGATACAGCAATAAGGAATAGCGCAGTGGCCAGCACAGTTGAAGAGGAATGGACATCTCTAAAAAGGGCCATCACAGAAATTGGTAAGGAAAACATAGGTACAAAGAAGGTAGCTGCGAAGAAACCATGGGTAACAGAAGAAATACTTCAGTTGATTGATGAAAGGAGGAAGTACAAACATGTTCCGGGAAAATCAGGAATACAGAAATACAAGTGGCTGAGGAATGAAATAAATAGGAAGTGCAGGGAAGCTAAGACGAAATGGTTGCAGGAAAAATGTGAAGACATCGAAAAAGATATGATTGTCGGAAGGACAGACTCAGCATACAGGAAAGTCAAAACAACCTTTCGTGACATTAAAAGCAACGGTGGTAACATTAAGAGTGCAACGGGAATTCCACTGTTAAATGCAGATGAGAGAAAAGATAGGTGGAAAGAATACATTGAAAGCCTCTATGGGGGTGAAGATTTGTCTGATGTGATAGAAGAAGAAGCAGGAGTCGATTTAGAAGAGATAGGGGATCCAGTATTAGAATCGGAATTTAAAAGAGCTTTGGAGGACTTACGGTCAAATAAGGCAGAAGGGATAGATAACATTCCATCAGAATTTCTAAAATCATTGGGGGAAGTGGCAACAAAACGACTATTCACGTTGGTGTGTAGAGTATATGAGTCTGGCGATATACCATCTGACTTTCGGAAAAGCATCATCCACACAATTCCGAAGACGGCAAGAGCTGACAAGTGCGAGAATTATCGCACAATCAGCTTAACAGCTCATGCATCGAAGCTGCTTACAAGAATAATATACAGAAGAATGGAAAAGAAAATTGAGAATGCGCTAGGTAACGATCAGTTTGGCTTTAGGAAAAGTAAAGGGACGAGAGAGGCAATTCTGACGTTACGGCTAATAATGGAAGCAAGGCTAAAGAAAAATCAGGACACTTTCATAGGATTTGTCGACCTGGAAAAAGCGTTCGACAATATAAAATGGTGCAAGCTGTTCGAGATTCTGAAAAAAAGTAGGGGTAAGCTATAGGGAGAGACGGGTCATATACAATATGTACAAAAACCAAGAGGGAATAATAAGAGTGGACGATCAAGAACGAAGTGCTCGTATTAAGAAGGGTGTAAGACAAGGCTGTAGCCTTTCGCCCCTACTCTTCAATCTGTACATAGAGGAAGCAATGATGGAAATAAAAGAAAGGTTCAGGAGTGGAATTAAAATACAAGGTGAAAGGATATCAATGATACGATTCGCTGATGACATTGCTATCCTGAGTGAAAGTGAAGAAGATTTAAATGATCTGTTGAACGGAATGAACAGTCTAATGAGTACACAGTATGGTTTGAGAGTAAATCGGAGAAAGACGAAGGTAATGAGAAGTAGTAGAAATGAGAACAGCGAGAAACTTAACATCGGGATTGATGGTCACGAAGTCAATGAAGTTAAGGAATTCTGCTACCTAGGCAGTAAAATAACCAATGACGGACGGAGCAAGGAGGACATCAAAAGCAGACTCGCTATGGCAAAAAAGGCATTTCTGGCCAAGAGAAGTCTACTAATATCAAATACCGGCCTTAATTTGAGGAAGAAATTTCTCAGGATGTACGTCTGGAGTACAGCGTTGTATGGTAGTGAAACATGGACTGTGGGGAAACCGGAACAGAAGAGAATCGAAGCATTTGAGATGTGGTGCTATAGGCGAATGTTGAAAATTAGGTGGACTGATAAGGTAAGGAATGAGGAGGTTCTACGCAGAATCGGAGAGGAAAGGAATATGTGGAAAAAACTGATAAGGAGAAGGGACAGGATGATAGAACATCTGCTAAGACATGAGGGAATGATTTCCATGGTACTACAGGGAGCTGTAGAGGGCAAAAACGGTAGAGGAAGACAGAGATTGGAATACGTCCAGCAAATAATTGAGGACGTAGGTTGCAAGTGCTACTCTGAGATGAAGAGGTTAGCACAGGAAAGGAATTCGTGGCGGGCCGCATCAAACCAGTCAGTAGACTGATGACCCAAAAAAAAGAAGGTCCACTATGATTTATTTATTTTATTTGCACGCCAAGTTCCGTAGGAGCAAATCTCCAAGGTCATGGAACGTGCCAGTACATGTAATTACAACATAAAAGTAATAACAGATAAAAATAAAATGTTCGTGAACCCGAAAAATGTCACGCCATAAGTTTAAGTAAACGCAGTCAACAATACAACATGAATCAGCTTAATTTTTCAAGGAACTCCTCAACAGGAAGGAGTGGCTCATGAGGAAACTCTTCAGTTTTAATTTGAAAGTGCGTGGATTACTGCTAAGAATTTTCAATTCTTGTGGTAGCTTATTGAAAATGGATGCATCAGTATACTGCACACCTTTCTGGACGAGATTTAAGGAAGTCCGATCCAAATGCAGACTGGATTTCTGCTGAGTATAAACTGAATGAAAGCTGCATATTCTTGGGAATATGCTGATATTGTTAACAAGGAACGACAGTAAAGAATATAGGTACTGAAAGGGCAATGTCAAAATACCCAGACTAGTGAACAGGGGTCGACAAGAGGTTCGCGAACTTACACCACTTATTGCACGAACCGCCCGTTTTTGGGCCAAAAACATCCTTTTAGAAGGAAAGAGTTACCCCAAAATGTAATACCATACGACGTAAGGGAATAAAAGTAAGCAAAGTAGACTAATTTTCGTGTCGAACGATCACTTACTTCAGATACCGTTCGAGTAGTGTGGTCGAGAACTGACCAGAGTGATTAATTGTTATCATTCCACAATCGCGCAATATCTGCATGCAATGGAGAACGTTCAAAAATTCTGACAGACTGACAAAAACACTGTACTATACCTTATTCACCTGATCTTGCGCCATCGGGTTTTTTGCACTCTATCGAACAACCTACAAAGATCATCCTTTCCGAATGAAGACGTGCTCCAGATATGGATCGACGAGTTATTCACTTCAATGATACATTATTTCTACTGTCGCGTCATCGGAAAGCTACCCCAGCGTTGACAGACTGCTGTAAACAGCGAAAGAGAATAGATTATTGAAGACTAGTCTCCGTTATGTGCCAACGGCCTTGCCGCAGTGGTAGGACCGGTTCCCGTTAGATCACCGAAGTTAAGCGCTGTCGGGCTGGGCTAGCACTTGGATGGGTGACCTTCCGGTCTGCCGAACGCTGATGGCAAGCGGGGTGCACTCAGCCTTTGTGAGGCAAACTGAGGAGCTACTTGATTGAGAAGTAGCAGCTCCGGCCGGGATAGCGGTGTGCTGACCAGATGCCCCTCCATATCGCTCACCGATAGATTTGTACCTACAAAAAAACGGTTCAAATGGCTCTGAGCACTGTGGGACTTAGCTTCTGAGGTCATCAGTCCCCTAGAACTTAGAACTACTTAAACCTAACTAACCTAAGGACATCACACACAACCATGCCCGAGGTCTGTACCTACAGATTGGAAAATTGCGCAGGTCGCACCAGTGTTTAAGAAGGGTAGTAGGAGTAATCCATCGAACTACGGACCTATATCATTGACGCCGGTTTGCAGTAGGGTTTTGAGCATATACTGTATTCGAACATTATGAATCACCTCGAAGGGAACGATCCGTTGATACGTAACCAGCATGGTTTCAGAAAACATCGTTCTTGTGCAACGCAGCTAGCTCTTTATTCGCACGAAGTAATGGCCGCTGTCGACGGAGGATCTCAAGCTGATTCCGTATCTCTAGATATCCGGAAAGATTTTGACACCGTTCCTCACAAGCGACTTCTAATCAAGCTGCGGGCCTAAGGGGTATCGTCTCAGTTGTGCGGCTGGATTCGTGATTTCCTGTCAGGAAGGTCGCAGTTCGTAGTAATAGACCGCAAATCAACGAGTAAAACTGAAGTGATATCAGGTGTTCCCCAGGGAAGCGTCCTGGGACCTCTGCTGTTCCTGATCTATATAAATGACCTGGGTGACAATCTGAGCAGTTCTCTTAGGTTGTTCGCAGATGATGCTGTAATTTACCGTCTAGTAAGGTCATGCGAAGACCAGTATCAGTTGCAAAGCGATTTAGAAAAGATTGCTGTATGGTGTGGCAGGTGGCAGTTGACGCTAAATAACGAAAAGTGTGAGGTTATCCACATGAGTTGCAAAAGAAATCCGTTGGAATTCGATTACTCGATAAATAGTACAATTCTCAAGGCTGTCAATTCAACTAAGTACCTGGGTGTTAAAATTACGAACAACTTCAGTTGGAAAGACCACATAGATAATATTGTGGGGAAGGCGAGCCAAAGGTTGCGTTTCATTGGCAGGACACACAGAAGATGCAACAAGTCCACTAAAGAGACAGCTTACACTACACTCGTTCGTCCTCTGTTAGAATACTGCTGCGCAGTGTGGGATCCTTACCAGGTGGGATTGACGGAGGACATCGAAAGGGTGCAAAAAAGGGCAGCTCGTTTTGTATTATCACGTAATAGGGGAGAGAGTGTGCCAGATATGGTAAGCGAGTTGGGATGGAAGTCATTAAAGCAGAGACGTTTTCCGTCGCGGCGAGATTTATTTACGAAATTTCAGTCACCAACTTTCTCTTCCGAATGCGAAAATATTTTGTTGAGCCCAACCTACATTGGTAGGAATGATCATCAAAATAAAATAAGAGAAATCAGAGCTCGAACAGAAAGGATTAGGTGTTCGTTTCTCCCGCGCGCTGTTCGGGAGTAGAATGGCAGAGAGATAGTATGATTGTGGTTCGTTGAACCCTCTGCCAAGCACTTAAATGTGAATTGCAGAGTAATCACGTAGATGTAGATATCTGTATCCAGCGACGCCCGTGAGCTGAGGATGACACGGCGGCCGGTAGGTTCCGTAGGGCCTTCCAAGGCCTGTTCGGAGAGTGTTTAGTTTAGTCTCTATTATGTGTATCTGTTGTGTTGATCAAAGTTATGGAAAAACGCTACGAACTCGTCCACTAAGCTAATATGCAGGTAATTATTTTCTAACGACGTGGATAATCATACGTCGTTAAGCCCCAACCCGGAAAAAGATAACCTTCTTGGAGTCGCCGTGCGGCTCTATTAGCCAGTTTGCCATAATCTGGTGACCCTGAGAGGATAACACGCCCTTGGCATTAGGGCGTGAGCGTTTATGCTACCTTGTCACTCCGACTAATTTACCTAGGGAAGTGACGGTGTCTTCGGAAAAATTTGAAGCAAGTTGTAACGCGTTTCGCACCTAAATATAGAAGAATTATCCTCGGACACGCCTCATTAAGAGACTTGCAACTGGTGCTGCATTGTGTGTGATACCTTATTGTGGTGACTGACTAGTTACGAAAGACATCCCCCACCTACAGCGCCACAAGAAACTCTTGTTTTCTACGCCGCTTCAGAAATTGCGCTGTGCAGGTATTTTCTGTTTGCACTTCGCCGTTGCAGGGCGAGCAAACACAAGAGTTCTGCCAGTCCACCAGCATAGCTGAAGCATGGTGTTCCACCAGGCGCTTGTCTTGGGCATCGTTCTCTTCGCCGCCGCAGGTGAGATAGTAGACAATCATTAGCCGTATTTGCGGATTAGTTTCTTGTGACTTTGATGTAATAAATGATGTGCAGGGCGTCACAGGAGAAATATTCTTTTGAGTCATCAGTCTTCTGGCTGGTTTGATGCGGCCCACCAGCAATTCCTCTCCTATGTCATCGTCTTCATCTCAAAGTAGCACTTGCAACCTACGTCCTCAGTTATTTGCTTGACGTATTCCAATCTCTGTCTTCCTCTACAGTTTTTGCCCTCTACAGCTCCCTCTGGCACCATGGAAGTCATTCCCTGACGTCTTATATTAGATGTTCTATCATCCTTCCCTTCTCCTTCTCAGTATTTTCCACTTATTCCTTTCCTCTCCGATTCTACGCACAACCTCCTCATTCCTTACCTCATCAGTCCTCCTAACTCTCAACATTACGCGGTAGCACCACATCTCAAATGCTTCGAGTCTCTTCTGTTTCGGTTTTCCCACAGTCCATGTTTCACTACCATACAATGCTGTACTCCACACATACACTGTCAGAAATTTCTTCCTCAAATCAAGCCCTATGTTTGCTACTAGTAAACTTCCTTTGGCCAGGAATGCCCTTTTTACCAGTGCTAGTCTGCTCTTCATGTCCTTACTCGGTCCGTCATTGGTTACTTTGCTGCCCAGGTAGCAGAATTCCTTAACTTCATCTACTTCGTGACCATCAATCCTGATGATCAGTTTCTCGTTGTTCTCATTTCTGTTACTTTTCGTTACTTTCTTCGATTTACTCTTAATCCATATTCTGTACTCATTAGACTGTTCATTCCATTCAGCAGATCTTATAATTCTTCTCCATTTTCACTCAGGATAGCAATATGTCAGCAAATCGTATCATTGATACCCTTTCACCTTCAATTTTAAGCCGAGTCCTGAATCTTTCTTTTATTTCCATCATTGCTTCTTCGATGAACAGATTGAACAGTAGGGGCGAAACACTACATCCCTGTCTTACATCCTTTTAATCCGAGCACATCGATCTTAGTCGTCCACTCTTATTATTCCGCCTTTGCTCTTGCACGTGTTGCAAATTACCCGTCTCTCCCTATAGCTTAACGCTGTCTTTTCCAGAATTTCGCACATCTTGCACCATTTTAGAGTGTCGAAATCTCTATAAATAAAAATCATTTGCGGCTTGCGTGGAAGATCATCTCTTGAGAAATGCTCGACTGATTTGGATAATTTTTCTTTTGTTGTTGTTGTGTTCGTAATTGTCAGTAAGAGGTCTGTATGAAAGCAGATTTTTGACAAAATCCAACGGAAAACTCGGAAATTAACGTCAACTGCCGCATGTATGAAATATCATCAATTAAGAATGGCTCGAGAGGTATCGTTGATTTTTGCTTTTGTTGTGTTCGTAATTGTCAAGACGAGGTTCGTATGAAAGAGAATTTTTGTAAAATCCACCGGAAAAACCCGAAATTAAAATCAATTGTGAAACATCACCACTTGAGAAACGCTAGTCAATTTGGTTGACCTTTTTCTTCGTAATTGTGGATGGGAATGGTATTTGTGGTATGAAAAAGAAAATTGAAAAAAATTCTTTGCGTTCGATGTGACAGTTCTGTCATCACATATTTTCATAAGTAAGAAAAATCACTTTGACTGTTATATATACTGTATAATACATAAATACATGTGTAATATATAAAGGGAAAATTTTGTTACAGTAAATCTCGATTTACTACACGTTTTTACACAACACTCTAATGAACGTTCGAACGGACATAGCCTGCACATTTTTGTTGTTGTTGTTGTTGTGGTCTTCAGTCCTGAGACTGGTTTTACGCACCTCTCCATGCACATACAGTAAAGCTGCATGCCCTCGGGAAAAATTACGGCTGTAGTTTCCCCTTGCTTTCAGCCGTTCGCAGTACCAGCACAGCAAGGCCGCAAGGCCAGATCAGTCAGTCATTCAGACTGTTGCCCCTGCAACTTCTGAAAAGGCTGCTGCCCCTATTCAGGAACCACACGTTTGTCTGGGCTCTCAACAGATACCCCTCCGTTGTGGTTGCACCTACGGTACGCCCATCTGTATCGCTGAGGCACGCAAGCCTCCCCCACCAACGGCAAGGTCCATGGTTCATGGGGGGGACACATTTTTGTAATATATATAATATATACATATATGTGTAACATATAAAGGGGAAGCGTAGTTGCCACAAATCTCGAAAAGTTCTTGAGTTATTTACTTCAAATTTTTACACGATACTCTAAGATTCGGACTGACATAGACAGACAGACTACATACTTTTGTAATATATGTAATTTATACATGTGTATGTAACATATAGTGTGAGTCAGAAGGAAAGGTACGTGAACTAGGGGTGATAGCATTAGCGATTCTGAACAAAAAACTTGTTGTGGACATATGCCCTATTCCGAATAGTTTTCGAGACAGAACACTTTTAATGTGCTTTTCTATTTATTTTATGTATTATTCATTGTCATTGTTTACAACGTACCACAGTAGTTAAGAGGAAGTTAAGACGAACATTTTGATACAAGACTCTCGTTGCCTATCAAGTCGGAAAACCACCTGAAACTGGCCAACAAAAAGTACCTAAGCTACAGCGATTTCCAATATGCTCGCGATCTTTTCGCGCAAACTGTTAGACCTAGATAAAAAATAAATAGGCCCTTTTTTGTTGTGAATTTAATTTGGTTTACTTGTGTACTGAGACGTTTTCGTTGAAGTGTGCGGTTTTCGAGTTATTAAAGAAAAACGTACATCTACATCTACATCCATACTCCGCAAGCCACCTGACGGTGTGTGGCAGAGGGTACCTTGAGTACCTGTATAGGTTCTCCCTTCTATTCTAGTCTCGTATTGTTCGTGGAAAATCACAACAATGATATTAAACGTGTCCTGTCTCGGAAACCACTCGCAATAGGGCATATGTCCATGTGAAGTTTTTTGTTCAGAATCACTGATAATATCGCGTCTCAAAGCATGTATCTTTCCTGCTGAGTCACCCTATAGAAAGGGAAAAGAGTTGTCACGAGAAACCTGGAAAGGTTTTTGACCGATTTACTTCCAATTCTTACACCATACTCTAATGAACATTTGGACATACACAATATATTTTTGTAATATATTGTGTTACAGTCTTTTGCACGATACTCTACTGAACATTTAGACGAAAATGGACACAGAGGTGGTGGCAGAGGAAGTGGACTGATAGATGGGAGGAGATGTACAAAGGGAGAGAGAGAGAGGGAGGATAAGAAGATGGACTCAGAGAGAGGGGCAATGAATTTAGAATATACTGTATATGCAATTCCCTAATCTATATAAATAAAACTCATTTGCCGCGTGTATAAAAGATCATCACTTGAGAACGGCTCCACCGATTCAGCTGATTTGTCTTCGTTGAGTTGGTAATTCTCAAGACAAGGCTTGTATGAAAGACAGTTCTTGGAAAATTCAAGGGAAAAGTCGGAAATTTGGGGTTGCGTTGCGTTGGTGGGGAAGGAGACCAGACAGCGAGGTCATCGGTCTCATCGAATTAGGGAAGGATGGGGAAGGAAGTCGGCCGTGCCCTTTCTGAGGAACCGTCCCGGCATTTGCCTGGAGCGATTTAGGGAAATCACGGAAAACCTAAATCAGGATGGCCGGACGCGGGATTGAACCGCCGTCCTCCCGAATGCGAGTCCAGTGTCTAACCACCGCGCCACCTCGCTCGGTCTCGGAAATTTGGATTTCAGCTCCGATTCGCTCTCGAAGTCAAATAGCGCTGGCTGTAGGATCACCTGGAATCGCTGCCACGTTGTTAGGAGAAGTACGAAGAATTCGTTCTGCGCTCAAACTGCAATAGAATTTGCAAACGGTAGATCAGTGGTTCCCTACCTTTCTTACGCAACTACCCCTGAGTGTAATCAGATATTATCTAGTACCCCTCCCCCCCCCCCACGACGACCCTAAACCACTCGCACCCCTCAACTGCCTTCCCCCTCCTCCCGCTCAAAAAATGGTTCAAATGGCTCTGAGCACTATGGGACTTAACTGCTGTGGTCATTAGTCCCCTAGAACATAGAACTACTTAAACCTAACTAACCTAAGGACATGACACACATCCATGCCCGAGGCAGGATTCGAACCTGCGGCCGTAGCGGCCACGCGGTTCCAGACTGAAGCGCCTTTAACCGCTCGGTCACACCGGCCAGCCCTCCTCCCGCCCCCCCCCCCCTTCCCCCCACCGCACCAATCATTAATTTTAACACCTAACTAAACTTCAGATTGAAAAAGAATTGTCTTTGGAAACTTTTGCGTTTAAAATGATGAAAGTTATACTACTGGCCATTAAAATTGCTACACCAAGAAGAAATGCAGATGATAAACGGGCATTGAGTCAAACAGAGCTTGGATGGCGTGTACAGGTACAGCTGCCCATGCAGCTTCAACACGATACCACAGTTCATCAGGAGTAGTGACTGGCGTATTGTGACGAGCCACTTGCTCGGCCACCACTGACCAGACGTTTTCAATTGATGAGAGCTCTGGAGAATGTGTTGGCCAGGGCAGCAGTCGAACATTTTCTGTATCCAGAAAGGCCCGTACAGGACGCGCAACATGCGGTCGTGCATTAATCTGCTGAAATGTAGGGTTTCAGAGGGATCGAATGAAGGGTAGAGCCACGGGTCGTAACACATATGTAATGTAACGCCCACTGTTCAAAGTGCCGTCAAGGCGAACAAGAGGTAACCGAGACGCGTAACCAATGGCACCCCATACCATCACGCCGGGTGATACGCCAGTACGGCGATGACGAATACACGCTTCAATTGTGCGTTCATCGCGATGTCGCCAAACACGGCTGCGACCATCATGATGCTGTAAACAGAACCTGGATTCATCCGAAAAAATGACGTTTTGCCATTCGTGCACCCAGGTTCGTCGTTGAGTACACCATCGAAGGCGCTCCCGTCTGTGATGCAGTGTCAAGGCTAACCGCAGCCGTGGCAACGACGAGTGAGGAGAATCGTTCAACGTGACAGAAGTGCAACACTTCCGCAAATTGCCGCAGATTTTAATGCCGGGCCGTCAACAAGTGTCACCTTGCGAACATTATCGATGTGACTTTTCGGAGCCGAAAGCCCACTCGTGTAGACTTGATGACTGCACGACACAAAGCTTTACGCTTCGCCTGGGCCCGTGAGCACCGACATTGGACTTTTGATGACTGGAAACATGTTTCCTGGTCGGACGACTCGACTTTTAAATTGTGTCGAGCGGATGGATGTACACGGGTATGGACACAACCTCATTAATGCATGGACGCTGCATGTCAGCAGGGGACTGTTCAAGCAGGTGGGGGCTCTGTAATGGTGTGGGGCGTGTGGAGTTGGAGTGATATGGGACCCCTGATACGTCTAGATACGACTCTGGCAGGTGACACATACGTAAGCATCCTGTCTGATCACCTGCATCCATTCATGTCCATTTGTCCATTGTGCATTCCGACGGACTTGGGCAATTCCAACAGGACAATGCGACACCCCACAGGTCCAAATTACTACAGAGTGACTCCAGGAACACTCTTCTGAGTTTGAACACTTCCGCTGGCCACCGAACTCCCCAGACATGAACATTATTGAGCATATCTGGGATGCCTTACAACGTGCTGTTCAGAAGAGATCTCCACCCCCTCGTACTCTTACGGATTTATGGGCAGCGCTGCAGGATTCATGGTGTCAATTCCCTCCAGCGTTACTTCAGATATAAGTCGAGACCATGCCACGTCGTGGCACTTCTGCACACGGGGGCCTTGCACGATATTAGGCAGATGTATCAGTTTCTTTGGCTCTTCAGTGTATGTCTCATTTTTCTTTCGTAGATTTACAGTTCAAAGCACAAAGGACGTGTGTACTCGGTGGTCTGTGTGATTTGCCTGCGACCTCCAATGTGTGGTGTCATGCGTTAATACTAGTAATTGAGGAAAAAGTAATTCCAGATAACTTATATAATCAGTGTCAACGTTTTACAAAATTGAGGTAATAGCAATGATGTTTTAAAAGTAGTTTAGTTTTATGACTGAAACAGAATGAAACCTTTTGGCTCTTTAACCATCAGGAAATCTCATTTTACCCCTCAGTGGGTAGTTGCCCCCAGGTTAGGAATCACTGCAATAGATGAACAGACGTGCAACAGCTCCAAAAATTCAGAAATGTCGAAAATTCTACAAAAGTGCACAATGATCATTTGGGATGAGTGTACGATGGCATACAAACGAGCACTCGGAGGGAAGGGGTTGGGGCGGGAAGAAGAGGGGGGGGGGGGGGGGGGAACTCGATAGAACGTTGGAAGATTTGTGCAATAATGTGGACCTCTTTCGAGGTACGGTGATTCTGCTGTTGGGCCATTTTCGCCAAACCCTGCCGACCATTCCAAGATCAACAGCTGGTGGTGGAATAAACACTGGGTTGAAGTCATCAGCGTTGTGGAGATACGTGAAAGTTCTCAAATTAACAACCAATATGTGTTGTTGTTGTGGTCTTCAGTCCTGACACTGGTTTGATGCAGCTCTCCACGCTACTCTATCCTGTGCAAGCTTCTTCATCTCCCAGCCTTCAGATTTGTGTCACGCAGTCGAAATTTTGCTGATTTCTTTCACCACTCATGCGAATAACCTCACAACTTTCCTTATTCAGGGTCAATTGCCACTTTTCGCACCATACAGATATCCTATCTAAATAATTTTGCAAGTCGTTTCGACCATCTGACGACTCAACAAGACGGTAAACGACAGCATCATCTGCAAACAATCCAAGACGGCTGCTTGGATTGTCTCCCATGTCGTTAATATAAATCGTGAACAATGGAGGCTCTATAACACTTCGTTGGGGAACGCCGGATATCACTTCTGTTTTACTCTATGATTTTCCGTCTGTTACTACGAACTGTGACCTTTCTGACAGGAAATCACGAATCCAGTCGCACAGCTGAGGCGATACTCCGTACGTACGCCGTTTGGTTAGAAGACGCTTGTCTTCTAACAAAACTGCGTGCCTACGGAGTCATATGAAGGTTCAAAGGCGAGGACGTTCAGACTCCAAGAATTGGCTGTTTCCAATTGCCTTTCTGTTTAATTTAAGTGCATCAAGTTTCCGGTTCGCCTTGCATTTCCAACGGCGATTGATAAATCGCAAAATCAGTCAGTGGAAGTGTGTAAGAAAACCTTGAATTTTCGTGGTTTTGCCATGGGCAGTTGTACGTGGCGCGCTCGAAAGTCGGTAAAAATTGGCGCTATTCGTTTTCTCTCCCGACGGAAACACGAAAAATACCGTTCATCACCAAGCACTATGATGGACGCATTGAAAACACCAACAAATTATTGTCAAAACAATGAATTGCGATTTAATTCATTTAAATAAATTCAATCAGGATAACGTCTTGACAGTCAGGGTATCTTTGTGCCGCTTAACTCTTCTGTTGTAAATGGCTGCTGCTCTACCTCCTTGCGTTATTGCGTACTAAAAGTAACAGTTTTATTACCTCTGAGGTTTCTAGATAGTATTTCAGATGTCTTTCCAACTTCCTACAAGTCATGCTGTTGTTGTTGTGCTCTTCAGTCCTGAGACTGGTTTGATGCAGCTCTCCATGCTACTCTATCCTGTGCAAGCTTCTTCATCTCCCAGTACCTACTGCAACCTACATCCTTCTGAATCTGCTTAGTGTATTCATCTCTTGGTCTCCCTCTACCATTTTTACTCTCCACGCTGCCCTCCAATACTAAATTGGTGATTCCTTGATGCCTCAGAACATTTCCTACCAACCGATCCCTTCTTCTAGTCAAGTTGTGCCACAAGCTCCTCTTCTCCCCAATTCTATTCAATACCTCCTCATTAGTTATGTGATCTACCCATCTAATCTTCAGCATTCTTCTGTAGCACCACATTTCGAAAGCTTCGATTCTCTTCTTGTCCGAACTATTTATCGTCCATGTTTCACTTCCATACGTGGCTACACTCCACAGAAATACTCTCAGAAACACTTCCTGACACTTAAATCTATACTCGATGTTAAAAAATTTCTCTTCTTCAGAAACGCTTTCCTTGCCATTGTCAGTCTACATTTTATATCCTCTATACTTCGACCATCGTCAGTTATTTTGCTCCCCAAATAGCAAAACTCCTTTACTACTTTAAGTGTCTCATTTCCTAATCTGATACCCTCAGCATCACCCGATTTAATTTGACTACATTCCATTATCCTCGTTTTGCTTTTGTTGATGTTCATCTTATACCCTCCTTTCAAGACACTATCCGTTCCGTTCAACTGCTCTTTCAGGTCTTTTGGTGCCTCTGACAGAATTACAGTGTCATCGGCGAACCTCAAAGTTTTTATTTCTTCTCCATGGATTTTAATACCTACTCCGAATTTTTCTTTTGTTTCCTTTACTGCTTGCTCAATATATAGATTGAATAACATCGAGGAGAGGCTACAACCCTGTCTCACTCTTTTCCCAACTGCTGCTTCCCTTTCATGCCCTTCGACTCTTACAACTGCCATCTGGTTTCTGTACAAATTGTAAATAGCCTTTCGCTCCCTGTATTTTACCCCTGCCACCTTTAGAATTTGAAATAGAGTATGCCAGTCAACATTCTCAAAAGCTTTCTCTAAGTCTACAAATGCTAGAAACGTAGGTTTGCCTTTCCTTAATCTAGCTTCGAAGATAAGTCGTAGGGTCAGTATTGCCTCACGTGTTCCAACATTTCTACGGAATCCAAACTTGATCTTCCCAGAGGTCGGCTTCTATCAGTTTTTGCATTCGTCTGTAAAGAATTCGTGTTAGTATTTTGCCACCGTGACTTATTAAACTGATAGTTCAGTAATTTTCACATTTGTCAACACCTGCTTTCTTTGGGATTGGAATTATTATATTCTTTTGACGTCTGAGGGTATTTCACCTGTCTCATACACCTTGCTCACCAGATGGTAGAGTTTTGTCAGGACTGGCTCTCCCAAGGCCGTCAGTAGTTCTAATGGAATGTTGTCTACTCCCGGGGCCTTGTTTCGACTCAGGTCTTTCACTGCTCTGTCAAACTCTTCACGCAGTATTGTGTCTCCCATTTCATCTCCATCTACATCCTCTTCCATTTCCATAATATTGTCCTCAAGTACATTGACCTTGTATAGACCCTCTATATACTCCTTCCACCTTTCTGCTTTCCCTTCTTTGCTTAGAACTGGGTTTCCATCTGAGCTCTTGATATTCATACAAGTGGTTCTCTTTTCTCCAAAGGTCTCTTTAATCTTCCTGTAGGCAGTATCTACCTTACCCCTAGTGAGATAAGCCTTTACATCCTTACATTTGTCCTCTAGCCATCGCTGGTTAGCCATTTTGCACTTCCTGTCGATCTCATTTTTGAGACGTTTGTATTCCTTTTTGCCTGCTTCATTTACAGCATTTTTATATTTTCCCCTATCACCAATTAAATTCAATATTTCTTCTGTTACCCAAGGATTTCTACTAGCCCTCGTCTTATTACTTAGTTGATCCTCTGCTGCCTTCACTACTTCATCCCTCAGAGATACCCATTCTTCTTCTACTGTCTACAAGTCTTGGGCTTGTGATTATCCTTTAACTGTATTAGCTGTGAAGAAATGTTCTTGCGACAATGATTTAAGTAGAACAATGTCAGGTCGATACAAATACATTGATATTTCAAAGTAAACCTGCAGTACTGAATTAACACTGTTTGTTTTTACTTTTTGTTGGCACATGATTTCTTTCTGACACGAACTAATTCACCCCAGGGTATTAGATATAGGAAAAATTGTTTTTGGTTTTTTTAAGACTGGTCTAAAGTTATCCTGAATGACAGTGTAACTTTGAACCAGCACTAAAATTGAATATTTATTCTAACAGAGCACAGTGAGCATACATTTCCATTTTCCCAGCACTCTATATACACTGATCAAAACAATTAGGGGGTCAGCTGAGACGGCCGGTGTGGCCGAGCGGTTCTAGGTGCTTCAGTCTGGAACCGCGAGACCGCTACGGTCGCAGGCTCGAATCCTGCCTCGGGCATGGATGTGTGTGATGTCCTTAGGTTAGTTAGGTTTAAGTAGTTCTAAGTTCTAGGGGACTGATGACCCCCATAGTGCTCAGAGCCATTTTATCAGCCGAGATAGCTAGGTTCTGAAGTATTGTCAGCGGCAGAATGAATCGACGTCTTTCTGTCGGTTCTACGGAATGGAGACAACAACATTACAGTCACCGAGATAGTGTTAATAACGGAAAGTTGCTGCAGAGTGGGTTGGTGTTCACTTGTGTTTACTCCACCAAAATAATTACACAAGCAGTTGGGTTCACACAGTTGGGTTCACTTACCCGACGTATGGCATGGAGAGCCATAGGACGGTTGGAAGTGGGACAGGCACATAGGGAAGTGGCTGCAGGTATTGGAGTGTCCCACAGTGTAATTTCCAGGACCGGGGCACGATTTCAGACAACAGGAGATGTTAAAGGAAGGAAAGCCCGAGGTCGTCCACGGGCAACATCACCAAGAGATGACCTTCATCTCCGGTTAACAACCCGTCGAGACAGGAGGCTGAATGCAGCTGCGCACTTTCCAGGCAGCAACAGGCCGCGCATTATCAACACAAACAGTCCGAAATCACCTTCGAGAATGTGGCTCCTACGCATGGAGGCCTGTCCTGCGTGTCCCATTCAAACCACGACACCGTTTAGCCCGCAGAAAATGGGCGGAGGAACATCGGGATTGGGTCGTAACGCACTGCGCCGCGTGCTGTTCACAGATGAGTCAAGATTTTGTGTTTAGCCGGGCAACAGTCGTTCCCTCATCTGGAGACAACGTGTAACTCGGGATTTCCACAACGAAATTCTGTCTCGAAATCTGGCAGAAAAGCCAAAGAGATTCTGGTCATACATAAACCACACCAGTGGCAAGACACAATCAATACCTTCACTGCGCGATAACAACGGTGAAGTCACTGATGACAGTGCCACTAAAGCAGAGTTATTTAACACGGTTTTCCGAAACTCCTTCACCAAAGAGGACGAAGTATATATTCCTGAATTCCAATCGAGAACAACTGCCAAGATGAGAAAGATAGAAGTAGATATCCTCGGAGTAACGAAGCAGCTTAAATCACTTAATATGGGCAAGGCCTCCGGTCGAGATTGTATACCAGTCAGATTCCTCTCAGAGTATGCTGATAAAATAGCTCCATATTTAGGAATTATATAGAACCACTCGCTCACAGAAAGATACGTACCTAAAGACTGGAAAATTGCTCAAATCACACCAATACCCAAAAAGGGAAGTAGGAGTAATTCGCTGAATTACAGGCCTATATCACTAACGTCGATTTGCAGTAGGGTTTTGGAACATATACTGTATTCGAACATTATGAAGTACCTCGAAGAAAACGATTTATTGACACATAGCACGGATTCAGAAAATATCGTTCTTGTGAAACACAACTAGCTCTTTATACTCATGAAGTAGTAAGTGCTACGACAAGGGATGTCGAATTGATTCCATATTTTTAGATTTCGAGAATGCTTTCGACACCGTTCCTCACAAGCGTCTTCTAATCAAACTGAATGGCTTCGGAGTATCGCCTCAGTTGTGCGACTGGATTCGTGATTTCCTGTCAGAAAGATCACAGTTCGTAGTAATAGACGGAAAGTCATCGAGTAAAACAGCAGTAATATCCGGCGATCCCCAAGGAAGTATTATTGTTCCTGATCTATACGACATACGAGACAATCTGAGTAGCCATCTTGGATTGTTTGCAGATGATGCTGTCATTTACCGTCTTGTAAAGTCATCAGATGATCAAAACGACTTGCAAAATGTTTTAGATAACATATCTGTATGGTGCGAAAAGTGTCAATTGACCCTGAATAAGGAAAAGTATGAAGTTATTCACATGAGTGCTAAAAGAAATCAGCTAAATTTCGATTACGCGATAACTCACACAAAACTGAAGGCTGTAAATTCAACTAAATACTTAGGGATTACAATTACAAATAACCTAAATTGGAACGATCACATTGATAATATTGCGGGTAGAGCAAACCAAAGACTGCGATTCATTGGCAGAACACTTAGAAGGTGCAACAGGTCCACTAAAGAGACTGCTTACACCACGCTTGTCCGCCCTGTTCTGGAGTATTGCTGTGCGGTGTGGGATCCGCATCAGGTGGGACTGACGGATGGCGTCGAAAAAGTACAAAGAAGGGCAACTCGTTTTGTATTATCGCGAAATAGGGGAGATAGTGTCACAGACATGATACGTGAATTGGAGTGGCAATCATTAGAACAGGGGCGTTTTTCGTTGCGACGGGATCTTCTCATGAAATTTCAATCACGAGTTTTCTCCTCCGATTGCGAAAACATTCTGTTGGCACTCACCTACATAGGGAGAAATCATCATCACGATAAAATAAGAGAAATCAGGGCTTGCACAGAAAAATTTAAGTGCTCTTTTTTCCCGCGTGATGTTCGAGAGTGGAACGGTAGAGAGACAGCTTGAAGGTGGTTCATTGAACCCTCTGCCAGGCACTTTATTGTGAATAGCAGAGTAATCACGTAGGTGTAGATGTAGAACAGTCCTACAGAAAAATTTAAGTGCTCGTTTTTCCCGTGTGCCATTCGAGAGTGGAACGGTAGAGAGACAGCTTGAAGGTGGTTCATTGAACCCTCTTCCAGGCACTTTATTGTGAATAGCAGAGTAATCACGTAGATGTAGAACAGTCCTGCTTGTGTGCAGGAAACATCACCATATCGTGGTGGTTGACGAATAGTGTGGGCTGGAGTCAGTATTGCAGAACGTACGGACCTCTATGCGATTCAGATGCCGCTTTGATTGCTCAGAGGTATAGAGACGAGATCCTTCGTCCTTTTGTTGTGCCCTACGCTGGTGCCACAGGAGACAGGTTCCTCCTGGTGGACGATAACGCTCGTCCCCACAGAGCTGTACTGGTGGACAACATGCTTGAATCTGAGGGAATTGAATGAATGGAGAGGCCAGCTCGTTCACCGGACGTAAAACCGATTGAGCCTGTCTGGGATACACTTGGCATACTCATTGTAGCCAGACCAGCACCTCCCACAACGGTTGCAAAGCTGGATATTGCACTCATGGAAGAATGACCAGATATCCCTCGAGAGCTGATTGATAACCTCATACTGTCCATTCCATGCAGGTGTGCAACTATACTGGCCGTCCGAGGTGATCACATACCATATTAGAGGGCAACGAGAATGAATGTTCCACTATTATGGTAACCCCATTGTGCTTCGCTCTGCGTATACGACATGTAAACCTCAAGTAAAGAGTTGACACAGCAAAATATCGTACCTTATCAAACACAAATGACAACTGTAACCGATATCTGACGTTCACCAAGATAGTGTTATAGGTCCTTTGCTATTCCTTATCTACATTAACGATTTTGGAGAAAATCAGAGCAGCCGTCTTCGGTTGTTTGCAGATTACGCTGTCGTTCATCGACTAATAAAGTCATCAGAAGACCAAAACAAACTGAAAAACGATTTAGAAAAGATATCTGAATGGTGCGAAAAGTGGCAGTTGACCCTAAATAACGAAAAGTGTGATGTCATCCACATGAGTGCTAAAAGCAACTCGTTAAACATCGGTTACATGACAAATCAGTCTAATCTAAAAGCCGTAAATTCAACTAAATACCTAGTATTACAATTACGAACAACTTAACCCTTTGTCGCCTGGCGGTACTTAAAAGTACCAGTAAGTTTTGACTCTCATTATTTTCTCGTGGTGCAGTTTCGTGATCTGAGAGCCTGTCGGTACGTAACAGTAACCCTGCTCTACTGTTTCATAGATGTTATTGTGCAATACATAGACCTCTCTGGCGGTCAGAGCTTGAAATTGTTTTTCGCGCGCTGCTGTGAAAACAGAAGATTGTGAGTGCTTGTTTCCATGGTGTTGCCTGAATTTGTGCGCAATTTATTGAAACTTCCGTTGAGTTTTCCATTGTACGTACTTACCTTCTTTGTTTTTTTTTATAATAGTTGGAAGCATTACGCTACAAGTGAATGAGATAAAGTGGAAAATATAAGGCGGACTTACTAGTACCGTCAGGTTGTGCGAACACTTTATTGTAGCAACAATGCGTTACCTCTCACTAGTTGTTCTGTCCACTTTTTCTCACACAGAAATCCGTAAATACATTTGCCTGTGGAACAATTAGAACAAACAGGAAAGGTTTGCCAGGGAATTTACCTAAAGAAAAATGTCTAAATCAAATCACATAGAGTCATCTTTAGACCTAACAGTATTTCAAGGGAAGGAAAATAAAGTACTGTATTTTGCGTCAAACTTCCATGGCACTGAACAGAGCGTAGTGACAAGAAAACAGAAAGATGGAACTGGTATGACTATACCATGTCCAGTTATTGTATGTGATTACAATAAAAACATGTGTAGTGTGGATCATGCAGACAGATTACGTTCAACTTAAGGTCTTGACAAGGGATCAAAGAAATGGTGGCGCCGTCTCATCTGGGGAGCAATAGAAATTGCTTTTGTCAATGCTTACGTCATTTTCAGTGATCTACATAGGGCACTGCCACTGCTGGAATTCAGGCGTTCTGTGGCACTAGGGCTAATGAATGAACAGCAAGTGCCAAATCTCAAAAAGAGAAACTCTGGTAAAGATGAAATAACTCTCCCAAAGAGAAGGAAGGATAACTTTTCTATTCCGAAGGATGTACGTCTTGGCAACCGAGGAAACCATTTTGTAGTGTTCAGTTGTAAAAGAGGACGATGCGAAATGTGTGCGAAAAATAAAATTCGGTCGAGACCACATTCACAATGTAGTACATGTAAAGTGTATTTGTGCTGCAATGAGAAAAAGAACTTTTCTACAATTTCATGAGGTATCACTAAATATGTGATATGTATATACTGTCAAAAATGTATAGCTAAGTTACTATGTATTGTGAAGTTGCTCTAGAATAAATTTATGCGAAATTAAAAAAAAAGTTCAGAAATATCATATTTCTGTTAATTAATTTTCTAATGTAAAAATATTTAATATTTATGTGGAATAAAGTACAAGTTAAAAAAATTGGAGCATTTTTCTGCGCATGTTGTGATTCTGTCCATGGAGTCTGACGGTACTTCTGAGTACCAGGAGAGAAAAAAGTTGTGAAAAATAAAATAAAATTTTACAAAAAATCCTACCGTCATTTGAGGCCACAATAGCATAAATTCTGCAAAGAAAATGTTAAAAGATAAATTTTTTCTTATGTCAGGAAACAAAGGGTTAAATTGGAAGGAACACACAGAAAATGTTGTGGGGAAGGCTAACCAAAGACTACGTTTTATTGGCAGGACACACAGAAAATGTAACAGATCTGCTAAGGAGACTGCCTACACTACGCTTGTCCGTACTCTTTTAGAATACTGTTGCGCGATGTGGAATCCTTACCAGACAGCACTGACGGAGTACATCGAAAAAGTTCAAAGAAGTGCAGCACGTCTTGTATTATCGCGAAATATGAGAGAGAGTGTCACTGAATTGATACAGGATCTGGGCTGGACATCATTAAAACAAAGGGGTTTTTCGTTGCGACGGAATCTTCTCACGAAATTCCAATCACCAACTTTCTCCTCCGAATGCGAAAATATTTTTTTGACACCGACATACATAGGGAGGAATGATCACCAAGATAAAATAAGGGAAATCAGCGCTCGTACGGAAAGATGTAGGTGTTCATTCTTTCAGCGCGCTATACGTGGTTGGAATATTAGAGAATTGCGAAGGTGGTTCGATGAACACTCTACCAGGCACTTGAGTGTGATTTGCAGAGTATCCATGTAGATGTAAATGTAAGGGGCGATCAGAAAGTTTTCCTTCGAAGGCTGTACAGTCCAGAATCGGTATGCCTGTCAGGCATAATCGCCATGAGCACTGAGGAAATCATCCCACCAGGGCACCATGTTGAAGATACCCGTTTGGTGAAATGACGTGTCCTGATACGTGAAGAAGTCCGTAACTGCCTGCTGCACATCCCTTCAAGGAACTTTTTTAAGAGACAGAAGGCATAGGGTAGAGATCGATATTATAGGGTGGGTGCTCAAGTGTCTCTCACTTGAGATGTTGTAACTTCTCCATTACCACATTTACGATACGGGGTCGCGCGTCGTCGTGTAGCAGCAGACCCAGCACTGAACTTGGAGCACCATTCCACATCGGTGGTTTTTGTCAGACATCCTACCCCATGCACATTCTTCATTCTCCAATGGATGTCTACTGGTGTTTGTCTTTCAGCAGCCAAGAAAAGAATAACAGCATGTTGGTCCCGTGCAAGGAAGAAGCCTTCCAGTGTCGATTACACAATGAAAAATCAGTACAGTCGGGCGTCCCCTGGGCCACTTTGCATGTTAGCAGCCCCTGATCCTCCCACCACCGGTCAACACAGAAGTAGTAATCTTCCCAATGGGTCTATTTAAGACAGCTTGTTATGATCTCGATAAATACTGAGGGATTTTCGTGTGCCAAAGGGACCTTACTGGCTGATTTATGTGCGGAATATAAATGTGACGTCCTTTTAGTACAAGAGACTCACCGAGGCTACAATAGCCATCGGCCCAAAATTGCAGGCATGGAACTTGTTCTGGAACGGCCCCGTGATAAATATGGTAGTGCCATTTTCAGAAGGCCAAACCTAAATGCCAGTATAGTGCGATGGTCAACCGTCCTTCATCTGCCATCGCGACAAACTGAAATGGTGGACTCACAATGGAAGTGATGGATTGGCAACGATATCTGGCGTAATTTCCATGAACTGCAAGAAATTGAGCGCACAATTTGAAAGCTATTGCCCCAATAGAATACTTGTAGGTTCAAAATTCAATCGGGTGACTTATCGTGGGTCACACTGTAGTTCTAGGCCAAATGACGTTGTTTAAACAATGATATTATACAAAAATTTTACTCTGTGTGTGAGTAGGCCAGCAATAGTAATCAGATGAGTGAGAATCAGGAAAACTTTTACTGGTGCAAGCTGCCTCTATAAAATTCTCTGGCAATAATGATGCTGTGTAGTAGAACTGCAGTAACTGGTTTCGGCAGGCAGCAGCGCCGTTCAAGGCCAAAAAAAAAAAAACATGCAATGGATACTCTTTCTGCTCTGGTAACTTTATCCCACCTTACCCTATTTTTTTCTTTCTCCTTCTTTCCTTCTAATTTTTCTCCCTTTCACAATTGCTCTCTCTCTCTCTCTCTCTCTCTCTCTCCCCCCCTCGCCCCTTCCTCTTTTCTCTTCTCTATCTGTATACCCCACTATTTTTGTTTTTCCCTCTCCTTTTGCCTTGTCTCTCACTTATTCTCTTTCTTTGTCGCCTACTTTCTCTTCCTTTTACTCTTAGTATTTTTCTCTCTTTCTCTTCAATTGTATCTATCTTTCTAACTTCTGTCTAATTCACTGTCTTTGTCTGTAGTTCTATCTCTCTCTATGCATATTTAACTCACCCTAGTTCTCTCTCTCTCTCTCTCTCTCTCTCTCTCTCTCTCTCTCTCTCTCTCCACACACGCACGCACACACACACACACACACACACACACACACACACACACACACACACAAACAGACACTACACATGGAGATCAGAAGCAGTCCGAAAAGCTTGTAAGGGTGTTGCAGGGTAGGCTGTGTTCAGAAATAGTGCTTAAAAAATTCGATATATTGTGCCATTTCTGAGTTAATTATTACTGAGGTTACTATTGTGTGTGCAAATTCGAGCGGCCTGCCAGGGACTGTGTCGCCAGATGCGTATTCGTTTGGTTTCCGAAACAGAGTGATAACAAGCATTGGACATAGGACAGCAGTTTGGGTCAAATCTGTGTCAAAGGCTGAGCGGTGTCATGCGCTATAATTTATGATGTGAGAACAACTTTCACTAACTGTATCTGGCGGGTCACTTGAATATGTGCATGTAACGGCCTTATTGGCTAACTTCAATGCTAAGTAGCTCGAAAACGGCGCAATGTATAGAATTTTTTCTTAGAAATTACTTCTCATCACAACCTGTGCTGCAACATCATTACAAGCTTTTCAGGCTGTTTCTGACTACCCTGTATGTACACAAAGTAATGAATGTATATTCAACAGCTGACAACGAGTTGTGGGAGAAGAGACTTATTTAGTTTGGTGGCAGAGTTGTGACTAAACTCAAGGGAGAAACCTCGTACAGAGTTTCACAGAGAGTATTTCAGACGGAGATTCTAGATAGGCTACTCATCACAGTTGAAAATATTTTAACGTTCTTTTTCCGTTTATTTCAGGAAAAGCCCAGGTGGATTTTTCATACGAAGGAGAATATGGTGAGTACCATTCAGCATCCCACCTAACTCACAGAGTGAAGAAGCCAAGTGTGAGGAGAAACATCTAATACAGAGAAGTAGCAAATTATTATTATTATTATTCAATATCGTCATTGTTTATGCTGAAGTTTTTCCAGCCAAAGGAAACAGTGTCGCACTGCTATATCTGAATATCAATACTCTTTCCCTTTCGTTCTGTTGCCTTTTTTCTTATCTGGGGTTATTTCCTTATTGTGTGAGCATACATGTTGGAAACTATTAAAAGAATTTTTTTATCATATTATAATTTCGTCGAACTGTACCAACTTCTATCGTTGAACGCCAATTCTGTCGCCTTAAGCGTAAGGTGGAATGCTTCTACGTGTTTTCAGTGTTTGTTTTTTTAAACAAGAAATCCATTACTTTTTCTCCAGAAAACTGTCCCACGATTAGTTCGAGGCAAACAGCTGTTAGTCATAAAATGATTGTATGAATTGTGATGGACTCTTATCCACGTGTGTATTGTGTTTATTACTGCTATACTTTGATGTGACAAAAAGTCATGGGATACCGATACGCAGATACAAGGGGCGTTTGAAAAGTCCGTGGAAAAATAAAAACTATACTTACGTGTTTGGGGTTAACCTTTTTTATTTTTCTACATAGCCTCCTTTTAGACTTATACACTTCGTCCAACGCTGTTCGAATTTGTTCATCCCTTCCTAATAATAGGAATTGTCCAAGTCCACAAAACAGCTACTAGTTGCTGCAATCACCCCCTCGTTTGAATAAAATCTTTGTCCCGCCAGCCATTTCTTCAAATTGGGGAACAAATGGCAGTCCGAGGGAGCCAAGTCTGAAGAATGGGGGGGGGGGGGGGGGGGGGGGAGGATGTGAAACGAGTTGGAATCCTATTTCCCGTAATTTTGCGACCACAAATGTTGAGGTGTGTGCCGATGCATTGTTATGATATAAAAGGACTCTTTTGCGGTCCATTCGCCGGCGTTTTTGTTGCAGCTCGGTTTTCAAACGGCCCAGTAACTATGGATAATATGCACCTGTAATAGTTTTACCCTTTTACAGATAGTCGATGAGGATTATCCCTTGTGAAACGCAAAAGACAGTCGCCATAACCTTTCCGGACGAGGGAATGGTCTTCGCCTTCTTTGGTGCAGATTCTCTCTTGCTAACCCATTGTTTAGATTGTTATTTGATCTCAGGAGTATAGTAATCTATCCATGTTTCATCCACAGTGACGAAACAACGCTTACAGTCCTGCAGATTCTTCCTGAACAGCTGCAAACCATCCTTGCAACGCTTCACACGATTCCATTTTTGGTCAAGCATGAGTATTCGCGGAACCCATCTTGCAGATAGCTTTCTCATGTCCAAATGTTTATGCAAAATATTATGTACCCGTTCATTCGAGATGCCCACAGCACTAGCAATCTCACGCACCTTAACTCTTCTGTCATCCATCACCATATCATGGATTTTATCAATGATTTCTGGAGTGGTAACCTCCACAGGGCGTCCAGAACGTTCAGCATCACTTGTGCCCATATGGCCACTCCAAAAATTTTGAAACCACTTATAAACTGTTCTAATCGAAGGTGCAGAGTCACCGTAATGTTTATCAAGCTTCTCTTTAGTCTCCTGAGGCGTTTTGTCTTTCATAAAGCAATGTTTAATCGCTACACGAAATTCTTTTTCGTCCATTTTTTGACAATCACTCGACTTCCTTGATTCACACGAATGCCAAACACAAAGGAATAGACCAATATGGCTGAAACTTAGTGTGCGTTCTTTCCTAAGATGCTACTAACTAAACATGACCTCGATACGCGCAGTTGGTGCCATCTCTCGGACTTTGCACGGACTTTTCAAACGCCCCTCGTATATGGATGGCAGTAGAACCTCATTCACAACGTATAAAAGGAGAGTGCATTGGCAGAGTTGTCATTTGTAGTCGGGTGATTCATGTGTAAAGATTTCTGACATGGTTATGGTCACTCAATGGGAATTAACAGATTTTGAACGCGTAGTTTTAGCTAGACGCATGGGACATGCCATTTCGGAAATGATTAGGGAGTCAGATATTCTTCGATGCACAATGTCAAGACGGCGCTGAGAATACCAAGTTTCAAGCATTAGCTCTCACCACAGCTAAAGCAGCGCCAACGGCCTTCACTTAACTGTTGTAACTGCGACCAGGACGTTCGCGGGGTAGCAATGACAGAAGGCGCGGTGGGACACAACGGACACAACCAACGAAGGAAAGAACGAGTACAACAAGATCGAACAACGGAGTCACAAGGAAACAAACTCGTACACGAACCAGGAAGTAGCAGTCTAGCGCAAAGCGAGGTGTAAACCGACGTAAGCGAGATTAGACTGACTGGATGAGGTTTTTTTTTTTCTTTATTGGCAGCAGCTTATTACGCTGCTCTACAGCCTACAGACTTTTTTTTAAAAAACGGAAGAAGAAAAGAAACAAGAAAAAAGGCGATAAAACGGTGACTTAAAGTGTAAAATGGCGAAATAATGCGGAAAGTTAAAACAGAAAGCAAAAGGGGTTGGCAATGTTAATAAAAGACACAGGAATCAGACAAGTAACATAGTACAGACACAATTAAAAATCATGGCGACAGTCTGGTTGCTGTTCGCAAGAGATAAAAAGCACACCCAGCGATAGTATGATGGCCGATCGCAACACTTCCCAAAAAACAAACACGGAATACTCACTGTAAAACACTCACTGTAAAACACTGCACGAAAATGGCGTCACAGATATGACACTCCCGAGCCAAAGGCAGATGGGGGGGGGGACCTGGAGGAGGGGGAAGAACAAGGAGGAAGGAAGGAAAAACGAAAAGGGGGGGGGGAACCAAGGAGGGAGGGGACTCATAAAGGGGGAGAGGGGCAGGGCAGACGCGAGAGGGAATGAGAAGTGGCAGAGGAGGGAAATGCAAAAGGACTCGGGGTGAGAAGGGGGCAGAGAGAGGGGAGGTGGGGAAAAAAGAGGATGGAAGGGGGAAGAGGGAGCACAGGGAAAGGATGGAGGAAAGGAGGGGGGAGTGTGAGGATCAGAGTTGATAGGAGGGATAAATGGAGGGAGAGAGGGCATCATCTGGGAGGGGGAGTTGACAGAAGCCACCTTGGGGGGAAAGGAGATGAAGGGTGTAGAGGTGGAGGGTAGGGGGGACACAACAGTGAAGACGTGGCAGGGGGCGGGGATGGGAGAGGAGAGGAGCAACCAGAGGGTGAGGGGGATCAAGGCGGCAGGAGGTGTAGAGGATGCGGATATGTTCGAGGAATAGGAGCAGATGGGGGAAAGGAATGAGATCATAGAGGATCCACGTGGGGGATGGGAGGCATATACAGAAGGCGAGGCGGAGTGCACAACGCTCAAGGATCTGGAGGGACTTACAGAATTTGGGGGGGGGGGGGGGGCAGATATCCAGGCAGGACTGGCATAACAGCGGATGGGACAGATTAAGGATTTGTAGGTGTGGAGGATGGTAGAGGGATGCAACCCCCATATCCGGCCAGAGAGGAATTTGAGGAGTCGGAGGCGGTTGTGGGCTTTGGATTGGATGGAGCGGAGATGAGGGATCCAGGTGAGGTGACGGTCAATGGTGAGGCCGAGGTAGGTGGGTGGGGGTGAGGCGAGCAGGATGGGCGCAGACAGTAAGGAGGAAATCCATAAGCCGGAAGGAGCGAGTGGTACGACCTATGATGATTGCCTGGGTCTTGGAAGGATTGATTTCCGGGAGCCACTGGTTACACTATGCAGCAAAAAGGTCAAGGTGATTCTGGAGAAGGCGTTGGGACTGTTGGAGGGTAGGAGCGAGGGCAAGGAATGCGGGGTCATCAGCATATTGCAAGAGGTGTACTGGAGGGGGGGGGGGTTTGGGGCATATCTGCCATGTACAGGAGGTAGAGGAGAGGGGAGAGGACAGAGCTCTGGGGCACACCTGCAGAGGGGTAGAAGGTGTGGCAATTGGCATTATGGATGGTAACATAGGAGAGGCGGTGGGAGAGGAAGGAGGCCATCAGATGGATGTAGTTGATAGGAAGGGCGTAGGTTTGGAGTTTAAATGGGAGACTGGGATGCCAGACACGGTCGTAGGCCTTTTCGAAGTCGAGGGAGACAAAAATGGCAGAGCGACGGGAGTTAAGCTGGAGGGAGAGGAGATGAGTGAGGCGGAGGAGTTGGTCATCAGCAGAGAAGGAAGGTCGAAAGCCACATTGGGTGTTGGGAAGGAGGTGGTTTTGGCGGAGGTGGTGATGGATGCGCTGGGAAGGATGGATTCCAAGAGCTTGCTGAACACCGATGTGAGACAGATAGGACGATAGGAAGAGGCATCAGATGGAGGCTTGTTGGGTTTGGAGAACATCAGGATATGGGAGGTTTTCCACAGGTCGGGATCGAGGCCAGTGGCAAGGATGACATTGTAGAGGGTGGCAAGGACTGAAAGGAAGGAGGGAGGGCAGTGTTTGAGGTGGCGGTAGGTAATGCAGCCGTGGCCAGGAGCAGCGTTGCGTTTAGTGCGGAGTGTGAGGCTGATGTCCTGCGTAGTGATGGGAATGTTAAGTGCAGATGGTGGTGTGTGGCCCAAGTACTGGAAGCTAGGAGCAAGGGGAGGAACAGAGGTATTCGTACAGTCCATGACGTCAGGGAAGAGGGAATAATCAAAGTGGGGATCATCTGGGATGGAAAAAACATCGGAGAGGTGAGAGGCAAAGTGGTAGGCCTTACTGAGGTTGGCAGGAAAGGGACGGTCATTAAGGAAGAGAGGGTACTGGGGGGTGGGACTGGATGAGCGAGTGGCCGGCGCTTAAGTACGCTCTCGGGGGCGCCGCTATTGGCCGCTGGGACCACGTGTTCCACTGGTGGCGCCCCCACACTAAGAGCGGGCCAGGAGGCGCGCGCCACCACAGCTTAAGGCGCGATGGTGCAGAGACCTCTATGGGGTCTACGACGTCCATGACGTCTGGCGCGGATTCAGATTAACGACCGAGAGTAGCCGCATCTGCATAGAGTTGTCAGTGCTAACAGACATGCAATTCTGTGTAAAATAACCGCAGAAATCAACATGGGACGTACGACGAATGTGTCCGTTCGGACAGTGCGGCGGTATATGCGTTAATGGGCCATGGCAGCAACGACTGAAGCGAGTGCCTTTGCTAACAGCACGCTATCGATTGCAGCGCCTCTCCTGAGCTGGTGACCATATTGGTTGGACCCTAGCCGACTATAATACTGTGGACTAAATGTACCCGTACATAAGAAAAGAGTATTGCAATTACTGTTCTGCTAACTTCCATTCCCACTAGATGAGTATCATTTCTACCTTCTCTTCGTTGGTGCACATTCTACTCACACAACACTTCAACTGACGATGGTTGACGGAATGACGGGTGTGCATTCTACTTATGTTTACATTTGCCCTCTGCCAACGTCAGCACGTGGATGTGTTCCGTTACCCCTGAGTACCTGCACTAAGCGCTGGGAGCGTCGACGTCAGTGTTGTGTTATGTAATTAATAACGTTGTGTTTCAGTGAATGGTACACTGTGATACATTTTTGAATAGGTCTTTAGCAGAGGAAATGAATTACCAAATAAAAAATACAGGGTTCCATTTTAAAAAGTCATATCACTGTTCATATCTTTGCAAAAAACAAAGCCACAACGAAGGCAATCATGCAGGGGCTAAAGAACATTTTCTTGGAACATTTTGTAATTTGCATCTGGACAAACAGTTATTTAGGGTGGTGAAGATAAATGGGACACCTTGTACAGTGTACAGATAAAGATGCTACATGTGTAACTATACAATAAAAGGCTAGTTATTGACACATTAGAGAAATCCGTGCACTTTCAAAACTCTGATAATAGAGTTGCTGGTAACTGGAATAATGAAGTTTTCACAGACAGATGGACTTACGAGGTTTTCATTTCCCACCTTCGGTATTTTTATTCCTCTTAACACTTGTATCAACAGAGATACTGATGGTACGGTTATTTTAAATGGAACGATCTAATTTTTAACTGCATTCTAAAGCTTTTCAAAAGATGTAGCGTACATGAATGTCGGTGTTGAAACTTTTCGCAAAACTATACGAGAATGGTGCTAAAATTGAAAGGCAGCGCGGATGGAATCGGCTACTGCGGTATAAACACTGCCGGATGGGACTCTCCTGCCAGTGTATCAACCAGGTGCATAGTAGTTTTGTGTACTACATGACATTAACAGTTACAATACACAATACATATTAGGAGTAATCAAATCGCGAAGAAAGTTGCACAGGTCACACCAATATTCAAGAAAAGTAGTAGGAGTAATCCACTAAGTTACAGGCCCATATCGTTAACGTCGATATGCAGCAGGATTTTAGAACATATATTGTGTTCGAACATAATGAATTACTTCGAAGGAAACGGTCTATTGACACACAGTCAACATGGCTTCAGAAAACATAGTTCCTGTGAAACACAACTTGCTCTTCATTCACATGAAGTGCTGAGTGTTATTGACAGGGGATTTCAAATCTATTCCGTATATCTGGATTTCCGGAAGGCTTTTCACACTGTACCACACAAGCGGCCCGTAGCGAAATTGCGTGCTTATGCAATATCGTCTCAGTTATGTGACTGGATTTGTGATTTCCTGTCAGAGAGGGCACAGTTCGTAGTAACTGACGGAAAGCCATCGAGTAAAACAGAAATGATTTCTGGCGTTCCCCAAGGTAGTGTTATAGGCCCTTTGCTGTTCCTTATCTATATAAACGATTTGGGAGACAATCTCAGCAGCCGTCTTCGGTTGTCTGCAGATGACGCCGTCGTTTGTCGACTAAGAAAGTCATCAGAAGATAGAAACAAACTGCAAACCGATTTAGAAAAGATATCTGAATGGTGCGAAAAGTGGCATATGACCCTATATAACGAAAAGTATGAGGTCATCCACATGAGTGCTAAAAGGAATCCGTCAAACTTCGGTTACACGATAAATCAGTCTAATCTAAATGCCGTAAATTCAACTAAATGCCTGGGTATTAAAATAACGAACAACTTCAATTGGAAGGAACACATAGAAAATGTTGTGGGGAAGGCTAACCAAAGACTGCGTTTTATTCGCAGGACACTTAGAAAATGTAACAGACCTGCTAAGGAGACTGCGCTTATCCGTCCTCTTTTAGAATACTACTGCGCGGCCTGGGATCCTTACCAGATAGAACTGACGCAGTACACCGAAAAAGTTCAAAGAAAGGCAGCACGTTTTGTATTATCGCGAAATATGGGAGTTTGTGTCACAGAAATGATACAGGATTTGGGCTGGAAATCATTAAAGGAAAGGCGTTTTTCGTTGCGACGGAATCTTCTCACGAAATTAATTTCAAGTTTTATTATTTTTCCGCTAATCGTCGATTTTACTAATTATTTGGAGCTGTAATGTTTGATCTAATCTGCTTCCAAATATTTTATTTCAATACTTTTGGCGCGAATGGTTTCAGCCTTCCAACATTTTCAGATACCTGTTCATGAGAAGTATTAAACTGAAGGAAGTGGACACAGATTAAACGTAACATTATTAACATTCAGTTGAGGAATGTCGAACGGAAAATGATAATCTCCCACACGATTATCTGCACTTGTTCACATCACTGCGGGCTTGATGGTCGGGCTTACCTACTTAAATGCGACGGTAAAGCGTTATGCACTGTGTTATCTTCGCTGAGTAGTACGGGCGATCTACGCTGCCACATAAAACATAAGGCCATTATTGTATCCGACTATACACAGCTGAAGCGACACTACTGGCTATTAAAATTGTTACACCAACAAGAAATGCAGATGATAAAAGGGTATTCATTAGACAAATACATTATACTAGAACTGATATGTGATTACATTTTCACGCAATTTGGGTGCATAGATCCTGAGAAATCCGAACCCAGAACAACCACCTCTGGCCGTAATAACGGCCTTGATACGCCTGGGCATTGAGTCAAACACAGCTTGGATGGCGTGTACAGGTACAGCTGCCCATGTAGCTTCAACACGATATCACAATTGATCAAGAGTAGTGACTGGCGTATTGTGTCGAGCCAGTTGCTCGGTCACCATTGACCAGACGTTTTCAGTTGGTGAGAGATCTGGAGAATGTGCTGGCCAGGGCAGCAGTCCAACATTTTCTGTATGCAGAAAGGCACGTACAGGACCTGCAACATGCGGTCGCGCATTATCCTGCTGAAATGTAGGGTTTCGCAGGGATCTAATTAAGGGTAGATCGACAGGTCGTAACACATCTGAAATGTAACGTACACTGTTTAAAGTGCCGTCAATGCGAACAAGAGGTGACCGAGACGTGTAACGAATGGCACCCCACACCATCACGCCGGTTGATACGCCAGTATGGCGATGACGAATACACGCTTCCAATGTGCGTTCACTGCGATGTCGCGTAATGAAAGCAGAATTACACTCCAATACAAGAACACAAGCCAGATGCTTTGTTGACTGAACCTGTAATGACGCATTATTTAGGACACTGAAATAAAAAGAAACGGAGTTAGTTACCTCATTTATATTGATGAAAATCACTCTAATCCTTACATTATATCTCACACCGACTCTCTACTATCACATCTCAACCAGAACTCTCCAATATCACATCTCGGCAAGCACTGCCTACAAACACTCTCTGCTACGAGTTCTTAACAAGTACTGACTGCTACGAGTTCTTAACAGGCACTGACTACCACGAGCTCTCGACAAGCACTGACTACTACGAGCTCTCGACAAGCACTGTGGAGGCGGCTTAATAATACTCTTTGGCGCAATCTCTGGCGCAGTGGCTCAGTGTAGCCACCTTTCACTAACTAACCTAAGGACATCACACACATCCATGCCCGAGGCAGGATTCGAACCTGCAACCGTAGGGGTCTTGCGGTTCCAGACTGCAGCGCCTTTAACCGCACGGCCACTTCGGCCGGCACTCCGAGGATATTTACTTCTACGATAAATTAATATAAATCAATACTCAGTAATAGACTGAGATTACAGAAGTCGTGGGATAGCGATATGCGCATTTACGGTACAGACGGCGGTATTATCTTGTACGCAAGGTATAAAAGGGCAGTGCATCGGCGGAGGTGTCATTAATTGTACTCAGGTGATTCACGTGAAAAGATTTCCGACGTAAATATTGGCCGCACAAAGGGTATAGACAGACTGTGAACACGGAATGGTAGTTGGAGGTAGACGCATTGGACATTCCATTTCGGAAATCGTTAGGGTATTCAGTATACAGGAAGCCACAGTCTCATGGCTGTGCTGAGAATATCAAACTTTAGGTTTTACGTTTCGCCATGGGTAATGCTGTGGGCGATAGCCTTCACTTAACGACCGAAAGCAGCGGCGTTTACGAAGAGTCGTCAGTGCTAACAGACATCAATTCTGCGCGAAATAACAGCAGAAATCAATGTGGGACGTACGACGAACGTATGCGGTAGGACAGTGCGGCGAAATTTGGCCTTAATGGGCTGTGGCAGCGACGAAATCGCCTCCAGCGCATCTCTGGGGCTCGCGACTATATTGGTTGGTCCCTAGACGACTGGAAAACCGTGGCCTGGTCAGATGACTCCTGATTTCAGTTGGTAAGAGCTGGTGGTGGGTTGGAGTGTGGCGCAGAGCGCGTGAAAGCATGGATCGAAGTTGCACAGTCTTTAAATAGTAAAATGTCACCAATAGGAATTTTCTGTGACCTGTCCAAATCATTTGATTGTGTGAACCATGACATTATGTTACAGAAATTACAATCCTATGGTATAAATGGAATAGCAAATGAGTGGTTTAAGTCATACCTACAGAACAGGAAGCAAAAAGTTTCCTTATACGGGTCAAGTGATTTAAATAAGTTTGCCACTTTATCTAACTGGGATGAAATTACATTATGTGTTCCGCAGGGTTCAGTTATGAGTCCCCTTCTGTTCTTGATATATGTGAACGACCTCCCTTCCTATCTGAAACAGGAAGCTGAACTGACACTGTCTGCTGATGATACAAGCATCATTATTAATCCAGTAAAAGAAACTCCAATTGAAAATGATACAACGAAGGTCTTTGGAAAAGTCTTTAATTGGTTTTCTGCAAATGGGCTAGCTCTAAACTTTGAAAAAACACAGTACATCCAATTTCCTGCTGCAAAAAGTACAGTTCCTTCAATAAATATAACACATCAACAGACGTCAGTAGGCAGGGTAGAGTATACTAAGTTTTTGGGTGTACACATAGATGAGAATCTTAATTGGAAAATTCATATTTTGTATCTTCTAAAGCGACTAGGCTCAGCAACTTTTGCACTCAGAATAATTGCCAATTTCGAGGATACAGAAAATAGTAAGGTAACATACTTTGCATACTTTCACTGTCTGATGTCATACGGAATAATATTTTGGGGTAACTCAACATTTAGACAAAAAGGATTCACTGCTCAAAAGAAAGTGGTTAGAATAATGTGTGGGGCTCATAGTTGCACACCTTGTAGGCATCCTTTTAAAAGATTGAGAATTGTTACAACAGCCTCACAGTACATTTACTCACTAACGAAGTTTGTTCTCAACGTCATGGACCAGTTTAAAAACAACAGTGACTTTCATGGTTATAATACCAGAAAAAAGAAAGACTTACACTATCCTTTACTCAACCTATCTTTCGCACAGAAAGGGTAAAATATGCTGCTATAAAAATTTTCGACAAATTACCATATGAAATAAAATGTCTGACAGACAGCAGTAATAGCTTCAAAAATAAGTGGAAATCATCTCTCCTTGACAACTCCTTCTATACCATACATGAATTCTTGAATAGGAATAAATAAATCTATAAATATAGTATATGCATTTTGTGCCATTTAAGGGAATGGGTAAATAATAGAAATATTAATCTTTAACTCTGTATTATGAAAATCTTGTTTCATATGTGCATTTCTTGTGCACTTCATATGTTCCACATCATAATGGCTACCATACCGTGCGATTTATCAATGGAACATGCAACTAACTAAATAACTAACTAACTAACTCAACAAGACACACTGCAAGCTAATGGCGTCCCAATAATGGTATGGACTGTGTTTACTTGGAATCAACTGGCGCCTCTCATCCAGCTGAACCGATAATTGATCATTTGCAGCCATTCGTGGACTTTCTGTTCCCAAACAACTGTGGAACGTTTATGGATGACAATACGCCACGTCACTGAGACACAACTGTTCACGATTGGTTTAATGAACATTGTGGACAATTCGGGTGAATGATATGGCCACCCAGATGGCCCGACATGACCCCCGCTCAACATTTATTGGGCGTAATCAAGAGTTCAGTTCGTGCACAGTGCTACATCGGCAACGCTTTTGCAATTATGGATGACTGTAGAGACAGCATGGTTCGGTATTTCTTCAGGGGACTTCAAGCGACTTGTTGAGTCCATGTCACGTTGAGCTGCTGCACTACACGTGGCTAAAAGGGGCCCAACACGATATTAGAGGTGTCCCACGACTTTTCAACCTCAGTGTTCTCTCAAGTGTACAACACATTATGTTATTTCGATAAGCATTAAGAAAATTAATTTAGAGTGGAATCGAATGCATAGCCTTGCGTATACAAGTCAGGTACTATATCCATCACGCTACAACAACTGTGTAGTTTGGTGATATTTTTATAATAATGCAAAACTAAAAAGAGGGTGAAAACCTTAGCGTTTCGGCATTTCATATTCAAAGGATAAATTGATAGAGTACATATTTAGACTACTGGCCATTAAAATTGCTACACCAAGAAGAAATGCAGATGATAAACAGGCTTCCTTGGACAAATATAGTATACTACAACTGACATGTGATTACATTTTCACGCAATTTGGGTGCGTAGATCCTGAGAAATCAGTACCCAGAACAACCACCCCTGGCCGTAATAACGGCCTTCATACGCCTGGGCATTCAGTCAAACAGAGCTTGGATGGCGTGTACAGGTACAGCTACCCATGCAGCTTCAACACGATACCACAGTTCATCAAGAGTAGTGACTGGCGTATTGTGACGAGCCAGTTGCTCGGCCACCATTGACCAGACATTTTCAGTTGGTGAGAAATCTCGAGAATGTGCTCGCCAGGGCAGCAGTCGAACATTTTCTGTATCCAGAAAGGCCCGTACAGGACGCGCAACATGCGGTCGTTCGTTATCCTGCTGAAATTTAGCATTTTGCAGGGATCGAATGAAGAGTAGAGCCACGGGTCGTAACACATCTGAAATGTAACGTCCACTGTTCAAAGCGCCGTCAGTGCGAACAAGAGGTGACCGAGACGTGTAACCAATGGCACCCCATTCCATCACGCCGGGTGATACGCCAGTAAGGCGACGACGAATACACGCTTCCAGTGTGCGTTCACCGGGATGTCGCCAAACACGGATGCGACCATCGGGTTGCTGTAAACAGAACCTGGATTCATTCGAAAATATGAAGTTCTGCCATTCGTGCACCCAGGTTCTTCGTTGAGTAAACCATCTCAGGCGCTCCTATCTGTGATGCAGCGTCAAGGGTAACCACAGCCGTGGTCTCCGAGCTGATAGTCCATGCTGCTGCAAATGTCGTCGAACTGTTCGTGCAGATGGTCGTTATCTTGCAAACGTCCCCATCTGTTGACTCAGGGATCGAGACGTGGCTGCACGATACGTTACAGCCATGCGGATAAGATGGCTGTCATCTCGACTGGGCCGTTGGGATCCAGCACGGCGTTCCGTATTACCTTCCTGAAACCGATTCGATATCCTGCTAACAGTCATTGGATCTCGACCAACGCGAGCAGCAATGTCGCCATACGATAAACTGGAATCGCGATAGGCTACAACCCGACCTTTATCAAAGTCGGAAACGTGATGGTACGCATTTCTCCTCCTTACACGAGGCATCACAACAACCATTCACCAGGAAACTACGGTCAACTGCTGTTTGTGTATGAGAAATCGGTTGGAAATTTTCCTCATGTCAGTACGTTGTAGGTGTCGCCACCGGTGCTAACCTTGTGTGAATGCTCTGAAAAGCTAAACATTTGCATATCACAGCATTTGCTTCCTGTCGGTTAAATTTCGCGTCTGTACCATGTCATATTCGTGGTGTAGCAGTTTTAATGGCCTGTAGTGTACAAACCAATCCGACATGTACAAGTCTGAGTTAGGCGTAACGTCGTGCACACAGTAATTCAGAGAAAGCGACTGGACGCCGAGATTTGAAATAAGAAAGTTTATGCGGTTTATAGCCACATCACTTTTAACGACGTGTTGGCTATAAAAGCGAAATCCAGCGTTCTCGCCTCTCAGTTCCAAGTAAACGCCGTATTTACAAAAAATCGCTTAGCACGACATCGTTTATTGCAGCTCATTTATGTGAAACGACGTATTTTTATTACATTATCGGAGAAATATATAGGCTACAACGCTTGCTGTTCATTTTTGTTTGTTACGTATTTGGAGTTAGTATCAAAAACGTAAAGCTTATTTTCAGGCTCTTATTTTCTGTAGATTCTTGGTTTCAAATCAGTCACTAAAAGGAATTGCATCGTCAAACAACAAAAAGGAAACAAAGCTAACTGATTATCTTAAGCAGAAGAGTATACTGTATATACTGGTTTGCATTTTAAATTTAAAGCAACTGGTTAAAAAGCGACACAACATTATCTTTTCTATGATGTGCAGTACGGATGTGGAGTAGTATTGTATCCGTTATTGATGTTTTGTGGCAATGTATGTTAAATATTTACAATAGGTTAGGTACAGTACATTTCTACAACATTTTAAAGAGAAATGTGGGAGAAAATGTAGACCATCGTCTAATTTATGTATAGAATCCTGTCTTCTCATTTTGGTACTGTAGGTTAATTTCTTCAATACAGTAACTGGAACATTTTTTTTTCCATCAGTCTACTGACTGGTTTGATGCGGCCCGCCACAAATTCCTTTCCTGTGCTAACCTCTTCATCTCAGAGTAGCACTTGCAACCTACGTCCTCAATTATTTGCTTGACGTATTCCAATCTCTGTCTTCCCCTACAGTTTTTGCTCTCTACAGCTCCCTCTAGTACCATGGAAGTCATTCCCTCATGTCTTAGCAGATGTCCTATCATCCTGTCCCTTCTCCTTATCAGTGTTTTCCACATATTCCTTTCCTCTCCGATTCTGCGTAGAACCTCCTCATTCCTTACCTTATCAGTCCACCTAATTTTCAGCACCACATCTCAAATGCTTCGATTCTCTTCTGTTCCGGTTTTCCCACAGTCCATGTTTCACTACCATACAATGCTGTACTCCAGACGTACATCCTCAGAAATTTCTTCCTCAAATTAAGGCCGGTATTTGATATTAGTAGACTTCTCTTGGCCAGAAATGCCTTTTTTGCCATAGCGAGTCTGCTTTCGATGTCCTCCTTGTTCCGTCCGTCATTGGTTATTTTACTGCCTAGGTAGCAGAATTCCTTAACTTCATTGACTTCGTGACCATCAATCCTGATGTTAAGTTTCTCGCTGTTCTCATTTCTACTACTTCTCATTACCTTCGTCTTTCTTAGATTTACTCTCAAACCATACTGTGTACTCATTAGACTGTTCATTCCGTTCAGCAGATCATTTAATTCTTCTTCACTTTCACTCAGGATAGCAATGTCATCAGCGAATCGTATCATTGATATCCTTTCACCTTGTATTTTAATTCCACTCCTGAACCTTTCTTTTATTTCCATCATTGCTTCCTCGATGTACAGATTGAAGAGTAGGGGCGAAAGGCTACAGCCTTGTCTTACACCCTTCTTAATACGAGCACTTCGTTCTTGATCGTCCACTCTTATTATTCCCTCTTGGTTGCTGTACATATTGTATATGACCCGTCTCTCCCTATAGCTTACCCCTACTCTTTTCAGAATCTCGAACAGCTTGCACCATTTTATATTGTCGAACGCTTTTTCCAGGTCGACAAATCCTATGAAAGTGTCCTGTTTTTTCTTTAGCATTGCTTCCATTATTAGCCGTAACGTAAGAATTGCCTCTCTCGTCCCTTTACTTTTCCTAAAGCCAAACTGATCGTTACCTAGCGCATTCTTAATTTTCTTTTCCATTCTTCTGTATATTATTCTTGTAAGCAGCTTCGATGCATGAACTGTTAAGCTAATTGTGCGATAATTCTCGCACTTGTCAGCTCTTGCCGTCTTCGGAATTGTGTGGATGATGCTTTTCCGAAAGTCAGATGGTACATCGCCAGACTCATATATTCTACACACCAACGTGAATAGTCGTTTTGTTGCCACTTCCCCCAACTGGAACATAGTTGTGTAATTTACGACCATTGTATTGTACGGCACTTTACAACAAGTTTTGTACATGCTCAGCTTTTATCTCAAGACCGTGTTCGCCATTATTGAACAATTTACAATGTTGCTACTTCTTTCTTCCCTTGTTAAAGATTTTTACGTTTTTCTGGCAAGTTATTGCTATACGTACTGTGTAAACATAAGGATAGGCCTCTTGTTTATTGTATTGTACTGTAAATGCTGTAAGTGTACTATATTTCTTCTACTTTTCGTAGTGTTATCGTTATGGCAGCCTCTAATTTACAGATACGAAATATTTATCAAGAAAACGAAGTAGAAACCCTGTTTGCGCGACTATCGGCTATAACTACCGTAATCTGCCGGCCCCTTCGACGTCGTTATAACCGGTTTCGACTGCACATGTCGTAAGCACTTAGCATACTGGACAGCAAAACTATTGCTGCCTGTTAATGCTTTAGAACGTCTTAAAGTTTCATTGGCGGTAGGCTATAATACAAAATATGTAATACATAATTAAGATCTACTTCCAGTGGCGTAACAACACCCGTGAACATATGCTACGAACCGCTGAGAGCTTTGGCCGCACATGGGTTTGTTTACATCAGGTCGTTCTTATAATGAAAAGACGGCTTCGAATTGTAAGGCGTAACGTTAACTGTGTCAGTGCGTGAGAAATAGCATGCTGTAATCGAGTTTCCAGCCGCAGAAGAGTTCGTCCACACACGTATCTCCTTCAGCACGATAACGCCAGACCACACACAGCGCTAAATGTAAATGTCGTGTGGCTAGGGCCTCCCGTCGGATAGGCCGTTTGCCGGGTGCAAATCTTTCTATTTGACGCCTCGTCGGCAACTTGTGCGTCGATGCAGATGAAATGATAATGATTAGGACAACACAACACCCAGTCCCTGAGCGGAGAAAATCTCCGACCCAGCCGGGAATCGAACCCGGTCCCTTAGGATTGACATTCTGTCGCGCTGACCACTCAACTACCAGGGGCGGACAGCGACGTCAGCAACAATCCGACACCTTGGGTTCACTGTCGTAGATCATCTTCCACACAGTCACACCTTGGTCCCATCCCTTTTCACCTGTTTTCAAAACTTAAAGAACACCTTCGAGGACTTCACTTTGAAAGTGATGAAGAGGTGCAAGCAGAGATGAGGGTGTGGCTCCGTTAACAAAGTCAAACATTCTACAGTAACGAATCAACAAACTGGGCTCTCGTTTGGAGAAAAGTGTTGGTCGTCAGGGTGACAACGCTGAGAAATACGTATGTAGACGTGAAGAATAGCGATGTAGAATGTCGATAAAGCTTGTTTTATTTAAAATGCTTTTAGAGTTTTCACATATATACGAGGATCGTTCGATAAGTAATGCCCCACATTTTTTACAAAAAAAGCCATTAACAAACATAGATAAACGTCCTTGTTGGTGCTTCGTATTTGATTTTTGTTCTGTGCGCCGGTGAAGTTTCGAACTGTTCTGGCACATGGAAGAGCTGTAGTACATCGTCAAAATGGCGTCTAAATACGACCCGTGTTACAAGCAGCGTGCTGTTATTGAACTCTTGTGTGAAAAAAAAAACCGTGGAGAACATCCATAAAAGTTTGTGTGCAGTGTACGGCTATGCTGGAGCCGATAGAAGTACAGTTGGGCGATGGGTAAAGAAACTTACAGACTCAGGAAAAGCAGAAACAGAGCTCTGTGATCAGCCACGCTCGGGACATCCTGTCACAGCCACTGCTCCAGACATGCTGAATCGTGCGATTGCTATTATTCGTGCCAAACGCCACTTGAAGATTCTCTACGGGAAAAGCACTTTGAAGATGACGAGAGTGTCAGTCACGCCGTGAAAACATGGCTACGCCTACAGGACAAGAGCTTTTACCAGCAGGGAACACATGCTCTTTCACTATGTTGGCGTACGGCCATAGAGCGTGATGGAGGCTACGTAGAAAAATAGGACATGGACAAGACATGTTGATGTATATTGTCACCAAATTCTGACGCTTAACAATGAATATGTCCTGAGAAAAAATAATGTGGGGGATTAATTATTGAACGACCCCCGTAATTTGGTAGCATTATTTTGTAGCACGGCCACGGACAAAAACTACAGGTCTACTAGTTGTAACATAAAGGATATTATCTGAATCTCCAATCGCGCAGGGCAGGGTTTTGAAACTATGTGTCGCAGCTGCTCAATGACATCAGTGTCCTAAAGTAGGGGTGCTGTGTTGCTTTCATAAAAATAATTTACACTACTGGCCCTTTAAATTGCTATGCCAAGAAGAAATACAGATGATAAACGGGTATTCGTTGGACAAATATATTATACTAGAACTGACATGTGATATTTCCACGCAAATTGGGTGCATAGATCCTGAGAAATCAGTACCCAGAACAACCACCTCTGGCCGTAATAACGGCCTTCATACGCCTGGGAATTGAGTAAAACAAAGCTTGGATGGCGTGTACAGGTACAGCTGCCCGTGCAGCTTCAACACGATACCACAGTTTATCAAGAGTAGTGACTGGCGTATTGTGACGAGCCAGTTGCTCTGCCACCATTGACCAGACGTTTTCAGTTGGTGAGAGATCTGGAGAATATGCTGGCCAGTGCAGCAGTCGAACATTTTCAGTATCCAGAAAGGCCCGTACAGGACCTGCAACATGCGGTCGTGCATTATCCTGCTGAAATGACGTTTTGCCATTCGTGCGCCCAGGTTCGTCATTGAGTACACCATCGCAGGCGCTGCAAACGTCGTCGAACTGTTCGCGCAGATGGTTGTTGTCTTGCGAACGTCCCCATCTGTTGACTCAGGGATCGAGACGTGGCTGCACGATCCGTTACAGCCATGCGAATAAGATGTCGGTCATCTCGACTGCTAGTGACACGAGACCGATGGGATCCAGCACGGCGTTCCGTATTACCCTCCTGAACCCACCGATTCCATATTCTGCTAACAGTCATTGGATCTCGACCAACGCGAGCAGCAATGTCGCGAGGGCAATCGCGATAGGCTACAATCCGACCTTTATCAAAGTCGGAAACGTGATGATACGCATTTCTCCTCCTTAGACGAGGCATCACAACAACGTTTCACCAGGCAACGCCGGTCAACTGCTGTTTGTGTATGTGAAATCGATTGGAAACTTTCCTAATGTCAGCAAGTTGTAGGTGTCGCCACCGGCGCCAACCTTGCGTGAATGCTCTGAAAAGCTAATCATTTGCATATCACAGCATCTTCTTCCTGTCGGTTAAATTTCGCGTCTGTACCACGTCATATTCGTGGTGTATCAATTTTAATGAGCAGTAGTGTAGTTTCTTTCTGAATAAAGAAACAACATGTGTGATGGTAGTGATAGGAGGTAAGTACGAGGTTTTATTCATGATCGCAATACACCGTGTTATTCCTCACTCTTTTGGCTACAAACCCTATTTTTCGACATAATTACGTTCGGATTACGGTCGTTATAGCCGATAGTCGCACAAACAGGGTGTTTGCTTCGTTTTCTTGATAAAAATTTCGTATCTCTAAATTAGAGGCTTCCATAACCACATAACAGGATGCGAAATGCATCGCGTAATGAATAAAACACGAAAAGTTGTGACTGAAGGCGTTTTTTAATTCATACGTGGAGTGTATTGAGTATAGTCATATTTGAAGCTGCAAAATACGCATAAAACTAATTTTTTTTCGCTTTTCTTTAATCGAATATTGATGTTCACAAATTTCAACACTTCTAAACTTTTCACCCTAAATACGGTCACAGAAACATGGTCTTTTCCGAAATGTACATCTGACCAAAAAGCGATGCTGGTAGCTGGATTCTAAGATTCTTATTAATGAGGCCATTTGCGTTCTTAAGGAGATATTTCCATAGAATCTTTCACCCGCTAACATGTATTTCTTTATATCTAACTGAGAACTGAAATACCAGTTTCAAAGATTAAGCTTTAAATTTTTTTTATGTAACGAAATATTTCCTTAAATATTTTCATCTCCTATTTCACCCTATTAGGGGTTGGATTTCTAACAGAGAAGCCACATTTAAATTGTCATAGATTTAACTTCAAAATATTTTCATAAAACATCTCATCCCCTTTTTCACCTTCTTAGTGGTTGAATTTCCAAAAACACTGAAACACGTATTTTTTATTTGTAACCGATAAGTCAAATATCAGTTTTCATAGATGTAACTTTAAAAAAATTTTAGTAGTTCTTTAATAATGATACATTTTCAAAAAGACGTTCACCCATTATTTTATCCCCATAGGGTTAAATTTCCAATAATGCTGAAACACATATTTATTTCTGGCCCAGTAATCAAATACTACTTTCGAATTTCTAGCTTCAAAACTACCTTAATAGCGACATATTTTAAAAAAAGCCTTCATCCCCAATTTCATCCCCTTAGGGATGGAATATCGGAAAGTCTCTTCCGAAACGACGCCTACAGTATAAGATTAGCACTCCGTCGTCAGGCCACGAGTGGCCTACCGGGACCATCCGACCGCCGTGTCATCCTCAGTGGAGGATGCGGGTAGGAGGGGTGTGGCGTCAGCACATCGCTCTCCCGGGCGTTATGATGGTATTCTTGACCGAAGCCGCTACTATTCGGTCGAGTAGCTCCTCAATTGGCATCACGAGGCTCAGTGCACCCCGAAGAATGGCAACAGCGCATGGCGGCCTGGATGGTCACCCATCCAAGTGCCGACCACGCCCAACAGCTCTTGTTGTTGTTGTTGCGGTCTTCAGTGCTGAGACTGGTTTGATGCAGCTCTCCATGCTACTCTATCCTGTGCAAGCTTCTTCATCTACCAGTACCTACTGCAACCAACATCCTTCTGAATCTGCTTAGTGTATTCATCTCTTGGTCTCCCTCTACGATTTTTACCCTCCACGCTGTCGTCCAATACTAAACTGGTGATCCCTTGATGCCTCAGAACATGTCCTACCAACCAATCCCTTCTTCTAGTCAAGTTGTGCCACAAAATTCTCTTCTCCCCAATCCTATTCAATACTTCCTCATTAGTTATGTGATCTACCCATCTAATCTTCAGTATTCTTCTGTAGCACCACATTTCGAAAGCTTCTATTCTCTTCTTGTGCAAACTGTTTATCGTCCATGTTTCACTTGCATACAAGGCTACACTCCATAGAAATACTCTCAGAAACGACTTCCTGACACTTAAACCTATACTCGATGTTAACAAATTTCTCTTCTTCAGAAACGCTTTCCTTGCCATTGCAAGTCTACATTTTATATCCTCTCTACTTCGACCATCATCAGTTATTTTGCTCCCCAAATAGCAAAACTCCTTTACTACTTTAAATGTCTCATTTCCTAATCTAATTCCCTCAGCATCACCCGACTTAATTCGACTAAATTGCATTATCCTTGTTTTGCTTTTGTCGATGATCATCTTATATCCTCCTTTCAAGACACTATCCATTCCGTTCAACTGCTCTTCCAGGTCCTTTGCTGTCTCTGACAGAATTACAATGTCATCGGCGAACCTTAAAGTTTTTATTTCTTCTCCATGGATTTTAATACCGACTCCGAATTTTTCTTTTGTTTCCTTTACTGCTTGCTCAATATACCGATTGAACAACATCGGGGAGAGGCTACAACCCTGTCTCACTCCCTTCCGAACCACTGCTTCCCTTTGATGCCCCTTGACTCTTATAACTGCCATCTGGTTTCTGTACAAATTGTAAATAGCCTTTCGGTCCCTGTATTTTACCCGTGCCACCTTCAGAATTTGAAAGAGAGTATGCCAGTCAACATTCTCAAAAGCTTTCTCTAAGTCTGCAAATGCTAGGAACGTAGGTTTGCCTTTTCTTAATCTTTCATCTAAGATAAGTCGTAGGGTCAGTATTGCCTCACGTGTTGCAATATTTCTACGGAATCCAAACTGATCTTCCCTGAGGTAGGCTTCTATTAGTTTTTCCATTCGTCTGTAACGAATTCGTGTTAGTACTTTGCAGCCGTGACTTATTAAACTGATAGTTCGATAGTTTTCTAACCGTACAGTGTAGTTGCATACCGTCGGGAGAAATTACGGCTGTAGTTTCCCCTTGCTTTCAGCCGTTCGCAGTACCAGCACAGCAAGGCCGTTTTGGTTAGTGTTACAAGGCCGGATCAGTCAATCAGGCAGACCGTTGCCCCTGCAACTACTGAAAAGGCTGCTGGCCCTTTTCAGGAGCCACACGTTTGTCTGGCCTCTCAACAGATACCCCTCCGTTGTGGTTGCACCTACGGTAAGACTATCTGTATCGCTGAGGCACGCAAGCCTCCCCACCAACGGCAAGGTCCATGGTTCATGGGGGGGTAGGCTACAGCGCTTAACTTCGGTGATCTCACGGGAACCGTTGTAACCACTGCGGCAAGCCCGTTGCGAATAAGATAAGCACTCTCTGCAAAATATAACTTTGTTTATAGTAATATTACTTTGTGCAAAAAAAGTCGATGCGCGAAGCATACAACTACAAAAAAACACACTGTTCATCACAAGAATATGCTTCGTATAAACAAACACAAACGCGACGTTTGGTTAGAAGCAGTAGCACACGTACACTGACATTTTTACGCTCTTGGAAGTAGGTCCTACTTATGTATCAGGTGTGTTATTACTAAGTTACGTTAGATGAAACTTTAAGTTGTTATAATGTGTTAACAGCCATCATCGTTGTTGTTATCACGGTTTAGCTATGTAGTGTTTATTTCGAAATTTGTGTACAGTCACAGTCTCTAAACCGTTGTGCTCTGACTGTCGTGCTGTTAATACGCAGCATGAAAATGAATCAGGCTGCTTCCTGCTCCGTAGCAAAACATGCGTGTGGAACACGGTTGAAACGTGCCGAGAAATAGGTGCTTCTTAACTATTCTCACAAATTTAAAGAAAAATCGGCTTTGCAGTTTTCTGAGCGACAGTATTTGATACATTCGTGATACATCTACATATCGAATGAATAGCCGAGTACATTGCTAACCTAGTGCAGTTCATGGGTCGCGAGTTCAAGTCTCGCCTAAACTACCTGTTTTTCGTTCAATTTGAAATACCTACATCTCGCAGCTGTAAAATTCGTCATCAGTTTTTATGAATAATGCACGTCTTCTCGTTTTTAATTACATATTGCACGCGAAATTCCTGTTTTCATTTCTAGTATACATTCTTAGTTACCGATATTTTATGAAAGATTGTTAAGAATGGTTGCTTAAATTAAGAAAACATAACTATTTAATTTTAACGGCAAAAATAAAAATTCAGATACTCATTATTTGGACTATGTCCACTGTCTTATACCACATATATAGTCTCACATGTAACATTAACAATGCGAACCCAACAGAACTGATATGGAGCCAAGTTAAGGGATTTTGCCCGAAAAATAACAAGGCTGTTAAGCTGTCAGACGTACTGGAACTAACGCAGCCTATTCACGTGTCACTGGCGAGATATAGAACGGCACGTCATAAAAGAAGAGGAGAAAATACAGCGCCTGGGTGGCTACGTGAATTCTGTTGTTGATCGACTCGTTATTAACGTAGTGGATGACAGTTACAGAACTGGAATTTATTTCTCGGATTCGGATAAGGAAGGAGCTAAGAGATTATCAGACGACTGACTGTAATTAACACCCTCCGTGACTTCAGTACACAATCGTACGCTGAAGCCTCTGCAGTACGCTTTTGCATCACACACAGCTTGCTCAGAAAAATTACCCTGTCTTTAAGTTAGGAGTTTTCGTCACTCTTGATTGTAATTAGAATTCAATGTAAGGTGAGAACGAGAGTATTTAATCTTTTTGTCTGGTCATTTAAGAAGCATGCGGTAGAGCTGCAGATTTGCCGAATATTATTTCATTTCCTTTAAAAATTAATTGACATTCGAAGCTATATTGTTTCTTTGATCGTCTCTTTTTTACGTCTTAATTGAAACTGGTTACATCGTCGCAGGTTACGGAGCTGCTGACTAGCCACTGCTGTCGAAGTGGTAAAGCTGTTGTACGCATTATCCCTCAGTCGACATACGTGTTAACACGGCATAAAACGTATTCTAACGCTCGTACTTGACTGTACTAGACGCAGCTTGGCTCCTGCTCAAAGTGAAACGAATACCAATGAGATTCAAGCAAAGCGGTTCTAGGCGCTTCAGTCCGGAACTCCGCTGCTCCTACGGTCGCAGGTTCAAATCCTGCCTCGGGCATGGATGTGTGTGATGTCCTTAGGTTAGTTAGGTTTAAGTACACTACTAGCCATTAAAATTGCTACAGCATGAAGACGCGAAATTTAACCGACAGGAAGAAGATGCTGTGGTATGCAAATGATTAGCTTTTCACAGCATTCACAAAAGGCTGGCGCCGGTGGCGTCACTTACAACGTGCTGACGTGAGGGAAGTTTCCAACCGATTTCTCATACACAACACCAGTTGACTGGCGTTGTCTGGTGAAACGCTGTTGTGATGCCTCGTGTAAGGAGGAGAAATGCGTACGTTTCCGACTTTGATAAAGGTCGGATTGTAGCCTATCGCGATTGCAGTTTATCGAATCGCGACATTGCTGCTCGCGTTGGTCGAGATCCTATGACTGTTAGCAGAATATGGAATCGGTGGGTTCAGGAGGGTAATACGGAACGCCGTGCTAGATCCCAACGGCCTCGTATCACTACCAGTCGAGATGAAAGGCATCTTATCCGCATGGCTGTAACGGATCGTGCAGCCACGTCTCGATCCCTGAGCCAACAGATGAGGAAGGTTGCAAGACAACAACCATCTGCAATAACAGTTCGACAACGTTTGCAGCAGCACGGCCTATCAGCTCGGAGACCGTGGCTGCGGTTACCCTTGACGCTGCATCACAGACAGGAGCGCCTGCGATGGTGTACTCAACGACGAACCTGGGTGCACGAATGGCAAAACGGCATTTGTTCGGATGAATCAAGGTTCTGTTTACAGCATCATGATGGTCGCATCCGTGTTTGGCGACATCGCGATGAACGCACATTGGAAGCATGTATTCGTCATCGCCATACTGGCGTATCACCCGGCGTGATGGTATGGGGTGCCATTGGTTACACGTCTTGGTCACCTCTTTTTCGCATTGACGGCACTTTGAACAGTGGACGTTACATTTCAGATGTGTTACGACCCGTCGATCTACCCTTCATTCGATCCATGCGAAACCCTACATTTCAGCAGGATAATGCACGACCCCATGTGGCAGGTCCTGTACAGGCCTTTCTGGATACAGAAAATGTTCGAATGCTGCCCTGGCCAGCATATTCTCCAAACCTCTCACCAATTGAAAACGTCTGGTCAATGGTGGTCGAGCAACTGGCTCGTCACAATACGCCAGTCACTACTCTTGATGAACTCTGGTATCGTGTTGAAGCTGCATGGGCAGCTGTACCTGCACACGCCATCGAAGCTCTGTTTGGCTCAATGCCCAGGCGTATCAAGGCCGTTATTACGGCCATAGGTGGTTGTTCTGGTTACTGATTTCTCAGGATCTATGCACCCAAATTGCGTGAGAATGTAATCACATGTCAGTTCTAGTATTATACATTTGTCCGTTGAATACTCGTTTATCATCTGCATTTCTTCTTGGTGTAGCAATTTTAATGGCCAGTAGTGTAGTTCTAAGTCTAGGGGACTGAAGACCTTAGATGTTATGTCCCATAGAGCTCAAAGCCATTTGAACCAAAATTCTGGTCCTACGTAAAAGCGCTAAGCGGGTCTTAGTCATTCGTGGAGGAGTATGGTGTGGCAACAGAAGACAACAAAACGAAAGCTTAAGTTTTAAATTTCGCTTTTAAGAAAACGTTCACACAGGAGAATAGTACAAACAATCGCCTGACCATCGAACAGACTCCCATATGGGCGGCATAGTAATAAACATCTCTGGCATAGAGAAACAACTGAGAGTGTTTAAAACAGACAAATCGCCAGATCTGCATACAATCCCAGTTCTGTTTTACAGGGAGTACTATACGGCACCTCCCTTACCTAGCTCCCACATATCGCGTATCTCTTACCCAGTGACTCGAAAAACGCACAGGTGACTCGTGTATATAACAAGGGTAAAACAACTGACCCTCAAAATGGGGTTGCTGCAGAATTATTGAACATACGAGGTGTGGCTAGAAAAAAACCGGACTAGTACTGGTGAAACAATAAAACGAATGCAATAAGGCTGAAAGTCGCGTGGCCTGTCACGTGACTCTCGCTCCGCCTACTGCTCGAGTTTCATCTGCCTCCTGCACTCAGTCTGTCCGTGGCGTCTGTTTTAAGTAGTTGACGTTTTGTCTGTGCGTCGGAAAATGTTGAGTGTACAGAAAGAACAGCGTGTTAACATCAAATTTTGCTTCAAACTAGGAAAATCTGCAAGTGAAACGTTTGTAATGTTACAACAAGTGTACGGCGATGATTGTTTATCGCGAACACAAGTGTTTGAGTGGTTTAAACGATTTAAAGATGGCCGCGAAGACACCAGTTATGACACTCGCACTGGCAGACCATTGTCAGCAAAAACTGATGCAAACATTGAAAAAATCGGTAAACTTGTTCGACAAGATCGCCGTTTAACAATCAGAGCAGTGTCTGAGTTAACAGGAGTTGACTTGTTGTCTTGTCGAACAAGTTTACCGATTTTTTCAATGTTTGCATCAGTTTTTGCTGACAATGGTCTGCCAGTGCGAGTGTCATCACTGGTGTCTTCGCGGCCATCTTTAAATCGTTTAAACCACTCAAACACTTGTGTTCGCGATAAACAATCATCGCCGTACACTTGTTGTAACATTACAAACGTTTCACTTGCAGATTTTCCTAGTTTGAAACAAAATTTGATGTTAACACGCTGTTCTTTCTGTACACTCAACATTTTCCGACGCACAGACAAAACGTCAACTACTTAAAACAGACGCCACGGGCAGACTGAGTGCAGGATGCAGATGAAACTCGAGCAGTAGGCGGAGCGAGAGTCACGTGACAGGCCACGCGACTTTCAGCCTTATTGCATTCGTTTTCTTGTTTCACCAGTACTAGTCCGGTTTTTTTCTAGCCACACCTCGTATTCTCAGTTCAAATATAATAAATTTTCTTGAGACAGAGAAATTTATGTCCATGAACCAGCGTGGTTTTAGAAAGCATCACTCGCGCGAAACTCTGTTTACCCTTTTCTCATAAGATGTCCTGCTAACCAAGGTCAACGGGCATATTTCAAATTCCTGGATCTCCGAAAAGCCTTCGACACGGTAGCCTACTGCAAACTGTTAACGAAGGCACGGCCATATGGAATAGGTTCCCGGAAAATGTGAGTGGCTCGAAGGTGTCTTAAGTAATAGAACGCAGTGCGTTGTTCTCGACGGCGATTCTTCATGAGAGACACGGGAATTGTGGTAGAACCGTTCTTGTTCTCTACACACATCAATGATTTGGCGTGCAGGGTGACCAGCAATCCGTGGCTCTTTGCTGATGATGGTGTGGTGTACGGGAAGGTGCCGTGGTTGAGTGACCGTTGCAGCATACAAGATGATTTAGACAGAATTTCTAGTTGATGTGATGAATGGCAGCTAACTCTAAATGTAAGAAATTGTAAGTCAATGCAGATGAGTAGGAAAAAATAATCCCGTTGCCTTCGAATACAGAGTTAGTAGTATGCTATTTGACACAGTCGGGTCGATTAGATGTCTAGACGTAACGCTGCAAAGTGATATGAAGTGGAACGAACACATAATGGTGATATGAGGGGTGTTTGAAAAGTCAGTGCAAAAATAAAAACTACTTACGTGTTTGGGGTAAACCTTTTTTTCGATATATTCTCCTTTTAGACTTATACAGTTCATCCAGTGCTGTTCTAATTTGTTGATCCCTTCCGAATAGCACGAATTCTCCAAGTCTGCAAAATAGCTATTAGTTGCTGCAATCACCTCCTCATTTGAATAAAATCCTTGACTCGCCAGCCATTTCTTTAAATTGGGGAACAAATAGTAGTCCGAGGGAGCCAAGTCTGGGGAATAGGGGGCATGTGAAACGAGTTGGAATCCTGTTTCCATTAATTTTGCGACCACAACTGCTGAGGTGTGTGCTAGTGCATTGTCGTAATGGAAAAGACTTTTTTGCGGTCCAATCGGCGGCGTTTTTCTTGCAGCTCGGTTTTCGAACGGTCCACTAACGATAAATAATACGCACCTGTAATAGTTTTACCCTTTTCCAGATAGTCGATGAGGGTTATCCCTTGCGAATCCCAAAAGACAGTCACCATAACCTTTCCGGCTGAAGGAATGGTCTTCGCCTTTTTTGGTGCAGATTCTCCCTTGGTAGCCCATTGTGTAGATTGTTGTTTGGTCTCAGGAGTAGAGTAATGTATCCATGTTTCATCCACAGTGACGAAACGACGCTTAGAGTCCTGCGGATTCTTCCTGAACAGCTGCAAACCATCCTTGCAACACTTCACACGATTCCGTTTTTGGTCAAGCGTGAGTATTCGCGGAACCCATCTTGCGGAAAGCTTTCTCATATCCAAATGTTTATGCGAAATATTATGTACCCATTCATTCCAGATGCCCACAGCACTAGCAATCACACACATCTTAACTCTTCTGTCATCCATCACCACATCATGGATTTTATCAATGATTTCTGGAGTCGTAACCTCCACTGGGCGTCCAGAACGTTCAGCATCACTTGTGCCCATATGGCCACTCCGAAAATTTTGAAAGCACTTATAAACTGTTCTAATCGAAGGTGCAGAGTCACCGTAATGTTTATCAAGCTTCTCTTTAGACTACTGAGGCGTTTTGCCTTTCATAAAGTAATGTTTAATCACCACACGAAATTCCTTTTCGTCCATTTTTTGACAATCACTCGACTTCCTTGATTCACACGAATGCCAAACACAAAGAAATAGACAATATGGCTGAAACTTGGTGTGCGTTCTTTCCAAAGATGCTACTAACCAAACATGTCCTCGATACGCGCTGTTGGTGCCATCTCTCGGACTTTGCACGGACTTTTCAAACGCCCCTCGCATTAGGGAAGGCGAATCTACACCTACTACATCTGCATACATACTCCGCAAGCCACCGTAGGGTGCGTGGCGGAGGGTACCATGTACCACTACTAGTCATCCCTCCCCTCTTCCTCTCACGAATACAGCGTGGAAGAAACCACTGTCTGTTACCTCCGTATGAGCCCTAATTTCTCGCCTCTTCACAGTCCTTACGAGCTATTTATGTTGGCCGCAGTACAATCATTTGGTGACCAGGTTGAAATGCCGATTCTCTAAATTTTCTCAATAGTGTTCCTCGAAAAGAACGTCGCCAGCGAAAAAAAATCACTATTAACTGTATACCAATAAGATTGTAACAATGAGAAGTCTTTTCTATTAGATTCAGAAGCATCTGACCCACCCGCGGTGGGTTACTCTGTACTGTTAACGAAATAAATAAAATAAATAGATGATTCCCATTTCAGTTCTCCATTTGAGTTCCCGAAGCATCTCTGTAACACGTGTTGTTTGGATCTACTGGTAACAAATATAACAGCCCGCCTCTGAATTGCTTCGATGACTTCCTTCAGTCCGACCTGATACCGATCCCAAACACTCGAGCAGTACTCAAGAATAGGTCGCACCCGCGTCCTACATGTGGCCTCCTTTACAGGTGAACCACTTTTTCCTAAACTTCTCCCAATAAACCCAAGTCGACCATTGGCCCTTCCCATACACGATCCTCACATGTTCGTACCATTTCATATCGGTTTGCAACGTTACGCCCAGATATTTAAACGACTCCATAGTGTCAAGCAGGACACCAGTAATACTGTATCCGAACATTACAGGTTTGTTCTTCCTACTTTCTACTCATCAGCATTAACTTACATTTTTCCACATTTTTTAGCTGCCATTCATCACACCAACTACAAATTTTGTCTAACAAGGGGACCCTCCCTACTGTAAATTACGGATTTTGATGCGCTTCAAATATGTTGTAGAGGCACTTACCCTGAGTACCTGGCTATTCGGTTTTTAGCGACGGGCCTTGGTTTTCGAGAAAATCGTTTTTGAAGTTCATTAAGCGATTTTTATACCTGTAACATTACACTTGTCCCGAGCAAGTCATCGTAGCGCAGCGGTAAAGGTTTACAGCTGCCGTGCTGGAGTTACCGTGTTCGAATACTTCTCCCATATGTTTTTTTATGTATGTAAGAAACGTCCGGAAAATTTGGTCCTAACGTTAAAAAACGAGTAGACGAATTAACTGGGAAATACAGAAATGTAGTCGTGTCCTGCGCGAAATCCGGGAAGTCCACGAAACTGGTGTACGAAGAATTTTTGTGTTCTGTACGTGAGTAGAAAAATTTTTTGTGCATTATCGATTCGTGTGGAGGGCAAACCGATTCAACTTTATTCGATCATCTATTCACTGATGAAAGGAAAGCGAGCACCTGCACCCTAAAAGTGGCCCCACCAAAACGCACTCCTTATTGGCAGCCCTGCAATGTTTATTTTTACCGGCAGGTGAAAATCTTCACGAAAATTATTCAGAATGCTCCCGACTTGATGAAAGACAATAGAGAGATCGCATCTAGGGAAGGTTCAATAAAATTGCATTCGTTAATCCTACATCAATTTAGCGCCCCTAATTTTGAAAGCATGATTAGATACACATGGATCGCATCGAAATTAGCGGATGAAAGACAAATATTTTTTAATGCAAAAGAATTGTGTTTCTCGGTATCGCTCACGAAGAAACCGTGCCCCTGCAATACTGTTCCCTTCATAAAAAGCACGTGGTGCTGCGAAAATTTGTGCTTCGGTTGTTTCTATGATAAGTATCACCCATAATATTGTTCTGGCACATCAAGCAATGTGGACGATGGAGAATAAGATTTTGTAATATTGTATGAAGGAAAAAAATTAATAACTGAATACATATTTATAATTTGGCACACCTTAAACTGTGTTGATATTCTTTGAAATAAAATTGAAAAATTCGGTAGATTTTGACAAAAAAAAAAAAAAAAAAAGTACACCAGCAGGATTCGAACACGGTACGTCCAGCACAACAGCTGTGAACATTTACCGCTGCGCTACGCTAAATTGGTCGGAGCACATGTAATGCTACAGGTATAGAAATCGCGTAATGAACTTCAAAATCGATTTTCTCAAAAACCAAGGCCCGTCGCTAAGAAACCGGATAGCCAGGTACTCAGGGTAAGTGGCTCTACAACATATTTGGAGCGCATCGAAATCCGTGATTTACAGTTTGGAGGGTCCCCTTGTAAGTCGCTTAGTAACTTCCTACAGTCACTCAACTTCGGCACCTTACCGTACGCCACAGTACCATCAGCAAACAACCCACCCTGTCCGCCAAAACATTTATGTATACAGAGAACAACAGCAGGTGCTATCACAGTTCCCTGGTCCACTCGTGACGTTACCCTTGTCCCTGATGAACCCCCGGCGTAGAGGACAACATACTGGGTGGAATGGTGGACTTCAGTTTATCGGGAGGATTTTAGAAAAATATGATTCACCTGTATGAGAGACTGTGTATAGGACACTAATGCGATGTATTCTTGAGTACTGATCGAGTGTTTGGGAGCTCCGTCAGGTCAGATTGTAGGAAGACATCGAAGCAATTCAGAGGTGGACTGCTGCGGTTGTTGCTGGTACGGCCCATCAGCATGCGAGTATTACGGAGATGCTTTGGGGTCCGAAATGGGAATCCCCGGAGGGAAGCCGGCGTTCTTTTGGAGTAGCACTGCTGGGAAAATGTATATAAACGACATTCGAACCTGACTGCAGAACGATACTGCTTCCAACATTTCGCATAAGAACCGTGAAGATAAGAGAAACTACGGCTCATACGGAGGCATATAGATAGTCGTTTTCCCCTCGCTCTGTTTGCGAGTGGAACAGGAAAGGAAATGACTAGTGGGATGTCTTGCGAAGTATGTGTGTAGATGTATACACATGCTCGAATTTCAAAAGATATAGAACAAACGTTAGACGTGTTATGGAGTTAGATCGTTGCGTCACCAAACAAGTCTCCGCCAAATTAAATTTAATTGCCAAAATTCATTTCCTACACATGGTTAACTCAGGAAAACTGAAAGGTAGATCATTTGACAAATAAAAGTGAAGTTTGAAAGAAATTGAACCTATTATTGTGGGCAACAAACTTACAACGGAGACACATGTGTACCGTACCGGTGCTGGGAGAGGTAGAAAGAGACAAATTACTGTCGTCTCTTGCGTATAAAAAGCAATTAAAACTTCGTAGAACATATATTATTATGTAAAATTTTGCAGAGGTTAATTTTTCTGAAGTATTGGCGTTTTATAAGTGCAGTTTTTTTACTGTTCTTTTAGCGTTACTATTATAATTCCACAAACATATTAATTGAAGTCATGTTAGTAATTACTATGCAGAAGCCTATAAGAAGAAATATTACTTTGCAGCCATTTGAAAAGGTGCGCTACACCTTGGTATAAAAAGTTTGAAAACCGTTGGTGTAGCAAGATGAACACATTACATTTTAATAATACAAAGGAACAACCTGGTTTTGGAACTGTAAATGCCACAATGGTCCATCTCCAAGTCGAGAATAAACCATAGAACACGGCATTGAGTACGAATTACCACTTTGTCTGAGATTTAAACATTTTAGGATGGTTTTAATGTGCATTCAAAAAGTCATGGCGGCTCTTGGTAAATAAGAGTGTATTGAGCCAACGTGTGTTAGTACTCGTTTACAGAGTGAATTACAACTAATGATGTAAACTGACGTGGCTCGTAATACAGGGCGACAGTTATTGAACTGAAGGATGACATCGAAAAAGTACAAAGGAAGGCAACTCATTTTCTATTATCGCGAAATAGGGGAGATAGTGTCACAGACATGATACGTGAATTGGAGTGGAAATCATTAAAACAAAGGCGTTTTCGTTGCGACGGGATCTTCTCATGAAATTTCAATCACCAATTTTCTCCTCCGATTGCGAAAAAAATGGTTCAAATGGCTCTGAGCACTATGCGACTTAACTTCTGAGGTCATCAGTCGCCTAGAACTTAGAACTAATTAAACCTAACTAACCGAAGGACACCACACACATCCATGCGTGAGGCAGGATTCGAACCTGCGACCGTAGCGGTCGCTCGGCTCCAGACTGTAGCGCCCAGAACCGCACGGCCACTCCGACCGGCTCCGATTGCGAAAAACTTTTTGTTGGCACCCACCTACATAGGAAGAAACGATCATCACGATAAAATAAGAGAAATCAGGGCTCGCACATAAAAATTTAAGTGCTCGTTTCTCCCGCTCGCCGTTCGAGAATGGAACGGTAGAGGGATAGCTTGAAGGTGGTTCAGACACTTTATTGTGAATAGCAAAGTAATCACGTAGATGTAGATATGAAAAAAACATAAATCAGTTATAAACTACGGCGTGCACACGCCTTATGCAACACGTAATTGCACTAAAGATATTCGGATTTAGGTTATCACATGTTCGATATGCTCGCCATCAATGGCGTTGATGTGGAGCAGACGAATAGCGAAATTCTGCATGACCCGCTGAAGTGTCGGAACATCGATGCTGTCGATGACCTCCTGAATGGCTGTTTTCAGCTCAGCAATGGTTTTGGGACTATTGCTGTACACCTTGTCTTTAATACAGCCTCACAAAAAGGAATCGCATGTGTTCAGATCTGGAGAATACGGCGGCCAATCGAGGCCCATGCCAGTGGCCTCTAGGTACTCCAGAGTCGGAATGCGGTTCCTAGAGCGCTCCTCCAGGGCATCAAACACTCTCCACCTTCGATGGGGTCGGGCTCCGTCTTGCACGAACCACATGGTATCGAACTCAGCGTCACTTTGGATAATGGGGATAAAATCATCTTTCAAAACTTTCGCGTACCTTTCGGTAGTCAGCGTACTATCGAGAAATATGTCACAGATTATTCCGTGACTGGACATTGCACACCAGACAGCCAGCCATTGAAGGTGAAGAGACTTCTCTACCGCGAAATGCGGATTCTCAACCCTCAAATGGGCCAATTTTGCTTATTGATGAATCCGTCCAAACGAAAATGGGCTTCGTCGCTAAACCAAACCACGCGCATGTGTACACTACTTCTCATATTGCCCCGCAGTCAGCCGTGCAGGTAGAATGTCCTAACGCAAACCGCTCAGAAGCTATGACGATTTTGTTCAGCACTTTTACTTATAAATCATATTGATTGTAAAAATATTTATTCACATGACCCGTATTTTCACATGATAGGTTTCGGTTCCTCTAGAACCATCTTCAGATCTGAAATGACACTGATACTAATTTACTAATTCACAAATGCAATCAAGACAGATTAAAAGTAACAGTGATTGCGGTATTCCTGCAGACATTATGTCTGTTTTTGCAAAGATTTTATTTAGTCCAATAACTGTCACCTTCTATGTAAAAACTCAGCCCGAACAGGCCATGAAGGCCCAACGGTACCGACCGACCGCCGTGTCATCCTCACTCGATAGGCGTCACTGGATGCGGATATGGTGGGGCATGTGGTCAGTACACCGCTCTCCATGCCGTATGTCAGTTCACGAGACTGGAGCCGCTACTTCTCAGTCAAGTAGCTCCTCAGTTTGCCTCACAAGGGCTGAGGGCACCCCACTTGCCAACAGCGCTCGGCAGACTGGATGGTCAGCCATCCTAGTGCTAACCCAGCCCGACAGCGCTTAGCTTTGGTGATCTGATCGGAATCGGTGTTACCACTACAGCAAGGCCGTTGGTAGCCTGTATATAAGGGGCAGTCAAATGAAAACCAAACACCCACCACAACAGGACCATGGAATGGTTCCATTGAAAAGTAATCACCACACGCATTAAGAAATTTATCCCACTGGGAGACAAGACGATCTAATCCTGTTTCGTAGAATGGGGGCGGATGCCGACGGATCCACAACCGCACCCACTCTTGAACTTCTTCGTCTGACTGAAACAGACATCCAATTCGATTCTACACAGAGTACGCGAAAGAACTTGCCCCCCTTCTAACAGCCGTGTACCGCAAGTCTCTAGAGGAACGGAAGGTTCCAAATGATTGGAAAAGAGCACAGGTAGTCCCAGTATTCAAGAAGGGTCGTCGAGCAGATGCGCAAAACTATAGACCTATATCTCTGACATCGATCTGTTGTTGAATCTTAGAACATATTGTTTGCTCGCGTATCATGTCATTTCTGGAAACCCAGAATCTACTCTGTAGGAATCAACATGGATTCCGGAAACAGCGGTCGTGTGAGACCCAACTCGCTTTATTTGTTCATGAGACCCAGAAAATATTAGATACAGGCTCCCAGGTAGATGCCATTTTCCTTGATTTCCGGAAGCCGTTCGATACAGCTCCGCACTGTCGCCTGATAAACAAACTAAGAGCCTACGGAATATCAAACCAGCTGGATTGAAGAGTTTTTGGCAAACAGAACACAGCATGTGGTTCTCAATGGAGGGACGTCAACAGACTTTAAAATAACCTATGGCGTGCCACAGGGCAGTGTTATGGGACCATTGCTTTTCACAATATATATAAATGACCTAGTAGATAGTATCGGAAGTTTAATGCGGCTTTTCGCGGATGATGCTGTAGTATACAGAGAAGTTGCAGCGTTAGAAAATTGCAGCGAAATACAGGAAGATCTGCAGCGAATAGGCACTTGGTGCAGGAAGTGGCAACTGACCCTTAACGTAGACAGATGTAATGTATTGCGAATACATGGAAAGAAGGATCCTTTATTGTATGATTATATGATAGCGGAACAAACACTGGTAACAGTTACTTCTGTAAAATATCTGGGAATATCCGTGCGGAACGATTCGAAGTGGAATGATCATATAAAATTAATTGTTGGTAAGGCGGGTACCAGGTTGAGATTCATTGTGAGAGTGCTTAGAAAATGTAGTCCATCAACAAAGGAGGTGGCTTACAAAACACTCGTTCGGCCTGTACTTGAGTATTGCTCATCAATGTGGGATCCGTATCAGGTCGGGTTGACAGAGGAGATAGAGAAGATTCAAAGAAGAGCTGCGCGTTTCGTCACAGGGTTATTTGGTAAGCGTGATAGCGTTACGGAGATGTTTAGCAAACACAAGTGGCAGACTCTGCAAGAGAGGTGCTCTGCATCGCGGTGTAGCTTGCTGTCCAGGTTTCGAGAGGGTGCGTTTATGGATGAGGAATCGAATATATTGCTTCCCCCTACTTATACCTTCCCCCCCATGAACCATGGACCTTGCCGTTGGTGGGGAGGCTTGCGTGCCTCAGCGATACAGATGGCCGTACCGTAGGTGCAACCACAATGGAGGGGTATCTGTTGAGAGGCCAGACAAACATGTGGTTCCTGAAGAGGGGCAGCAGCCTTTTCAGTAGTTGCAGGGGCAACAGTCTGGATGATTGACTGATCTGGCCTTGTAACATTAACCAAAACGGCCTTGCTGTGCTGGTACTGCGAACGGCTGAAAGCAAGGGGAAACTACAGCCGTAATTTTTCCCGAGGACATGCAGCATTACTGTATGATTAAATGATGATGGCGTCCTCTTGGGTAAAATATTCCGGAGGTAAAATAGTCCCCCATTCGGATCTCCGGGCGGGGACTTCTCAAGAGGACGTCGTTATCAGGTGAAAGATAACTGGCATTCTACGGATCGTGGAATGTCAGATCCCTTAATCGGGCAGGTAGGTTAGAAAATTTAAAAAGGGAAATGGATAGGTTAAAGTTAGATATAGTGGGAATTAGTGAAGTTTGGTGGCAGGAGGAACAAGACTTTTGGTCAGGTGATTACAGGGCTATAAATACAAAATGAAATAAGGGTAATGCAGGAGTAGGTTTAATAATGAATAAAAAAATAAGAGTGCGGGTTAGCTACTACAAACAGCATAGTGAACGCATTATTGGGGCCAAGATAGACACAAAGCCCATGCCTACTACAGTAGTACAAGTTTATATGCTAACTAGCTCTGCAGATGATGAAGAAATTGATGAAATGTATGACGAGATAAAAGAAATTATTCAGGTAGTGAAGGGAGACGAAAATTTAATAGTCATGGGTGACTGGAATTCGTCAGTAGGAAAAGGGAGAGAAGGAAACATAGTGGGTGAATATGGATTGGGGGGAAGGAATGAAAGATGAAGCCGCCTTGTAGAATTTTGTACAGAGCATAACTTAATCATAGCTAACACTTGGTTCAAGAATCATAAAAGAAGGTTGTATACCTGGAAGAATCCTGGAGATACTAAAAGGTATCAGATAGATTATATAATGGTAAGACAGAGATTTAGGAACCAGGTTTTAAATTGTAAGACATTTCCAGGGGCAGATGTGGATTCTGACCACAATCTATTGGTTATGTACTGCAGATTGAAACTGCAGAAACTGCAAAAAGGCGGGAATTTAAGGAGATGGGACTTGGATAAACTGAAAGAACCAGAGGTTGTAGAGACAGCATAAGGGAACAATTGACAGGAATGGGGGAAAGAAATACAGTAGAAGAAGAATGGGTAGCTCTGAGGGATGAAGTAGTGAAGGCAGCAGAGGATCAAGTAGGTAAAAAGACCAGGGCTAATACAAATCCTTGGGTAACAGAAGAAATATTGAATTTAATTGATGAAAGGAGAAAATATAAAAATGCAGTAAATGAAGCAGGCCAAAAGGAATACAAACGTCTCAAAAATGAGATTGACAGGAAGTGCAAAATGGCTAAGCAGGCATTGCTAGAGTACAAATGTAAGGATGTAGAGGCTTGTCTCACTAGGGGTAAGATAGATACAGCCTACAGGAAAATTAAAGAGACCTTTGGAGAGAAGAGAACCACTTGTATGAATATCAAGAGCTCAGATGGCAACCCAGTTCTAATCAAAGAAAGGAAGGCAGAAAGGTGGAAGGAGTATATAGAGGGTTTATACAAGGGCGATGTACTTGAGGACAATATTATGGAAATGGAAGAGGATGTAGATGAAGACGAAATGGGAGATAAGATACTGCGTGAAGAGTTTGACAGAGCACTGAAAGACCTGAGTCGAAACAAGGCCCCGAGAGTAGACAACATTCCATTAGAACTACTGATGGCCTTGGGAGAGCCAGTCATGACAAAACTCTACCATCTGGTGAGCAAGATGTATGAGACAGGCGAAATACCCACAGACTTCAAGAAGAATATAATAATTCCAATCCCAAAGAAAGCAGGTGTTGACAGATGTGAAAATTACAGAACTATCAGTTTAATAAGTCACAGCTGCAAAATACTAACGCGAATTCTTTACAGACGAATGGAAAAACTGGTAGAAGCGGACCTCGGGGAGGATCAGTTTGGATTCCGTAGAAATGTTGGAACACGTGAGGCAATACTAACCTTACGACTTATCCTAGAAGAAAGATTAAGAAAAGGCAAACCTACGTTTCTAGCATTTGTAGACTTAGAGAAAGCTTTTGAGAATGTTGACTGGAATACTCTCTTTCAAATTCTGAAGGTGGCAGGGTAAAACACAGGGAGCGAAAGGCTATTTACAATTTGTACAGAAACCAGATGGCAGTTATAAGAGTCGAGGGGCATGAAAAGGAAGCAGTGGTTGGGAAAGGAGTGAGACAGGGTTGTAGCCTCTCCCCGACGTTATTCAATCTGTATATTGAGCAAGCAGTAAAGGAAACAAAAGAAAAATTCGGAGTCGGTATTAAAATTCATGGAGAAGAAGTAAAAACTTTGAGGTTTGCCGATGACATTGTAATTCTGTCAGAGACAGCAAAGGACTTGGAAGAGCAGTTGAACGGAATGGACAGTGTCATGAAAGGAGGATATTAGATGAACATCAACAAAAGCAAAACGAGGATAATGGAATGTAGTCAAATTAAATCGGGTGATGCTGAGGGGATTAGATTAGGAAATGTGACACTTAAAGTAGTAAAGGAGTTTTGCTATTTAGGGAGTAAAATAACTGATGATGGTCGAAGTAGAGAGGATATAAAATGTAGACTGGCAATGCCAAGAAAGGCATTTCTGAAGAAGAGAAATATGTTAACATCGAGTATGGATTTAAGTGTCAGGAAGTCGTTTCTGAAAGTATTTGTATGGAGTGTAGCCATGTATGGAAGTGAAACATGGACAATAACAAGTCTGCACAAGAAGAGAATAGAAGCTTTCGAAATGTGGTGCTACAGAAGAATGCTGAAGATAATGTGGGTAGATGACATAACTAATGAGGAGGTATTGAATAGGATTGGGCAGAAGAGAAGTTTGTGGCACAATTTGACTAGAAGAAGGGATCGGTTGGTAGGACATGTTTTGAGGCATCAAGGTATCACAAATTTAGCATTGGAGGGCAGCGTGGAGGGTAAAAATCGTAGAGGGAGACCAAGAGATCAATACACTAATCAGATTCAGAAGGATGTAGGTTGCAGTAGGTACTGGGAGATGAAGAAGCTTGCACAGGATAGAGTAGCATGGAAAGCTGCATCGAACCAGTCTCAGGACTGAAGACAACAACAACAAAACAACAACTTATACCTTCCGAGGAGATCACGAATGTAAAATTAGAGAGACTCGAGCGCGCACGGAGGCTTTCCGGCAGTCGTTCTTCCCGCGAACCATACGCGACTGGAACAGGAAAGGGAGGTAATGACAGTGGCACGTAAAGTCCCCTCCGCCACACACCGTTGGGGGGCTTGCGGAGTATAAATGTAGATGTAGATGTCTTTCTTCCACACGGTGAAAGGTCCGGCTGTGTGGAACACACTGCAGTGTTCCCAACCACATCGCTGAAGCGTAGGCTTCACCCGATTACCAGTGCTGGGGTGGGCGTCATCGTGCAACAAGATGATTCCGTCCGACAGCATTCCTTGGCGTTTAGACTTTGTGGCACATCACAGTTTCTGCAAACTGTCTTCACAACACTGCACATTGGTTGTGGTTGCTCGATGAATAGAAGGCCCCTGTAGTAGAAGAAGAAAGCCACCGTGCCCTCAGCGGAAACTGCGTGAACAGTTTTGAATTTGTTTTGTGGGAGAGCTGTGGCATGTTTCCACTGTTTGCTTTGCCGTTTGTACCCAGGTTCGAAATGGTGGCGCCAAGTGAAGTCATCTCGATCTTACCATAACTTACGTGAACAGTTTGGATTTGTTTGGCGGGGAATATGTGGAATGTTTCCACCGTTGGCTTTGCCATTTATCCTTGGGTTTTGGGAATGCTTTTTTTAAGGTCATCAGTCTTATGACTGATATGATGCGGCCCGCCACGAATTCCTCTCCTGTGCCAACCTCTTCATCTCAGAGTAGCACTTGCAACCTACGTCCTCAATTATTTGCTGGATGCATTCCAATCTCTGTCTTCCTCTACAGTTTTTGCCCTCTACAGCTCCCTCTAGTACCATGGAAGTAATTCCCTGATGTCTTAACAGATGTCCTATCGTCCTGTCCCTTCTCCTTGTCAGCGCTCCACATGTTCCTTTCCTCTCCGATTCTGCGCAGAATTTCTTCCGTTCCTGCTGTCAGTCGGAATCATCCACGATTACGCCCACCTCCACACTGCCAATGGGACGAAAGCTACGCTTCAGCGATTAGGTTGGGAAACACTCCAGCATCCCCAGCACAGTCATGGACGTCCATTTCAGTCGGACGAGACAGAGCAAGAGTGTGTTAAGTTGTGGAACTGTCAGCGGTCCACTGCGTTCTACAAAACAGGAACTGATGGTCTGGTCTCCCAGTGGAATAAATGCCTTAACTTGTGCGGTCATAACTTTTGAATGAAACCATTCTGTGGTCCGATTGTGGCTCGTGTTTACTTTTCATTTGACTGCCCTCGAATGACAACAGATCCAAAAATCTACCAGTGAAGTTGGGTCCCCAAATGAGACAATTTCAAACACGTGGTTACGAGAGACCACTGTACCAGTCAGTATGAGCCAGTAAACCCAAATTCTTGAAATATTCTGTCTGCTGTCCGATTCGATGTGACTTGCTAGTAGAAGTGGACACTGAAGTCCCACTTCAAATTGCTCTGATTAAAGGTGCATATGCAGCGCCCTCAAGGGCTGTGTTCAGTGGCACCTGGGTGCGGTATGTGTATACTGAGGAGTTACAGTGTTAGCAATTCATCTGTTGCGGTCATCAGCGATCAGATGGAGCTCAGGAGTCCTGTCTCTGTGCCCTCTGTTTTGACGTTGCAGGCAGTAACTATACTGAGCTTAGAGATGAACAATGGTTGAGACATTCATTCTAGGGAAGAACCACGCCCTGTCGACGAGTAACGTACTCCTGTTGGACAGCTTCAAGCATTTGAACAGGATCGCATAGTGGGCCTGCAGAAAGCTGAAAGGACGAATTAACGGGTTATCAAATGGCTGGAAATGACACAGTTATGGAAATATTCCCGGTTATTGTGCCATGGTCGAATGCATTTCGCATTTAAACCCAAAGTTTCGTCCCCACATGTGGAGGACGTTTTCAAGGGGAATCGTCGCTTCTTTGAGTTTCTGAGTCACATCCTGGCTCGCTACTGACTGCAGCAAAATTCCTTTTACTCGTGCTTCCGCGCAGTGGCATGACGTCACATGTTTTGAATGCCTGGGCACAACTGACCGTTGTCGGTTGTCTTCCTACGCAGTTGCTGCTACTCCGTGGTTGAAGGCATAATAATCCGGAATATTTTATTAATTGTGGAACTGATGAACAGCTGAACATGTTGGACAAAACGTATCATTGGTGTGCCGCTGATTTCGAAAATGGTTCAAATGGCTCTGAGCACTATGGGACTTAACTAACATCCGAGGTCATCAGTCCCCTAGAACTTAGAACTACATAAACCTAACTAACCTAAGGACATCACACACACCCATGCCCGAGGCAGGATTCAAACCTGTGCCTGTAGCGGTCGAGCGGTTCCAGACTGAAGTGCCTAGAACCGCTCGGTCACAACGGCCGGCCCCTGATTTCAACAGTAGTCTGTGCAGCATTCCCACACCTGTAGACCCAGGTTTTGAACGTCCACATAGTACAAATAGGTATCAAGGTCGACACACTATGATGGCAGCAGTGGGTGACTGAACATCGTCCATGTATGGAATATGGGCCCATGTTGCGCCTGATGTGTTGTTAGGCACCACTGGGAACCATGTGCTTGCAGTGGGGTTAAGGTCACGTTTGCCTCTGGCCGACTAGCAGTGACACCATGATACTGCCAAGCACAGCTACTCTCGTGTCTTCAAAGGGTCGACTGGAGACTGAAAAGCTGTTCAGTTCTCTTTAATGATGAGAGTAGTCTCTGGCTGCATGTGAGTGACGGATGTATAGCTGTATGGTATAGATCTGTGAGCTGCCTATTCCAGAGTGCATTCGCCTACGACACCCAGTCCTCATCCCAGGTTTCATGGTAGGGGAGCGGTCCATCAGTCACAACTCGCAGCCACATTTCCTGCAGATTGGAGTAACCAGTGTCCACTACATTGGACTGGCTGTTATCGGCATGCTGTCATTTCCTTGACAGGAAGATGATGTGGGTTTTCTAAGTCGATGGAATCTGGTTGTTATCCTGTATCTGTAATTTGCAAGATAGTCATGTATAAGTGGTTCCCTGGTGTTGTAGGTCCGGACCACTGGGCAGAGCTGTATCCCATGTGTGGAGGCAGTCGGCAGAGCCCGGTCAACATCCAGGAGGGCCGCACAAAGAATACGACTTCTCCGGCACTCTGGCTGTACTATCCTGGCTCCATCCCATGGGAGGCCAACCTCACCAACAATGGACACACCGGTAAGCCTGCCGTAGGGCGACCAAAATAAAACTGTCCTGGAAAAATCTTTCATGCACTACATGAAATTCGTTGAAATTTGACTTTTCTGTTTTCTATGCCATAATATACTTTGGACTTTCCTGAACATTTTGGAATATAATACATTAAAATCAGAAAATTGTGAGACCTTAAAAAATATATTGAATGTTGATGTGCAACTGACTACGCATATACTGCTGCAGTTGAGCAGTCATATCTTGGGAACTACACAGTCTAGAAGTCTGTGAATTGCTTTGTTTTATCCTACTGCTACGTCTCAGAAGTTGGCATTACGAATAAACAAATCAGTCCTAAAAACCAAGCTGGGTAACACAAGACTGCCTGATCGCAAGACAATAAAATGTGCTGGAATTCTAACAGACAAAGTAATTGATAAATTACAGAAATATTATGGGAAGGCCATTAGAGATAACTGTGACAATTTAGAGAAGATGAAAAGAGCTGTGTGAAGCACTTTTCTTCATTGAATATCAACCAATGAAAATCTATGTCATGCTTTGTGTCCACCTCCACCAAACACTTGGTGTAAACATAGGCAAGCTGAATTTTCTGGCACCCTGCATGAATTAACGCATAAAAATTCCCTTCCTTTGGCAGTAATGGAGGCAATCAAACCTATTTACCGAGATTGGCAAATCCTGAGCTACTAAAGAAGTGTTTACATAGGTAGACCCAGAATGAGAATGAGTCCTTCAATAATGTTGTGTGGTGCCATATGGCTAAGTTTAAGGTTCTGGAGAAGTTAGGGGTAAGATTGGGACGGAACACAGATAAAGGACTGTGAGAACTGGAAGAGTTTCGTGTATGTGAAGCAGAAGACAAAAGAAGCATGAAAGAAAAGGAGGAAGCAAGCACCGGGCTGTTGCAACACTGAAAAAGACACAGTCTATGCGCCAGAGCAATTCTAGTGTATAAAAGACGCAGTAATCTAAGTCTGTATAAGCATTTGTAATAAAAAGGTTTTAAACCTCAATATCCCTGACCTACCCTACATTTTTTTGCAGTAAATGACCCATTTTCTAAAAAAGTACTGATGGTAGAGACATGAAATATTCACAGCATGCCAAGTGTGAGATTCAACACGTATGGAACCAGATATCCTGAGTTGTTTTGTTTTTGTGTTCATTTATTTACAAAATTCTGTCAAAAAATTGAGTGTTTGAAAAAAAAAGATAACATACCCCAACAGTACAAGTTTAGTAATGATTCTATTCACTGTATCTAGAAAGGTGCATTCAATAATTATAGAAAATTGTAAGTTGGTGTCTTAAAAATTTTCCAAGATAATGGGTTACAAAATTCGATAATTTAACATTTGCAGCATAGAACATACAATGTCCCCTTAAGATAGGCAATCCAACTAACATCACCTGCCACAGGTGTGGATGTCTGTTGAGTTGCCTGTCTTGGGGCTCATGATGGGATCACTGCGAGAAATGCATGCTTGGACATAAATGTAGACACTAACCAAGCTTGCAGCTGGTGCTGCTGTATTGGACCAGGGCTGCCAGCTGTGAAAGGTCTTCATTGCATTGCAACTGTCAACCAAGGTCAGAACAGTGTACTGTGTTGGAGCTGTGTGAGTTCGAATTTGGGCATATTGTTTGAGCTCATGTGGAGGGTGCTTCTGGAACCAAGATAGCCGAAGTGTTTGGTATACCAAGGGGCACTGTATCCGAGATTTATGCTCTGTAGAGGGCAAGCGAACACAAATAATCCAGTAAGTCACAATTCGGGTGGAAGTGTGAGGTTAGTGATCGTGCCAGACAGTCACTGAAGAGGATTGTGACGAAAAGTAAGGAGATGACAGCTGCAAAAGTTACTGCAGAACTGAATGTCAGTCATGCACAGTGTCAGCGCCCAAACAATATGGAGGGACGCAAATGCCCGTAACAGGAGAATGTGGTGCTGTGCCTAAACAACATAAATTGGATGATTTTGTAGGTTCTGTCGCACTAGCAAAATTTTATAAAAAATAAAAAATTGCTCATTAATACTCACAATTTTGTTATTTTTCACAAAATTGGCCTAATTATCCAGAACCTACAAAATCATCCTACTATCCCTTTACCTAATAATTAATAATTATGAACCATAGACCTTTCCGTTGGTAGGGAGGCTTGCGTGCCTCAATGATACAGATAGCCGTACCGTAGGTGCAACCACAACGGGCGGGTATCTGTTGAGAGGCCAGACAAACATGTGGTTCCTGAAGAGGGGCAGCAGCCTTTTCAGTAGTTTCAGGGGCAACAGTCTGGATGATTGACTGATCTGTCATTGTAATACTAACCAAAACGGCCTTGCTGTGCTGGTACTGCGAACAGCTGAAAGCAAGGGGAAACTACAGCCATAATTTTTCCCGAGGGCATGCAGCTTTACTGTATCGTTAAATGATGATGGCGTCCTCTTGGGTAAAATATTCTGGAGGTAAAATAGTCCCCCATTCAGATCTCCGGGTGGGGGCTACTCAAGAGGACGTCGTTATCAGGAGAAAGAAAACTGCCATTCTACAGATTGGAGCGTGGAACGTCAGATCCCTTAATCGGGCAGGTAGGTTAAAAAATTTAAAAAGGGAAATGGATAGGTTAAAGTTAGATATAGTGGGTATTAGTGAAGTTCGGAGGCAGGAGGAACAAGGCTTCTGGTCAGGTGAATACAGGGTTATAAATACAAAATCAAATAGGGGTAATGCAGGAGTAGGTTTAATAATTAATAAAAAATAGGAGTGCAGGTAAGCAACTACAAACAGCATACTGACCAAGATAGACACGAAGCCCACGTCTACTACAGTAGTACAAGTTTATATACCAACTAGCTCTGCAGATGATGAAGAAATTGATGAAATGTATGATGAGATAAAAGAAATTATTCAGGTAGTGAAGGGAGACGAAAATTTAATAGTCATGGGTGATTGGAATTCGACAGTAGGAAAAGGGAGAGAAGGAAACATAGTAGGTGAATATGGATTGGGGCTAAGAAATGAAAGAGGAAGCCGTCTGTTAGAATTTTGCACAGAGCATAACTTAATCATAGCTAACACTTGGTTCAAGAATAACAAAAGAAGGTTGTATACATGGAAGAATCCTGGAGATACTAAAAGGTATCAGATAGATTACATAATGGTAAGACAGAGATTTAGGAACCAGGTTTTAAATTGTAGGACATTTCTAGGGACAGATGTGGACTCTGAACACAATCTCTTGGTTATGAACTGTAGATTAAAACTGAAGAAATTGCAAAAAGGTGACAATTTAAGGAGATGGGACCTGGATAAACTGACTAAGCCAAAGGTTTTACAGAGTTTCAGGGACAGCATAAGGGAACAATTGACACAAATGGGGAAAGAAATACAGTAGAAGACGAATGGGTAGCTCTGAGGGATGGAGTAGTGAAGGCAGCAGAGGATCAAGTAGGTAAAAAGACGACGGCTAGTAGAAATCCTTTGGTAACAGAAGAAATATTGAATTTAATTGATGAAAGGAGAAAATATAAAAATGCAGTAAATGAAGCAGGTAAAAAGGAATACAAACGTCTCAAAAATGAGATCGACAGGAAGTGCAAAATGGCTAAGCAGGCATTGCTAGAGGACAAATCTAAGGATGTAGAGGCTTATCTCACTAGGGGTAAGATAGATACAGCCTACAGGAAAATCAGAGAGACCTTTGGAGAAAAGAGAGCCACTTGTATGAATATCAAGAGCTCAAATGGGAACCCAGTTCTAAGCAAAGAGGAGAAAGCAGAAAGGTGGAAGGAGTATACAGAGGGGCTATACAAGGGCGATGTACTTGAGGACGATATTATGGAAATGGGAGAGGATGTAGATGAAGATGAAATGGGAGATAACATACTGCGTGAAGAGTTTGACAGAGCACTGAAAGACCTGAGTCGAAACAAGGCCCTGGGAGTAGACAACATTCCATTAGAGCTACTGACAGCCTTGGGAGAGCCAGTCCTAACAAAACTCTACCATCTGGTGAGCAAATTGTATGAGACAGGCGAAATACCCTCAGACTTCAAGAAGAATATAATAATTCCAATCCCAAAGAAAGCAGGTGTTTACAAATGTGAAAATTACAGAACTATCAGTTTAATAAGTCACGGTGGCAAAATACTGACACGAATTCTTTACAGACGAATGCAAAAACTGATAGAAGCCGACCTCTGGGAAGATCAAGTTTGGATTCCGTAGAAATGTTGGAACACGTGAGGCAATACTGACCTTACGACTTATCTTCGAAGCTAGATTAAGGAAAGGCAAACCTACGTTTCTAGCATTTGTAGACTTAGAGAAAGCTTTTGAGAATGTTGACTGGCATACACTCTTTCAAATTCTAAAGGTGGCAGGGGTAAAATACAGGGAGCGAAAGACTATTTACAATTTGTACAGAAACCAGATGGCAGTTATAAGAGTCGAAGGGCATGAAAGGGAAGCAGCAGTTCGGAAAGGAGTGAGACAGGGTTGTAGCCTCTCCTCGATGTTATTCAATCTATATATTGAGCAAGCAGTAAAGGAAACAAAAGAAAAATTCGGAGTAGGTATTAAAATACATGGAGAAGAAATAAAAACTTTGAGGTTCGCCGATGACACTGTAATTCTGTCAGAGACAGCAAAAGACCTGAAAAAGCAGTTGAACAGAACGGATAGTGTCTTGAAAGGAGGGTATAAGATGAACATCAACAAAAGCAAAACGAGGATAATGGAACGTAGTCGAGTTATCTCGGGTGATGCTGAGGGAATTAGATTAGGCAATGAGACAGTTAAGGTAATAAAGGAGTTTTGCTGTTTGGGGAGCAAAATAACTGACGATGGTCGAAGTATAGAGGATATAAAATGTAGACTGGCACTGGCAAGGAAAGCGTTTCTGAAGAAGAGAAATTTTTTAACATCGAGTATAGATTTAAGTGTCAGGAAGTCTTTCTGAGAGTATTTCTATGGAGTGTAGCCATGTACGGAAGTGAAACATGGACGATAAATAGTTTTGACAAGAAGAGAATAGAAGCTTTCGAAATGTGGTGCTACAGAAGAATATTGAAGATTAGGTGGGTAGATCACGTAACTAATGAGGAGGTATTGAATAGGATTGGGGAGAAGAGAAGTTTGTCGCACAAGTTGACTAGAAGAAGGGATCAGTTGGTAGGATATGTCCGGAGGCATCAAGAGGTCACAAATTTAGCATTGGAGGGCAGCGTGGAGGGTAAAAGTCGTAGAGGGAGACCAAGAGATGAATACACTAAGCAGATTCAGAAGGATGTAGGTTGTAGTAGGTACTGGGAGATGAAGGAACTTGAAAATAATAGGGTAGCATGGAGAGCTGCATCAAACCAGTCTCAGGACTGAAGACCACAACAAAAACAACACATTATAATAATAACTATAATAAAAAATCACTTATTTTACATAAATATCCCATAGGTGAATGTGATACATTAAATACAATAAATATATCATAAATGAAATTTATAAAATTATTTACTTTCTGCTTTAGCAGCCATAACATTATTAAGATTTGTTGTTTGTGAATGTTTTTTGGGGGGAAGCAGCCATAAGATTATTAAGATCTGTTGTTTGTAAATGTAATTTTCTGACGTTCTTTGCAGAATTCTTTACATACATATCTATGTACACCTGTTCGATATTTATCTCTATGAAATTCCTCAATACTTTTTTAAATCATACTTTAAGTACACTGTCTTAACTGTGGCTTAGTGTTGTACACTTAAAGAAAATAAAATTAATGAGAAAAATAATTTTTTAAAACATTTTACATTGTGAACATAAGTAGAAAACTAAAATGTATTAACTAGCAAACCCTGTATCATGAAATTCATTATTTTTACTTTTAAGTTTCTTCATTCCTGTATATTTTTATGTCATTTGTCCTTTTTTCAATCATTTCAAAATCCAAATCATCAATTAATTTAGAAGATCTATTTGGTAAATTAACTTAAAAATCATTAATGAGTTCTAGACAAAGTAGTTCTCCGAATCTAGCGTTTAAATATTCACAGTTCGAAATAATATATAAAACATTTTCCTCTAACACATTTACTTTCCTAATTTCTTTAGAAATACTTACATTATTTAGGTTCTTGATTAAAGTAGTTTCCATTTATATTGAAAAAAATTTTATTAGTTTTTCAAAAATAAATTCATAGATTGTATTAAAGATATTTTTTAAAAATTGTAGTTTTGAACATATAGCTAAATGATTCATTGAAAATTATTCTTTTTTTATTTTTTATATCCCTAATAAAAATTATTTCTTATAAATGGAGATCCTAAACAAAATGGAAGCTACAATAAAAGAAACTTATACACTTATTGAGCTATGTGAAGAAGATATCGATTGTCCTATTTCTTTAATTAATGAAGATAATAATCAGTGTGTTAAAACAAGCTGCAATCATATTTTTCATAAATAATGTATTGATAAACGGTTAAAGGAAAAGGGAAATTGTCTACATTGTAGAATTATTATTAAAAATAAAGAACCAACATCAGTTGAAATAATGACAACACTTGAGTCTTTACCAGTAACTATAATTAGATCTTTTGATCAATTCTGTGATTCTTTACCGGTTAACTACAAAATCTTATTATCCTTTGTTTGCTAGAATTCAACAATTTAGAAATCAGTATTATGAATCTGATTATTCTGAGGATTCTTATTTTAAAAATAATTTTCATGATTAATTTAAAATTAAAATTTAAAAAATTATAACGATTATAAAAATTATAAAAATTTACATTTTCACAAATTTAATAAATTGTTTGTATATATAAATGGAGCAAGTTCAACAAGATTGTTCTGTGAAAAGAACATTTTTTAAACATTGTAATACAGAGATATGAGTTGATAACTTTACTTTATAATAATATACAAAAGATGGTTATAGAACTATATGTAGACCATGTATAAATTATTATCATGTACAAAATTACAATAATAATTGAATTCCTTGTCTATGTGGAAAAACTGTTGCTAAATATTATTTTAAAAAGCATTTAAGACGAAATTCCAGTGAAGAACAAACGAACATATTATTAACAACGGATATTGAAGAAAAATCGGAATCTACAATGAATAATGATGAAGTTGTAACTGAAGAAACAACTACATCTACAAAGAGATGTAAAATTTGTCAAGAAATTTAAGATTTAAATTATTTTTATATAGATACATTATATAAAGATAAACATAATAATAAATGTAAGAAATATACTTTAGAGTATATTAAGAATGAGAAAGCTTTAACTTTATGATTTATTATTTATTAAATAATAATCCTTTATGAGTAAATATCCGTTATAAAATAATATTTATTCATCTATAATATAATTAACATTTAAATAATAAAAATAAATTTTACATATCTAAAGAATTTTTTTGTATTAAATAGAAGAGCAAGCTAATTGATTGCTAAACTGAATAATAAGCTCATAATTTAAAAATTTATTTAATGTTAAACTAAATAATAAAGTAATTCTATTTTCATTAATTATCTATTTCATAATGATCCTTATCCAGCTATTAAATAATTATCATTTAATTAATAATTTTTTCAAATCTAATGAATTTTTTTAATAAATATAAGAGCAAAATGGAAAGTAACATTGCTGCTCAACTAACTCAACATGCTAATCAACTAGAACAATTTCCTGTTGAAAGACTACATCAGTTTTGTAAAATAAATAATATACAAGGGTATTCAAGTTTACATAAGGCTGATTTAATTAGATTTATAATTAGTAATCGTTTAATTATTATTAGTAATCATCCAAATTTTGTTAGAAATAATACAACTGTAAATACAACAGGAATCTTTTGACAAAGATAAAATAAAATTTTATAAAAGTCAAATAAAAAGTAAAGATTGTTGTATATATAAAGTACTTAGATTGAATAAATTAAACAATAAAATAATTGAAATAAAAGATTAAAGAATTAAAATAAAAGTTGAAATAATTAAATCAAAGATATTTCATTCAAAATTTGATGGAAATATTTGGTACATATTTTTTTAAAACTTTATTATTTGTTAAACTAAATAGTAAACCAGATCTTTATAAAATTACTTTATAAAGTTACTTTATCTTTATGTATCCAACAGTTGTGTCATTTCTCAAACCCTAACCATTTCACATAAACGTTATCTACTTTCTTTCTCAGGACTTTTTGAACTAAGTATACAACTGGATATGTCGTTTTCTGCAGGTCTTGTTCATAAAAATTTATATCTTTCAATCTATTTGAAATCTGCTTAGATTGAATAACAATTTCAACTTCAAATATTTCTGTTGATCTATTAGCTGAATATTCTTTTTCAAAAAGACCTCTAAATTTATTAATTCTAACTTTATCACCTTTTTTAAACTTTGTGTCAGCTAAAGCAGACTTCAGGCTGTGACTAGGTGCTACATTAGACATAATATTAGTTATTTTTTAATTTAAACATTTGATATGATAGTCATGTGAGGTATATTTTCCATTCATACACATAAAAAATTTAATAAAGTTAAAAATAATCAAATGATTTCAATACTTCTAGATCTTCATTTACTTTCTAAACTAAGCATTTATTAATTTGTGATATTAATGATTTAACATTACTTTCTACTGAATCAATTTTAACTACTGCACTAAGAAAACTATTTTTGTATTCTTTATTTCCTTATTATAATGTTGCAAGTACCATCCATAAAAAAATTTCTTTGATTTAAATATAAAAGTAACTTGTTATAATCTTCTTTATTAACATAGTTATTAAATTGTGTTAAAATGGTTTCGTATTCTGGTTTTGTAACATATTTCTTCTCTAGGAATTGTTTGTTAACTACACGTTTTAAATCAATTGGATCATTTTCATTAGCAACATTCTATTTTTAAAACCAATATAATCTTTAGTTATTTTAAAAATAACATTAAATTCTATTTTAAATTGTTTAATTTATCTTTGGATCTATTGATGACTGTAATTGTTCAATACTATTCTCAATATTTTCTAAATTTAATGCAGATGTATTAACTACTTGTTCATTTTGTTTAATTAGATGTATTTTATTTCCAAAAATGTCCATTTATTGAACTTAAAATATCATTAAAATTATAATTATAACAAAGCAATTTTAAAAGAAGAAGCACAAATGACCACATGTTACTTTTAAAAATTTTGTATTCTTTCTGTATTGTAGTAGAATTCATTACTTCCTAAATAATTAACTAATTGTTTTGGTATATTACCCCCAAATAAACCAAAAACAACATTATTATAATTTTTATAGTAACATATCCAATGAGTACCAGGATCATCTTATATATCCAAATTAGCTATACCACATTCAGTTTTAAATGGTTTACTTTCTAATTCATCAATCATGTATACAGAACGAAACTTTTAATTTTTAATATGTTATTTAATTTTTCTATTTCAAAATAACTTAAGGCATTAGGACGTTTATTAATGATTTTCTTTTATTCCATTTCCTACTTCTTTTTCCATTTCTAAGTTACGTCTTTTTAGTTCTTCTAAGTCTTTATCATTTTTCTTTTTATTTAATACTGCAATTGCAATTGCTGCAGAACCACCAGCTAAGGAACCAATTGCTGCTAAATATGGTAAAGCAGCTACTAATTATGGTAAAAATCCACCTTCATATGGATTATAATCAGAATATAATGCTCCTGAATTAAATATATACCTGCATAATTAGATAAATATACAGCATCAAACTCTTTATTTAAATCTTCCATTGCAATTTGTTTTTCAGTTAAAAGTTTCATTAATCCATCTATACTTACATATGTTTTATCACAATTTTTTAAACTATCACCATTAAATTCTACAGGTAAATTACAAACATATTTCAACATTCCAACCAGGTTTAAACCAAATACTTTATCCCCAATATGATTTATATACATTAACATTCTTTCACTAACATTTATCTTTTTAATTTCGTTTATATTTTTACTTTTATTTTCATTTATATTTTTACTTACTTTCTTCTTCACATTTATTAAATATATCATTAATTTCTGTTTCACTAAATGTATAATCATATTTTCCAGGAATATCATCAGACCAATGTTTTAAGGTTTTAATTGGTGATAAATCTACAAATTCTTCTATATGATGATGATATGGAATATTTGTTTTTCAACTTCCACATTTTCTTTAACTGCTTTTAAAACATTATTATCTAAACCTTCCATTTTCAATAGTATCAATACCAGGTTGATCTTCCTTTTTATATTTTTCATTTTCTGTTCTTGATTGCTTTTCCCAAAGTTTAAATTTTTCTTTCAATTCTTCAGCTTCATTTCTATTTTGTTTAGCTTTTCAAACATCTTATTCATCATACTTTGCAAGCATTTATTAAGGAAGAAAAAACATTAATTATGTTTCATATTTATGTTAAGTGTTTATGTTTATGTTTTTGGCTTAATGTTAAAATTAATGTCTTTATTTAATGTTTATGTGGTTAAGAAATGTTGTATTTTATTTCTACGTTTGCCTTCATTTAGTTTACTAGTCATATCTATTGTTAAAAAAACCAAGATATCATTCCAACATTTACTACACATTTCTTTAAAATAATCAAACTTTAAATCTCCACCAACAAATTCATGATATATATGTTTTAAGAATGTATCATCTTGTCTAAAAATATTTAAAAAATTTAGAATTGTCTCCAACTAATGGTTTTGGTAATTTTGAAGACGTTTGAGCAAAATGTAAAACAATATATACCTTTGTGTCTGCCTCTGGTAAGATAATCTTTAACAATATCTTGTTTCATAAAATAAAATCATCAAATACAACAACTGAATTTTCGTTACACTCATCTAATGAAATAATGTTTTCATTACTTTCGATGAAGCTAACAATTTCTTTATGAATTTTATTTTCAATTTTTTTACATTGTTTTATAAATTCCTGATACATTGGTTATTCTAAAATTTTTGAATAAATATAGGAATGTTTACTTTTATTTCAATTTAACCATCATGGAGCTAAAATATAATTATCAATCATTAATGTTGTTTTTCCACAACCAATTGATCCAATTATTGCACATCGTATAGAATTTGGTAAAGGTTTACCATGTTTATTTTTTAAATTATTTTTTGGAATTCTTTTTTAGGTTCCCAATCTGTTTGGTCCATTTATTTAATAATTTATTTATTTATATTTTTCATTTATTTATATTTTTACATTTATTTTATTCTTTTAATAACTTTCATATTTATTAATAATTTTTCAAGTAGTAAATGAGCCACCTTTTTCAACTTAGTGATAAATCTAGTTTACTTAGAAAAAGATTAACTGTGATACTTATAATAATGTTTCATTAGCTGGTTTTTATTCACCTTTTTTAACACCAAATATTACAACAAAAAATAAGAAACTTTATTGTGACAGAGAAACAATAGAAATTCCTGTAGGTCAATATAGTTTTAAAAATCAAAAAAATTATACATTAAAAAACTTAATATGCATATTAAAAGCAGATGTAATTTTAAATAGAATTACTATTGAAAGTGATGTAAGATTATATATGGGTATACGAGATAGTATTGGAAATTTATTTGGTTTTAATAATCAAGTTATTTTAACATAATGAAAAAGCTGTAGCTAAAGATGTTCCTAAAAAATTCCTTTTGAATTAATAAATATAAAGTTCAATCTGGCTAATGGAATGTATGTAAAACATTATGATCATTTCCATAAAGAAACTAATGTTATTGCTTCACTTGAACCTAATGCAGAATTTGGTGGACCAAAAATTTATGAACCAAAATAACCTGTAAATGTTCCTTTTTTTAATACAATTCAAGATTTAGAAGTTACTATAACTGATGAGAAAGGTATTTTAATTGGCTTTAGTGGTGCTACTGTAACAGTTATTTAAAAAATAACTTAATAAATTTTTTCCTTAGTAAATAATTACTAAAACAATATTAGACTATGTCAAGAACAAAACTGAATAATTACTAAAACAATATTAGACTATGTCATGAATAAAATTGAAAGTTATCAGTTTTACTCATTTCCTGTTAATGAAAAAAAATAAAAATATTTTAAATGTTCCTAAAACAGATACAGAAATTGAAATGATGCACAATTATACATGAATTTTAGTATTATTCGAAATGATGGTACAGATTATCAAACTTATGATGGAAAATCAAACAAAAAGTTAATTGATAATTATGAACTAAATTGTTTGACTTTGTAAGAATAAAAAATGGAAATAATTTTTCATCTAGAATTGAACATCCTTTTATTTCATCAACAGTTTTATTACATTTAACTTCATCTGTTACTGACAAAATAAGTTTAGAAGGACATATTCTTAATACAGGAGAAATAAATAGTAAAAGTAATGAAGTACTTTATCCATTACCATAACTTGGTGGATTTTTTAAAGATTATGATTCCGTAGAAATATGGGAACACGTGAGGCAATACTGACCCTACATCTTATCTTAGAACCTAGATTAAGGAAAGGCAAACCTACATTTCTACCATTTGTAGACTTATAGAAAGCTTTTGACAACATTGACTGGAATACTGTCTTTCAAATTCTGAAGGTGGCAGGGGTAAAATACAGGGAGCGAAAGGCTATTTACAATTTGTACAGAAACCAGATGGCAGTTCTAAGCATCGAGGGGCATGAAAGGGAAGCAGTGGTTGGGAAGGGAGTGAGACAGAATTGTAGCCTCTCCCCGATGTTATTCAATCTGTATATTGAGCAAGCAGTACAGGAAACAAAAGAAAAATTCGGAGTAGGTATTAAAATCCATGGAGAAGAAATAAAAACTTTAAGGTTCGCCGATGACATTTTAATTCTGTCAGAAACAGCAAAGGCCTTCGAAAAGCAGTTGAACGGAATGGACAATGTCTTGAAGGGAGGATATAAAACGAACATCTTCTTCTTCTTCGGTTATCAACCCACAGGTTGGTTGGCAGCAGCACGCCATTCCGTTCTTTTGTCAACTTTCTTCTTCATATCTGCATAGGTCTGGCACCCGATGTCATTTATTACTTGTTGAATGTAGCTTAATCTAGGTCGTCCTCGGCGAGTTCTTCCTTCAATGATTCCTTCTAATATTCTCTTAATGAAATTGTTATGCCGTAAAATGTGACCTATGAAGGTTATTCTTCTTTTCTGTATATTTCGCCAAAGAGATCTGTTTTCTTTCACTCTTCTGAGGACATCTTCGTTTGTAGCCTTGTCTCGCCAGCTGATTTTTTCCATTCTCCGGTAGCACCACATTTCGAATGCCTCTAATCTTCTCTTTTCTTCTTTTCCACTAGTCCAAGTTTCACATCCGTAAAGGGCTGTACTCCACACATAGGTTTTCATGACTCTCTTTCTTACGTCTAAACTAACATTTCTACTCGTCAGTAAGTTTCTTTTTCCATTGAATGCTATTTTGGCAAGTTGTATTCTGTTTTTAATGTCACTTTTGCTCCTTCCATCTGCTGTTATTTTGCTACCTAAGTAGTTAAATTCTGTAACCTGCCCTAGTTTCTCTCCCTTTATTGTTATTCGTATGGGTTCATTGTAGTTCAGGGCGCCACTCACCATCACTTTAGTCTTTTTCTTATTTATTTTCATTCCATACTGTTCTTTTAAGGTGTTTTCCATTTCATTGAGTGCGGCTTCTAAATCTTCTTTCCTTTCTGTAATTATGGCGATATCATCTGCATATCGCAACATATCATTTTCATTCCGTTAAGTTTTATTCCTACTTCAATATTCTCTCTTATTTTGTCTATTGCTTCTTGGATATATGCGTTGAAAATTACTGGAGATAGTGGGCATCCCTGTCTCACTCCTTTCCTTATTCTTGCTGTTTCTTCTTTGTTTTCTTTCTTAACTAAGGCTGTTTCATTTTGGTATATTTTAAAGATTATCCTTCTATCATTATATTTCAGACCAGCCTTCTTCAGAATTCTAAACATTTCTGGCCATACAACATTGTCAAATGCCTTTTCGAGGTCTACGAAGGCTATAAATACTTGTTTGTTTTTGGAAATTTGTTTCTCAATTATTAGTCTTAAAGATAAGATTGCTTCCCTCGTCCCTACACCGCTTCTAAAACCGAATTGGTCTTCACTTAGAGTGCTATTCAATTGGTTTTCAACTCTTTTCAAAATTATTCTTATTAGAACATCAACAAATGCAAAACGAGGATAATGGAATGTAGTCGAATTAAGTCGGGTGATGCTGAGGGAATTAGATTAGGAAATGAGACACATAAAGTAGTGAAGGAGTTTTGCTATTTGGTGTGCAAAATAACTGATGACGGTCGAAGTAGAGAGGTTATAAAATGTAGACTGGCAATGGCAAGGAAAGCGTTTCTGAAGAGGAGAAATTTGTTAACATCGAGTATAGATTTAAGTGTCAGGAAATCGTTTCTGAAAGTATTTGTATGGAGTGTAGCCATGTGTGGAAGTGAAAAATGGGTGATAGACAGTTTGGACATGAAGAGAATAGAAGCTTTCGAAATGTGGTGCTACTAATGAGGAGGTATTTAACAGGATTGGGGAGAAGAGGAGTTTGTGGCACAACTTGACTAGTAGAAGGGATCAGTTGGTAGGACATGTTCTGAGGCATCAAGAGATCACCAATTTAGTATTGGAGGGCAGCATGGAGGGTAAAAATTGTAGAGGGAGACCAAGAGATGAATACACTAAGCAGATTCAGAAGGATGTAGGCTGCAGTAGGTACTGGGAGACGAAGAAGCTTGCACAGGATAGAGCAGTATGGAGAGCTGCAGCAAACTAGTCTCAGGACTGAAGACCACAGCAACAACAACAAAGAAATTATGTTTGAAGGAGACTTAACTGTAATTTTTTCACGTAGTTCATCTTCTGGAGATGTAATTCTATGTTGGTCTGATACAAATGATGCTGGAATTGAAATAAAAGTACATTACCTAAAGAACGTAAAATTATTATAGGATCTATGGAAATTCGTGTACCTGTTGTTAAATATGAACCAAATTATGAACTTGAATGACATGAAAATATTTTAAAAAATCCTAATATTCCTATTTCTTTATATGAATTTCAAACAGAAGAAGTTGCCAGTTCATCTGGTAAAAACAGCTTTGTTCTAGGTACAACAAATTACTATAACTCTACAGAATTTGATATGCCACATTTTGTTTTTGTTGTATATCAGACGAATCGTAAAAATAATCAGTTAGTTGATTCGTCATTATTTGATCATGTTAAAGTACAGAATATTTATTTAAAAAATGGTATAAATGAAGTTTTTCCTCAAAAATGTGGAATATTAATCCACTAAATAATTTTCTAAAAGCATATGATGCATTTTTAGAGTTTAAAATAATTACTTTACTACAATCAGATATTGATATTTGTCCATTTAGTTTTATAAATAATTATCCAATTTATGTAATTAATATGACACATAGAAAGAATTTGTAACTACACAAAAAACAACTATGAAACTTTGTACAACTTTTAATCATAAAGTTCTAAATGATACACTTGCCTATGTAGTTGTATATGGTAAAAAGAATCTTACATATGATGTGCAAAATAGATTACTTACTGAAAGTTTTTAATCATTAACATTTGCTTGTATACAAATGAATGAAAAACTTAAATTTATAAAAATGTTAACTTCATGTTTACATGCATTTCTAAAACATTTTAAGAAATATAGAAAAAATAAAAACTGATTTTTTAAATATAATTTACCTTTGTTAAGTAATACATTTTAATATTTTTATTTACGCTCATAGTTAAAAATTTTAAAAATAACTTACTTTTGTTACCTATACATTTATTTAGTTATTTTCTTAATGTTGTCCATTTTTTGTTGTCAATTTTATTTTTAATATAATTTACCTTTGTTAACTCATACATTTTAATTAATTTACTTACATTCACAATATAAAATTTTTAATGTAATTTACCTTTGTTAACTAATTCATTTTATTTATTTTATTACGTTCAACTATGGGAAATGTATGTAAAATAAATGATTTTTTATTATAGTTATTATTATATTATTATATTGTTATTATATGATATTATAATTGTTAATTTTTGGTAAAGGGATAGTGAGATGATTTTGTAGGCTGTGGATAATTAGGTCCATTTTGTGAAAAATAACTAAATTGTGAGTGTTAACGAGCAATTTTTTATTTTTTATAAAATTAAGCTAGAGAACCAGAACCTACAAAATAATCCTACTCACAAAAATGGACTATGGAGCAATAGAAGAAAGTCTTATGGTTGGATGCGTCTTATTTCACACTATTTATGTGGCCGTGTTTACATTCATGTAGTGGACCATCGCAGGATTCAGTGTTGACTTGGACAGCCATATCGAGGTATTTCACAGATTGCAAGGTCGCATTACTGCCATGGATCATGTGACAATTTCGGCTGATTAGGTCCATTCCACAGTTCAATATTTGCTCCCCAATAGTGATGCTGTGATCCAAGACAACAAGGCCCCTGCTCACACAATTGGTTTTGTGAGTACGGGGTTGAATTGTCGCATCTCTCCTGGTTACCACTATCACCAGATCTCAATTTAATTGAGCCTCTGCAGTCTAGAGAGAAGAGTTCGTGGTCGCTATCTACGTCCATCACTGTTTCCTGAACTTGCCACTATTTTGCAGGAAGAATGGTATATGATTCCCTTGAAAATCATACAGGCTCTATATTCATTTCGAGATGACTCGAAACAGTTTTGAATGTCAACACGTTCAGCACACAGTATCACGCATGGGACTGACTCCTGTTTGTGATGTTTTTATACATTTCTTCAGTCCCAGTGTGTCGATAGTCTGTAAGTGAAGGGACTATGTGAGCTCCGACTTACGACCAGCGTTGTGACTTAGCGGATGATGTTTCCCCACTTTCCCTATATATGGTATAAACCTTCAATACGGCACCTCTTGAAACAACAAACACACAGGATACGGAAGGACGCAACATAAGACCACCAACAAATTGTCGACAATGCCCTCGCAACTACGCAGAATACTATCCTGACCATGGCAGACACTAGTAATGTATTGGGGACTTCACACATGTTCCGACCGTGGCCAAATGCAACAGCGTAAGCTGCAGGTTTGGCTTGAGGCGTAGCGTCGATTATCACGCCTATTTAAGATTGACACTAGCGAGCAAACAGCTTCACACATGTCACGCTTCCAGCATGACAGATGTTTGCTCTGATCCAGCACCACTTTCAAGAAGCAATGACTGTGGCTCAGGGGTGTTAGCATCTTGTGCACTATGGAATCTAGTAGTCAAAACAGTACATTTTGCAAACAGTACTGTATCTTCAGTGAATATTATGACTTCTATTAATATTTTTTATTTAATGGGTTTAATTATTACTGTTAATGATGATGTAAATGTGATTTAATAAATGAAGATTGTTATGTTTGTTAACTGCGTGTATGGTATGATGAGGACTGTGGATGTACAGAGAGAGTGAATCATACACTCAGGGGAAATTTGTACAGTGCATCTAGCCCATTTATGGTACTGGGAAACAAAAAACATTTTGCAGTAATTAAATCATTTATGGAAGAGGTTATTTTGATAATTGGAAGTTTTCTAAATTTTTCATTTAATGAATTGGTCAAATGTAAAAGACGTGGGATTGCGCCATTTAATATTAATATCAGATTGCATATGATGTGTAGCAGCCAATCAGAGAACAGTCCGTTCGCACGTAATTTATGAGCTACAGAATTGCTTTGTAAAGTGTAAGTAAAGTTTGGAAGTCAGCCATGTTCATGTATACACACTTATACTGCTGAATGCTTACTCAGTGTTCTTAAACTGCCATGTGAAGCTGAACGTTATGTCTCTTTGCTTGTGTTTATCATTTCAACACTGACCTACAGAACTTTCCCTGACAAATTCAGCACAAAATTATTCTATTCATTTATGACACACAACATACAACGATACGCAATCTGACTGCTCAAATAATTAACACAAAAGAATGGACTTGAATTAGGAGAAATCCTGACAATAACCTATACATTTCATAAGACACTTACCTCACAAAAAAATCTTCATTAAACGAACTACAGTGATACAGCAAGCACCAATAGAGTCAGCTAAATAAAAGATTCTAACTACTGTAGGCTCTAATTACTAATAGGCATGTGGTTAGCACAGAGATTTTGTTGCAGATCAAACAACGTATTTAGCAAATTTTACCTTAATAATGTGACATCCAGTTCCAAAAATGATATAATCGTCCATGACATCCAGTTCCAAAAAAATTATATAATCATGAACAATCTTACATTTCCATGACAGACACGTGTCCAGACCATCCGCTCGCACTAACACTTCAAACCTCTAACCCCACTGCTACCTATTATCATCCAACCTCCAACACTGCTGACTATTCACCTCGAACTGACATCACTGCTAACTATCAACTTCTAACTTCCATAACTGCTAGCAATATGCTCCTAACTGCGAGTCTGACCAGCCACAGAGTCTCTTACAGAGGGCGCACAGCGCTGTCAGTGATATTAATGCAGACTAAAGGGCTGCCAACATACAAACACATAAACAGGCTACTTACAAACTCGACGGTGGAGGACCGCAAAATGAACGCGAACATGTCAGAAAGACGAATGCAGGAAAGCCCGACTTTGTGTGTGAACTGTGACTTTCAAAGAACCAAAATACGCATGATATATTGTACGAGTAGGGACCGAGAACTGAACGTTCAAAGACATCGATTTGGATAAAATTAGTGGTAGAATTTTGTCACAGGCAATTCGTCTTGTAATATTTTTGGTAATTGGTTTCGTCGGACACCACAAGCTGGCTATTAGGAGTGACTGTTATCGCATTTGAATGTTGAAACTATAACTTACGGTTATCACAGGCTTGGCGATGTTTTTGTATCAAACAAGCAACAATATATTGAGGTTTTCACTCACAGATATCTGACTTTTAATAGATCTGCTGAATTGATACCAGAAAACATACGATGCAACTTGTAGAGGCATGTAACTTCTGCTAGAGCTTTCTGTAGCTGGCGAACATCACACGTTTTGTAGTGGGTCACGCGCATGGACGGGATAGGAGATGAAGAAATTCGCCACAAAGTGAGTGGACATTTTTTCTGCAGGAGAAACAAATAACCGCGCCATTGCAGGCTGTCATCTGCATTTACAGGGTGTTTCAAAAATGACCGGTATATTTGAAACGGCAATAAAAACTAAACGAGCAGCGATAGAAATACACCGTTTGTTGCAATATGCTTGGGACAACAGTACATTTTCAGGCAGGCAAACTTTCGAAATTACAGTAGTTACAATTTTCAACAACAGATGGCGCTGCGGTCTGGGAAACTCTATAGTACGGTATTTTCCACATATCCACCATGCGTAGCAGTAATATGGCGTAGTCTCTGAATGAAATTACCCGAAACCTTTGACAACGTGTCTGGCAGAATGGCTTCACATGCAGATGAGATGTACTGCTTCAGCTGTTCAATTGTTTCTGGATTCTGGCGGTACACCTGGTCTTTCAAGTGTCCCCACAGAAAGAAGTCACAGGGGTTCATGTCTGGCGAATAGGGAGGCCAATCCACGCCGCCTCCTGTATGTTTCGGATAGCCCAAAGCAATCACACGATCATAGAAAGATTCATTCAGGAAATTAAAGACGTCAGCCGTGCGATGCGGCCGGGCACCATCTTGCATAAACCACGATGTGTTCGCAGTGTCGTCTAAGGCAGTTTGTACCGCCACAAATTCACGAAGAATGTCCAGATAGCGTGATGCAGTAATCGTTTCGGATCTGAAAAATGGGCCAATGATCCCTTTGGAAGAAATGGCGGCCCAGACCAGTACTTTTTGAGGATGCAGGGACGATGGGACTGCAACATGGGGCTTTTCGGTTCCCCATATGCTCCAGTTCTGTTTATTGACGAAGCCGTCCAGGTAAAAATAAGCTTCGTCAGTAAACCAAATGCTGCCCACATGCATATCACCGTCATCAATCCTGTGCACTATATCGTTAGCGAATGTCTCTCGTGCAGCAATGGTAGCGGCGCTGAGGGGTTGCCGCGTTTGAATTTTGTATGGATAGAGGTGTAAACTCTGGTGCATGCGACGATACGTGGACGTTGGCGTCATTTCGACCGCAGCTGCAACACGGCGAACGGAAACCCGAGGCCGCTGTTGGATCACCTGCTGCACTAGCTGCGCGTTGCCCTCTGTGGTTGCCGTACGCGGTCGCCCTACCTTTCCAGCATGTTCATCCGTCACGTTCCCAGTCCGTTGAAATTTTTCAAACAGATCCTTTATTGTATCGCTTTTCGGTCCTTTGGTTACATTAAACCTCCGTTGAAAACTTCGTCTTGTTCCAACAACACTGTGTTCTAGGCGGTGGAATTCCAACACCAGAAAAATCCACTGTTCTAAGGAATAAACCGTGTTGTCTACAGCACACTTGCACGTTGTGAACAGCACACGCTTACAGCAGTAAGACGACGTACAGAATGGCGCACCCACAGACTGCGTTGTCTTCTATATCTTTCACATCACTTGCAGCGCCATCTGTTGTTGAAAATTGTAACTAATGTAATTTCGAAAGTTTGTCCGCCTGAAAATGTACTGTTGTCCCAAGCATATTGCAACAAACGGTGTATTTCTATCGCTGCTCGTTTAGTTTTTATTGCCGTTTCAAATATACCGGTCATTTTTGAAACACCCTGTATGTTCAAGCATACATTTCTCGCGGTGTTTCGATATTTTTGTGTAACCACTCTAATTTTACATCCGCATCTTATTGCCTGTAGATAGGCAACCTGATGAACAGATATCCAATGCAAGCTGCTGTCCCGCCTTTCTGGGCAGCAGTAGTTGTGATTTCAACGAACTGCATGCGAGTATTGTCGTTTGCATGACAGTGTGAGTTAAAAACGTGGAGATGTGTTCTATCCACTGATATGTTTCTGTTTTCTGTATTTCTTGTACTTTTCGTACAATTTTCTCCTGAAACCCTAGAAGTACCTGGGTGACTCCAAAAGAAATGCAGACAATTTTTTTTTAAAATCCATCTTTTATTCTACATGTTTGAAAGTTTTACCCGCATGGTAAAATTCTGGACCAACCTGTTGGAGACACTGTTTGACAGCGTGCACAAGGGAGTCATCATCTTCAAACCTTGTTCCACGAAGAGGGTCTTTGAGTCTCCCAAAGAGATGATAGTCACATGGAGCCAGGTGAGGACTGTAAGGCGGGTGTTTCAGTGTTGTCCATCCGAGTTTTGTGATCACTTCCACGGTGTTTTCACTGAAATGTGGCCGTGCATTGTCGTGCAACAGCAAAACATCCTGCTTTTGCCCATGTGGTCGGACACGAGTCGAGCTTGAAGTTTCTTCATTGTCATGCATCAGAATTTATGGAGGTTATACTTGGCATGATTTCCACAAGCAAGAGTGCTTCGGAATCGAAAAACACCGTAGCCATAAAATTTCCAGTAGAAGGTGTGGTTTTGAATTTTTGTTTTCTCGGGTGAATTTGCATGATGCCACTCCATTGATTGCCTTTTCGTCTCTGGTGAAAAATGACGGAGCCGTGTTTAATCACCCGTCACAATTCTTCCAAGAAATTCATCTCCACCATTCTCGTACTGTTCCAAAAGTTCGCTGCATACCGTTTTTCTTGTTCCTTTGTGAGCCACTGTTAACATCCTGGGAACCCACCTGGCACAAACCATTTTTAACGGCAACACTTACAGTATTCTGCAAACACATCCTTCCGCCATCCCAATGTAGCGTGACAATTCGTTCACTGTGATGCGTCTGTCAGCAGTCACCAACTCGTTAACTCTCTGCACATTGTCTGGAGTGTGTGCAGCACGAGGCCTGCCGCTGCGAGGACAATCCTCAATATTGCCGTGCCCGCTTTCATCACGTAACCTGCTTGCCCACCGACTAACTGTATTGCGATCGACAGCAGCATCTCCGTACACCTTTTTCAACCTCTTGTGGATGTTTCCCACTGTCTCATTCTCACAGCACAGGAATTCTATGACAGCACGTTGCTTCTGACGAACGTCAAGTGTAGCAGCCATCTTGAAGACATGCTGTGACGGCGCCACTCACGGGGACAGGTTGAACTAAGTTTGAAAACAAGCGGGAAGAATGTATCTACACACTGTAAAACTTTCACACATGCAGAATGAAAACTGTATCTTTACAAAAATAGTGTGCATTTCTTTTGAAGTGACCCTCGTACTTACCAGTAACACTGCACGCAGTGTACAGTAATGGCCCGAAACACTACCTTGTGGTCTGCTCAACTTCCGCGTCGTTGCTTTCAGCGCTGCTGCAACTGGATCCGGCACTGCCCATCACGCTGCACGGAGGACCTCTGTCGGCGCCGTATGCCTTCCAACAGCTGCACTTCCACTGGGGCAGCAACGACTCCGTGGGCAGCGAGCACGCCATCAGCTCGCACTTGTAAGCTCTCACTACACTCTCTCTAACATCTCAGCGCATTCTGCCTCACATCGGATGGCGTTTTCAATAAACACCTGTACAGTGTCGGCACGTGCAACTGCTTAGTCCAGGGGTTGATAATTTTTTGACATATTATTTCGAAAGACGGGCATTGCCTCGGTACCCTGCATACAAGATGTGTGGTACAGCTACATTGGTGATGCTTTTGATGTAGCATAACATGACGAAAAACAGCTCTGTGAGTTCCTAAGAAATCTAAAGTCTCGGTGCCAGTGTCAGATTTACTTCAGCACGAACTGTATACGCTCTTCACCCTGCTCTATCCTGTGTAAGCCTCTACATTTCCGCCTAATTACTGCAAAATACGCTACTGGCCATTAAAATTGCTACACCACGAAGATGACGTGCTACAGACGCGAAATTTAACCGTCAGGAAGAAGATGCTGTGATATGCAAATGATTAGCTTTTCAGAGCATTCACACAAGGGTGGCGCCGGTGGCGACACCTACAACGTGCTGACATGAGGAAAGTTTCCAACCGATTTCTCATACACAAACAGCAGTTGACCGGCGTTAAACGTTGTTGTGATGCCTCGTGTAAGGAGGAGAAATGCTTACCATCACGTTTCCGACTTTGACAAAGGTCGGATTGTAGCCCTTCGCGATTGCGGTTTATGGTATCGCGACATTGCTCCTCCCGTTGGTCGAGATCCAATGACTGTTAGCAGAATATGGAATCGGTGGGTTCAGGAGGGTAATATGGAACGCCGTGCTGGATCCCAACGGCCTCGTACCACTAGCAGTCGAGATGACAGCCATATTATCCGCATGTCTGTAACAGATCGTGCAGCCACGTCTCGATCCATGAGTCAACATATGGGGACGTTTGCAAGACGACAACCATCTTCACGAACAGTTCGACGACATTTG